>NC_090656.1:49468048-49831798 GCF_040937935.1 Hyperolius riggenbachi
TTGTCACAAGTTAGCGGAAAATGACACTTTGTGAAAAAACACAATTAAAATCAATTTCCGCTAACTTGTGACAAAAAATAAAATCTTCTATGAACTCACCATACTCCTAACGGAATACCTTGGGGTGTCTTCTTTCTAAAATGGGGTCATTAGTGGGGTTCCTATACTGCCCTGGCATTTTAGGGGCCCTAAACCGTGAGTAGTAGTCTTGAAACAAAAATGACCTGTGAAATCCTAAAGGTACTCATTGGACTTTGGGCCCTTTAGCGCAGTTAGGGTGCAAAAAAGTGCCACACATGTGGTATCGCCGTACTCGGGAGAAGTAGTACAATGTGTTTTGGGGTGTATTTTTACACATACCCATGCTGGGTGGGAGAAATACCGCTGTAAATGGACAATTGTGTGTAAAAAAAAATCAAAAGATTGTCATTTACAGAGGTGTTTCTCCCACCCAGCATGGGTATGTGTAAAAAATGCACCCCAAAACACATTGTACTAGTTCTCCCAAGTACCGTGATACCACATGTGTGGCACTTTTTTGCACCCTAACTGCGCTAAAGGGCCCAAAGTCCAATGAGTACCTTTAGGATTTCACAGGTCATTTTGAGAAATTTCGTTTCAAGACTACTCCTCACGGTTTAGGGCCCCCAAAATGCCAGGGCAGTATAGGAACCCCACAAATGACCCCATTTTAGAAAGAAGACACCCCAAGGTATTCCGTTAGTAGTATGGCGAGTTCATAGAAGATTTTATTTTTTGTCACAAGTTAGCGGAAATTGATTTTAATTGTGTTTTTTCACAAAGTGTCATTTTCCGCTAACTTGTGACAAAAAATAAAATCTTCTATGAACTCACCATACTCCTAACGGAATACCTTGGGGTGTCTTCTTTCTAAAATGGGGTCATTTGTGGGGTTCCTATACTGCCCTGGCATTTTAGGGGCCCTAAACCGTGAGGAGTAGTCTTGAAACGAAATTTCTCAAAATGACCTGTGAAATCCTAAAGGTACTCATTGGACTTTGGGCCCTTTAGCGCAGTTAGGGTGCAAAAAAGTGCCACACATGTGGTATCGCCGTACTCAGGAGAAGTAGTATAATGTGTTTTGGGGTGTATTTTTACACATACCCATGCTGAGTGGGAGAAAGATCTCTGTAAATGGACAATTGTGTAACAAATTGTCATTTACAGAGATATTTCTCCCACCCAGCATGGGTATGTGTAAAAATACACCCCAAAACACATTATACTACTTCTCCTGAGTACGGCGATACCACATGTGTGGCACTTTTTTGCAGCCTAACTGCGCTAAGGGGTCCAAAGTCCATTGAGCACCTTTAGGCTTTACAGGGGTGCTTACAATTTAGCACCCCCCAAAATGTCAGGACAGTAAACACACCCCACAAATGACCCCATTTTGGAAAGTAGACCCTTCAAGGTATTCAGAGAGGGGCATGGTGAGTCCGTGGCAGATTTCATTTTTTTTTTGGTCGCAAGTTAGAAGAAATGGAAACTTTTTTTTTTTTTTTTTCACAAAGTGTCATTTTCCGCTTACTTGTGACAAAAAATATCTTCTATGAACTCACTATGCCTCTCAGTGAATACTTTGGGATGTCTTCTTTCCAAAATGGGGTCATTTGGGGGGTATTTATACTATCCTGGAATTCTAGCCCCTCATGAAACATGACAGGGGGTCAGAAAAGTCATAGATGCTTGAAAATGGGAAAATTCACTTTTTGCACCATAGTTTGTAAACGCTATAACTTTTACCCAAACCAATAAATATACACTGAATGGTTTTTTTTTAATCAAAAACATGTTTGTCCACATTTTTCGCGCTGCATGTATACAGAAATTTTACTTTATTTGAAAAATGTCAGCACAGAAAGTTAAAAAAATCATTTTTTTGCCAAAATTCATGTCTTTTTTGATGAATATAATAAAAAGTAAAAATCGCAGGAGCAATCAAATAGCACCAAAAGAAAGCTTTATTAGTGACAAGAAAAGGAGCCAAAATTCATTTAGGTGGTAGGTTGTATGAGCGAGCAATAAACCGTGAAAGCTGCAGTGGTCTGAATGGAAAAAAAGTGGCCAGTCCTTAAGGGGTAGAAAGCCCTAGGTCCTCAAGTGGTTAAAGAGACTCTGAAGCGAGAATAAATCTCGCCTCAGAGCTCATAGTTAGCAGGGGCACGTGTGCCCCTGCTAAACCGCCGCATACGCGCCGCTAAACGGGGGTCCCTTCACCCCCAAACCCCCCACTGCGACACTTGGTTGCAGGCTTGGTCGCTCCTGGAGGCAGGGCTAACGGCTGCAGCCCTGCCTCCATTCGCGTCTATCAGCGGCGCATCGCCGCCTCTCCCCCGCCACTCTCAGTGAAGGAAGACTGAGAGGGGCGGGGGAGAGGCGGAGATACGCGCTGACAGACGCGCGTGGGGCAGGGCTGCGGCGGTTAGCCCTGCCCCAACCAGGAAGCGCTCCCCCGCATTACGGAGGGGATTTGGGGGATCAGAGACCCCCGTTAAGCCGCGGGATAGCGGCGGTTTAACGGGCACACGTGCCCCTGCTATATATGAGGTCTGAAGCGAGATTTATTCTCGCTTCAGACTCTTTTTAAGGGGAACTTCAGCCTAAACAAACTTACTGTAAGTTACATTAGTTATGTTAATTAAAATAGATAGGTATAATCTCTTACATACCCCGTTTTTTTAAAAAACAGGCAAATGTTTGTGATTTCATGGGGCAGCCATCTTTGTCATGGGGGCAGCCATCTTTTTGGTTGAAAGGAGGTGACGGGGAGCATGAGACACAGGGCCAGATTTATCAAGTTGTCTGAGACAAAACATTGGTAGGTTTTTAGAAGTCCATGCAGAGCTGTCTCGGGCATCTTAAGAAATCATTAGTGCAGATTCCTTCTAAAACTGTTGTAAAATAGGAGGGGCTAGGAAAGTCTCTCAGACAGTACAGTGTGTGAGGGGAATTGCTGTTGCTGAGGTAACCAACACACCTGCTGTATTGATAGCAGCAGGCTCTGAGGAGGAATTCAGCAGGGGGGAGGAGGACATCACAAATCATGTCTAGCCTGCTGTTCTACACCTGTTGAACTGCTATCAAGCATTTCTTAATCTGCGCCAGTTTAGGGGTTAGATTTGCACTTTTCTTAAGGGCCCTTTCACACCAGAGGACTTTTGCGTCGTTTTAACGCCACAGCCGAAGTTGGTGTTTTCCAAGGTAAAATGAAAGTCCATAGACTTTCATTTTACCTTTCACATCTAACTCGGCGTTTTGGAGCGTTGCGTTTCACCGCTCCCAGGAGCTTTTTCAGGGCTGTTTACAGCCGAAGTTGGCTGTTGGCGTTTCAATGATGGTCAATGGAAAACGCCAACTTCAGCGTTTTCAAAGCGTTTTACAGCTGACTTGTTCACTTATTTTTATAGAAGAAAAAAAAAAGACGTATTCATATGAGCTGTAGAACGCTTTGAAAGCGCTTTGAAAACGCTATGTATTGGCGTTAAGCAAAAGGCGGAGTTTCAGGCTTTTCTACCGCAGCCTCTAGTGTGAAAGAGCCCTAAATGTAGTGCAACTCTAGACATTCACACACACATGCAGAACTGTTCTCCCTGCTTGTTAGAACAGATTAAGAAGAAAAAACGGTAATCGGTAATTCGTTGATAAAACTCCCCCACAGTTCCAACTGTCCTGTGTCCTGATCACCCCTCCCAGCTGCACACGCTAGGCTTCAAATCTCAAATAAAAAAAACAAAAAAAAAAACAATTTGCACCAAAACAGCAGAACGAGAACAACAATATGCATGTAGAAATTATTCAGGATAATAATTTGTTCTCCCAGTGGTGTTTAGCCTAAGCTGTTTTATTATGTAGCCTCCTCCCTGTGCACTCTGGGAAACTAGGTGTTGTTTCTGCTCTTTGGAACACGCAACAAACATACATTCTGAAGTGATGCACCTTGCCAGCTGTAAAGATATCACCACGTGTTCTAAATTTTAAAGTGTAAATCGGGATGGGGAAGATGTTATAATTGGCAAAAGTAATATAAGAGTGAAGGTTAAATTCAACTCTGTAGATGTAGCAGTAATTGTGCTTCCGTTTGTAACATTCCAAGGTATCCAATGGCTCTGGGTAATCTCGCAGACCTTGAAGACTTGGCTCCAACACCCGGGCGTCCAAAAGCACTAGAGCTCTACAACAAGGTAATGGTCTGTCTTCACTCCTACAGAACCATATGTGTGATATTTCATGGGTATGAAAACATTCTACATGTTCTATGTTCTAAAATGAGGATTGCGATTGCGTACATAAAAACCATGCCCAGAAATTTGGGTACCTAGAAAAGCTGATAATAGAATATTGGTAAATCTACTGATCTACTGTTGGAGGTGGAGGGTCTAATTTTCCTACTGATTTTCCTAAGTATATTCAGGATAATGAAATCTATTTTGTGGCTATTATTAGTATTTTCTATTATACATATGTGTACTGTCACAGAGATCTGAGTGGTTTGGCGTGATGTCGGTGGAAAACCACAGTTCAGAGCGGTAACCCCGTGGTAGCCGCCGGGAAGTCCATGCAGAGCATTGCGCACAGCAGGCGATTTCACCTACCTCCCGGGCGATCCAGATGCTGGCGGCCATTCCTCTTCCTGTCCACGGAGGCTTTGCATCCCCCTGGTGCAATCGCAGACTGTCGCCATGACGATAGCTGGCATTCTCACTATAGGGTAACTGTGCCACCAGAAGGATGGAGGGAGAACTGCAGCACGGGATCCCAGGGAGGTAAGTGCTGAGCTGCTCCAGGCTCTCTTGTGGTATGATTTATTTTTTTCTTGCTTTTAGGGTCTAAAAGCACATGAAAAAAAATTGTACCGCTTTTAGACCATAAAATCAGGAAGGAATCATACTGCCTGCAGGGCCGGAGCTACAATAGGAAAAAATGGGCAATTGCCCCAGAGCTTGTAGGGGCCCCCAAGGTGTCCCTCCCCCATCTTAACTTTTGCTCCTCAGGGACTCTGCAGAGTCTGTTAAGTTGGGAGGTGATTGGGGGAGGGTCAGCAGCCAGCTCAGGGAACCAGGAGGGAAATTTGGCTGCAACAAAGGGCCTCTAATGACGCTTTTTGTTTGGGGGGTGTCTGTTGGGGGGCCCCCAGGCTAATTTTGCTCTAGGGCCCAATTGTTACTTGAACCGGCCCTGACTGCCTGGGAGGTTAATTGAGAATTAAGTCCGATGGCCGATACTGACGGACTGTGGATGAGTTTATTCTGGTCATTGAGGGAAACATGCAGGCTGCCGCTTTTCTAAGATGTTAAAGCGCTCTCTTAACTGAGATAAGTCCCAAAGGATAAAGCTCACCATACAGTATTTCTGCATTCCATTAGACAAAAACATCTAAAGTAATTGAACAAAAAGTGTTTTCTTTTTGGCACCACAACATTACATAATCTGGAATGGCAGTGTTGATTGTGGGGCCAGTCGTATAGTGCATAGCAGACTTTATTCCAAAATTTTCTGACTAATTATAACATTTCAAAAATCTGACCAGTGTGTACCACACACGTTAAATTTTTTCCCAATTAAGAAAAAAATGATTGAAAACTAAGAAAAAAATTGCTTGGGTCTGTACATCAAGAAATTGACAATCTACCGTACACCATTCAATTTTCATAAAAATTGATCTGAAAAAGCGAACACTCTCGATCTCCATTTATCAAATAAAAATGTAAAATTGGATCAGAATTCTCGAACGAATGGAAAAAAAAGCTTAAGATTTTTCGGTACAACCGATCGTATTTTTGTACTGTCTGTGGCCACCTTAAGGCTAGGTTCACAGTGGGAGCTGCATTTCGTTGCCTGTAAGAGCAGAAGCGCAACAGATTGGAAAAGCATCACCACATGTTATCCATGCGTTGTTGCATGCAATGTATAATATGCTTCTTTGTTAAAGAGAACCAGAGATGAAGCACCCTCATGTATTTTACTACATTTATCAGTGGGAACATGACAGTAAATACCCTGTTTTTAGGCCTAGTGCACACCAAGCTGTTTTGGTTGCGTTTTTAGAACCGCTTGCGGATGTGGAAACGCTTGGGTAATGAATTTCAATGGGCTGATGCACACCAGAGCGGTAGGCGTTTTGCAGAAACGCATACTCCCGGGCTGCAGCATTTTTTGGATTTCTGAGGCGTTTCTGCCTCCAATGTTAAGTATAGGAAAACCGCAAAACGCTTGATAAAACGCCAGATCAGAGTGGTTTTCCAGGCGTTTTTGTTACAGTAGCTGTTCAGTAACAGCTTTACTGTAACAATATCTGTTATCTGCTACACAAAAAAACCGCTACACAAAACCGCAAAACGCTTCATAATAATAAGAAAAAAAAACACCTTCAAAAACCGCTAGCGTTTTGCGGATCTGCTAGCAGTTTTTGGTGTGCACTGGGCCTTAGTTTCATTTTTTCTCTGCTCAATCTGCCTTTTATCAGCTGTGATAAGAATCCCCGACTGAGCATTCAGTCTAGGTTTGACCTGGAATCATTATAGCGGAGTCAGTCTTCTGTCAAGTCTTTTCAAGCCTGCCCACTCCTGGCTCAGCTTTCCTGCTTTGCATACTCAGAGCTCTGATGACATGGGAGGGGCTGCTCTGCTGAGAAAGAAGACAAGTGAAACAGACAAGTGTGGCTGCTGTGTGATCTGTGTGCACTGTGCAGTCATTTTCATTCCAGTGAGAGACACTTCCTACAGGCAGCCACACAGCATACCAGAATAATAAAGTTGCAAGCGCCCAGTTGCAAGCGCCCAGTTGCAAGCGCCCAGTTGCAAGCGCCCAGTTGCAAGCGCCCAGTTGCAAGCGCCCAGTTGCAAGCGCACAGTTGAAAGCACACAGATGTGCTTGTCTAGAGCGTAGACAGCACATCCAGAACAACTCATAACCTGGAAGCAGAAGGGATATGAGCTGGTGGCCATATTGGATTTTTCCTGGAGCAATAATGGATAAACACTCAAAGGCACACCAGGGCGGCAAAATTATCAGGTAGAGCATTTATTCTTTACAAGCTATCGACTGATATGTTTATTTTGTGTGAAACTTTCATCTCTGGTTCCCTTCAATGTGCACGTTTGCAGTAATGTGCTGCATTATGATGCCTCATGCCGTTATACTGCAATGCACCAACCGTGCTGTGAATGTCACATAAGTGGTGCACATCAATGCGGCCGTTATACTGCAACGCACCACTGTGAGCCTAGCCTGAAGGTTTACTGTTCCGTCCAAAAGCAGAAATTGGTGTTAGAAGAAAGGTTACTCTTATGGTGCCCATACATTGTGTAATAAAAATGTTCGATTTTTCCCTTTTATTCGACCAAAATGATCGAATTGAATGAAAGTAAAAAAAATCTTTTTTTTTTTTTTCCCCCCCTCAAGAAAAAAACCAATGATTATCCCGTTTCTTTTAATAAAAATCCTATTTGACATGTTTGAAAAATCTTTATATTTGATCTAACGGAATAATTGAACAAAATTATTTAATCTGAAAAAAAAAAATTGTACCATGTATGGGTTTAATGATAGAAATTTTAAAATCAAAATCTCCAGATATTATAACAGTAGTAATAAGCGATTGAATTTTAGCCTGGCCACGTGGAAAGCAGTATTGTCTCATTTCTGTGACTGGATAAACGCTTCGTTGGTCGCTCTACAGTGTATATCAGTACTAAGGAGACAGTGTTGTCATTTCATCTTTTTTTTTTTTTCTCCTAAAGGCTATACAGTCTTCCAAAGTACACTATGAAAATCAGCACTTATATCCGCACATTTATTTGGCTGCTTATCACTGCCGCAACAAGAACGTGATAGAAGCTTTAAAGGCCTGGGCTGAGACATCTGCAGTTGTTCAGGAGTAAGTCTTATGCTTTATTTATTATCACTCTGAATTAATTTGTGATATTTTGTACCCTACAGAGGGAGTCTCTGATATCTGGTACCCTACTGGGGATCTCTTAGATTTGGTACCCTACCGGCGTTCTCTTTAGATTTGGTGCCCTACAGGCATTCTCTGAGATCTGGTACCCTACTGGGGATCTCTTAGATTTGGTACCCTACAGGCGTTCTCTTTAGATTTGGTGCCCTACAGGCATTCTCTGAGATCTGGTACCCTACTGGGGATCTCTTAGATTTGGTACCCTACCGGCGTTCTCTGAGATTTGGTACCCTACAACGAGTCTCTGAGATTTGGTGTCCTACTGGGAGTGTCTGAGATGGATAACCCTTCATTTACCTCATAAAACAGTCTTGGAGTAAATCAAAAGCCATCAATGTTATATATTATATATGAATATATATATTATAAATTAATATATTCCTGTTTTTAGGTATAATTATTGTCGTGAGGATGAAGAGATCTACAAAGATCTTTTTGACATTGCCAATGATTTAATACCTAATTTATTGAAAGAGGAGGCCTCATCAAACAGTCAGGTCAGTGGCTGCCATGGTCTTGATTAAGCTGCACTTGATAAGAATACTCTATCAACATTCTCTCCCCCCCGCCCCCCCCCCCCCCTTCCTCTCTCTAGACCAGTTGTGCTCTTCAAGATGCAACCAGCTTTGCAAACCTCCTTCGTTTTTATGATGGAATCTGCAAGTGGGAGGAGGACAGCCCAACGCCTGTGCTGCATGTAGGATGGGCAACATTCCTTGTGCAGTCACTTGGTAGATTTGATGCTCAGGTAAATATCACTCTCAATTTAAAAAAAAAAGTTATTTGACTTGTACCCACAGAGTCCATACCGTTCGTATCAGTGGTTTGGTCGTAAGTCTGGGACTACCTGTAATACATTCTAAACCTATCTGTCTAGCATATAATCTGCTTTTTTCCATGACAAGTGATGTTATGACCATGGTCCTGACAGGTTGCTGTTTGTGAACCTTGTTGCATTGTGGGAAATAACAGCTGTTTCCAACTGCCAAGCAACCAGTATCTCCCTCTGCATAGAACTCTCAGTAACGAACATTCTGTATAGATCACCTCGCAGGACTGAAGAGGTCTCCACCAGTGGTAAATCTCAGAATGTAAATCAGGGAGAGGAAAGATTTTACTGTAGGCAAACACTGACTAAATAATCTGCAAATGAATGTTATGAAAAATAAGCAATTTTATTCATTGTTCTTTTCACTACAGTTCTTCTTTAACCCTTTTGCAGCCAATGTATTTAGAGGCTTGCAAGTGCTCCAGGCCAATTTCTTTTAGCACAATTTGTATTTCTTATTTTGTTACATATTCCCTCCTCCTAATTAGTATTGCTGTAATGTGTATTTATGGCCACGTGTCACTAGGGTGCAGTGTGAGACAATAACAGAGGACTTCTACTTTCGGTTTCTATATTTTCTGCTAGTAGAGAGAGATCAAAGCATTCCAAGAATTTAGAGCACAAGTTCTGCAGACTGAGGTCAAAAGCAGAGCACTTACCTCAAACGAGATAACTCTATTGAAGCTGCGAATCTGTTTTGTGTATGCTTGACTAGCCTTTTTTTCACACACAGGTAAGACAGCAGGTCGTCCTAATAAACTCAGACCCTGCTAATGAAGACGATGACTCTGAAGAAGTAAGGCGAAGAGCCCCTCGGCGAGACGCGAGGCCTGGGGAGCTGGTTCCCCCTGTACAGCGACCAACACAGGAGCCAAAAGGAGAAAGTCCAGAGCTTGCCGAGTCGGTCACAATTGCTTTTCAGAGTCAGAAAATGAAAGGCATGAAAGAGCTGCTGGTAGCTACTAAAGTGAACTCCAGCGCTATAAAATTACAACTTACTGCTCAATCCCAGGTGCAGCCGAAGCGGGTACGTGCCTCTGGGCCCAGGGACTACAATCTGGGATACCTGAAGAGGCAGCGCAAGGGGACCTGAGGCCAGAGTGAAATGAAAGGACCCTAATGTAAAAGGCAATAGTTAGCCTAGAAGAAAGTAAAGATTATTTTTGGAACATATTTTTTTAACACTTTAGGATGTTTGCATTTGTAACATGTGAATATGAATAAGAGTTCAATAATTTGTATGCTTTCATAGCTGAAAATGGAAATGGGTTCCTGTTAGAGAAGAATCGCTTTTCAGTGATTTCCGAGTTCGGAGTAGTGAAGGCCCAAGTCCAGGCCGAGCAAACTGTACAATATGTAATGTGCATATGGCCACTTGCGCATTTAACGGCCACTCAGTCTTGCTGTTCTTACATTGCAAAGCTGTTCTTCTGTTAAGGAACAGAAGGATGCTTTTCTAACTTGCCTGGGCCTAGGCTTTAATCCTTTGAAGACTGCTGTAAGCTTGTCATTTAGCGCTGCATCAGTTTAATCCATAACAACAGTTAACACTTTGCGATATGCATCTGAGACTGTTTTCCTGACAAACGCAACATTTATTAGTAGTACAATCAAATATCTGTTTCAGTTTGCAAGTATATTTAAAAAAACGAATTGACAAAAAAACCCACCCATTTTTGTTAACCTTACAATTTAGTGTATAAAAATAGTACATTACAAATAACCTGACCTAATAATTTTTGTACATTTATTATTAAACTTTTTTTTTATAAAGTACCAGCATATTTTTGCAGTACTTAATATATTAAAGCCCAACTACAAGCACAGATGTTCTGACTGTGTAGAGGTTCCTTCATTAGCTGGTGATAACCAGATAAGAACCAATACACCAGGTATCTCTAGTAGCATGGACATTCTCAGCTCCGTGCCTTAACACCTTACAATCGGTGTGGCATGTGATGCAGAGCTAAGCAGTAAACCCATTTCCCCAACTTAGGGCCGGTTCACACTTGAGCAGATGCAGAACGGAAATGGTAAGCGCATCCGCTAGGCAGATGCATACCATCCGTTCCACATCCACACCTCATCCATTCTGCGTCCGCTCCTGCGTCAATAACTTCTGCCTGTATCGCCACTCACCTATCCCACCGCTGTTCGGTCCCTTCAGCCCGGAGGCCAGCAGAAGCATGTGTCTCATCATAGGCTGCAGCAGATCAATTCTTCATTGCAAGTGAGAATTTTCATTGGTCCAACATGAACCAATGAAAATTCTCCCTGTGGCTGAGGATTCCCATTGGTCTTTCTCAGAGCGTCATTTCGGACAGCATCCCTAATGAGACTTGTCTCCCTCCCTGACTGTGGACAGGAAGCTGCTAAGATTCAAACATTTGCATAACAAATGGGCAGCAGCATATAAGTACCTTCAGCACTTCAGTTTAGTTTCCTGTCCTGGACTGAATGCGTGGGAGACCTCCATTTGGGCCATCCATTTTAGGCGGCAGGGGCGACGTATGCAGGACTCCAGGGCAGACTGTTCGGTGAGATGGATTGGAGTCCTGCAGCGTGGAGGAGGCTACTCCATTGGTGGCAGCAGCTTTATGCATGCAGACGCGCGCACGGGAAGTTCCGGTCTCCGGACCAGAAGTTGTCATGCGCTGACATCCGGTGTGACGCGTATACCCAGATGCGCATGCGTACAGCCTGTAGTGGCTGTTTGGCGGCATGGGCCGCGGCTGTGATTATCCACAGCTGATCCAGGTTAGTGAAATGATTTAAGTGTTGGCTTGTTGGTCCATGATCCTTCTTCACTTCAGTTGTGATCATGGTGGATGTCTCTGCTCTTCCTCTCTGCAGTCTGCAGAGCCTTCCCAGATCCCTCTCTGGCAAGTGGGTGTGACCAAGGCGACAGCCCCAGGACTGCCTAACGCCAATTGGCATCAAGTCCTGAAGCGGGATTTTGCAGGAGATCGCGCACGCATCTCCGCATGAATGACGGAGCTCCGCTCTGCCATCAGTCTCCCAACGGTGATCGCCGCTAGGATACTGTTAGATGGTGAAACCTCCGTCTAATAACACTCTACAGCACTGCGATATAAGGGAAATATTTACAGAAAAATAAACACCCCAGCACCAATCGGAAAGCTCTGTTGGTGGGCAGAAAGGGGGGGGGGGGTATCACTTGTGTGCTGAATTGTACAGCCCTACAGCGAGGCCTTAAAGGACAACTGTAGGGAGGTTGCCATGTTTTTTTTTCCTTTTGTGCAATACCAGTTGCCTGGTTGTCCTGCTGATCCTGTCTCTAATATTTTTAGCCATAGACACTGAAAAAGCATAGAGCAGATCAGATGTTTCCGACTTTAATGTCGGAACGGACAAGATTAGCTGCATGCTGATTTCCGTTGTTATGCAAACATTACTGCATCCAAATAGATCAACAGGGCTGCCAGGCAACTAGTATTGCACTAAAGAGGAAAAAAATTGCAGCCTCCGTACAGTTGTCCTTTAAAGTGTGTAAGCCCAAGGTCCTCAAGAGGTTAAGTTATGTTATTAATGTTACCTAGTGCATTTGCCAGGCCTAAAAAATGACAATTTTTTACAGTTTTGGATGTGAGGTTGAGGCCTACACTGCCCTAACCTGGCTGTGCCTAATGGGTGGGTTTTTTAATTCCTGTAACTATATCTCCAATGATTCCAGTGGGCAACCATTTTCTTATTCAATTTAACATACATAATTAACAGTATAATAATCCTGTATGTGATGTGACTTGAGCAGCTACACACAATATTTACATTACTGTATTACTGACTGTCAGTTGAGCTCTGTTGCCTCCCACCTCATTTATACTGTCTCCATCTTTTAGATGTTGTGGTGAAATATTACAGTTGACTAGGTGTGAAGAGCAGGTAACTAAGGATTTATTGTGACATGCTAACAAATCATCCATACACATAAAACTGTTAAGAGATGGGCTCTATAATAGAAGAGGCAGTCTATTATAAAGAGACACGTTTTGTTCATTTAGGGCTCATTCACACTACACAACCCAAGCATGAACACGGTTTCGTGCTTGCAATGCCATCGCACGGTCAACGCTCGGGGAGCGCTAGAGCGTAGGCGCCGGCAGACGTACCCGTCGGGAGACGTGTGCGTCGTGCGATTTTGTCCCCAGAAGCGTTACATCGTAACGCATGGGAGCACACACCTGTAGTATGAATGGTAACATGAAAGTCTATGGACTTTCATGTTGCCATGTGGATCGTACACTATAAAGTGTAATTAGACCCATTCAGTAAACAAAGAACAAAATAAATCACAAGTACATAAAATGAGTAGCAGGATGGAGAACTTAAAACAATGAAAAATGTAGGTAATGTTTTTACACACAGTCTGACGTAGAAGGAGCCTTAGACTTATAGAGATCCTATTCCTTGTTGAAGGGGATGTATATTTTTGTAATGTTTTATTTATTATGTTTAGTATTAAAAAAAAAAAGTATGAAAAGTTGTGTTTTAATTAGAGCCTTGAGTATTTCAAATTACATTGTCTTTTCTTTTTGGCAAACTTTGACATTCGAAAACATCTTGCTTTAGGGTGCATTTACACTGAATCAGTTGCTGTCAGTTATAACTGATCGTGCAGTTCAGTGTTCATTTTTCCCGATGGGGCAGTTTTTGGGGTTGAAACAGCATGTCAGTAATCCTCAGAGGTGTGCAGTGACCCACCTCTTGTACCAACGGGGTTGGAGTAGCTCTGTTGAAGATGAGGGTCCGCACCACATCCAAGTAAAATTCTGTCCTTTATTGAAGATTCATGTATGCTGTCAGTCATGTATGAGTCAGTACACATTATATGCGTTGTAACTGAAAGCTTTTCACAATACACTGCTATGGAACAACCGATTAGTTAAAATGCTTCTGTTTTTTAGCGTTCTTTATGATTAGGAATTTACTGCTGTAGTAAAAAAAAAAAAATAGGGTCCAGGTTAAAAAAAAATACCTTTTTCTCTTGAGTTTTCTCGCAGGGGAAGTTTTCACACGCAAGCAATAAAGTACCTAAAACTGGTTGTCATAAATTTTCTAAAAGGAAACCAGAGACAATCTCTATAATAAAAGTTTTATACGTACCTGGGTGTTTTCTCCAGCCCCATGCACATGGATCGCTCCCGCGCCACTGTCCTCAGTCTGCTGTATCTCTGGTACTGGGTCCTGTAACTTCGGCCAATCTGTGCAAGAGAAGTGCGACCTCTATGTATCTCTCTAACAGTTGCCGGAGAGATATGTAGAGAGAACTTCTCCTGTGCAGATTGGCCACGACAGGTTGAAGTTAAGGGACCCAGTACCGGCGCTACAGAAGACTGAGGACAGCTGCGTGTATGTATAAAACTTATTATAGATTGTCTCTGGTACACTTAAAAAGGTGGCCACACACCATGCATTTTTGTTTTTAGATTTTAAGAATTCAGATGTATTTTTCCAATTGATTGTAACTTCTGAAACATCTGACTAATGTACACACGTAACGAAAACTTAAAAAAAAATTAGTTTGGGTCTATAAATAAAGAAATTGAAAACTCTATCCTATACTATTCCAGTTTCTGAAAAGTGTATAAAAATGTTCCTCCACTTCAGATGAGCTTGTATCAAAAAAAAACAAAAACTGGAGCGTTGATCACAATTTAAGATGAGGGGGAATAATAAAACTTGATTTTTCTGTACAACTGTTTTTATCGAAAAACAGAAAGCTGAATATTTTTCTTGCGTGTGTGGCAACTTTGTTTGATATTACTTTTTTAGCACCATTTCATTTGCTAGGAGATGAAAAGGTGTTTTGAATGTAACATGAGAAAAAACTTAGTATCCAAGTTAGTTGAACAAGGGTCCTAGTCTCCTTGAGGTTTGTGAGACTTGCATCTTCTGGCATAATGGGAGATACTAAAACACTCCAAAAGGTAGTACCAGGGAAACAATATGCAACATGTTCCAGTGGAAAGGCCTCCATATACCTGAGAACCAGAATCAGCTTTATTTGCCAAGTATGACAACTGTCATATCAGGAATTATTTGTAGTTCACATGGCATTGACAGTAGACACAGAACATTTATATTGCGCTTTTCTCCTGGCGGACTCAAAGCGCCAACAGTATAGACAGACATTGCATGGACAAATATTTGAGATATACATTGAAGCAGGCAGAAGAGAACTTACATTTAGAGCAGTTGGGGACTTGTGAGACTTGAGTGCCACAGGGATTTGGGGGGGACAAGTTCAGCAGGACTGCTCGGGGGAAGAAGGTGCATTTGTTCCTGATGGTTCTGTAGCAGGTGGCCTGATGGGAGGAGCTCAAAGAAGCTTCTGCCTGGGTGGGAGGGATCGTGCGAAAGCCGTGTGGCCCTAGTCATCATTCTAGAAGTGTATATATAACTTTTATTAGATCATAATAACTAGCAGAAATTTGCATAAGTGAGAGTTTGCCATGCAGGGACCTGTGGCCAGTTTCTTTTGTATGGATCACTCTGACTTTGTTGGTGTGATCAGCCAGAGAATCACATAATGGTATATACAAGCATGGGAGGGTTGGTCTAGCTCAATTCATAAGAAAACCCTACTCGCATACACATATGAAAGACCGTCCCCCCTGGCATAGCTGACTGGGAGCAAGGACACTAGTTTAGCTGGACAGTGTGTGAGTGCACTCAATTGTGTTCTGTACACTACAAACTACTTAACATGTTTCACCCTTTTGCAAAGACTTCATCAAAGACGTCCCCATAATGGTAGCCATACATGGTACAATTTTTTAGAGAAATTTTATCGATTATTCTGTATGGTTGGATAGTTTTTAAAATTATTTTTGAGGTACCATACATGAATGTTTGATTTTTCTAAAAATCTGAGAAAAATTATCAAATATGAAGAAAAAGTTGGTTTATGTAATAGTATTTTCTTATATAACCTACCAGACACTATACAATTTCACAGACAATCAGATTTTTAGTTTATAGAAAAACTGAATAATCGTTTGTTTTTTCTGGATCAAAGAAGATTATTTTCAATTTTCCCTCTATTTGAAAGTTTTGGTTGAATAAACTGGAAAATTTAACGTTTTAATCACTTCACCTCGGAGGAAACCCCTTAACCCCTAATCCTTAAAAAACAGCGCAATTTTTACCTTTCAGTGCTGCGTCCATTCATCTGCCAATAACTAAATCATTATTTCTCAGTTTTCGGCCATTATAGTTTTAAAATAATACATGCTACCATAATTAAAACCCACACATTTTATTTGCCCATTTGTCCCGGTTATTGCAAAGTTAAAATGTATTCCCTAGTACAATGTATGGCGCCAATATTTTATTTGGAAATAAAGGTGCATTTTTTCAGTTTTGCTTCCATCACTAATTACAAGCCCATACATTTAACAGTAATATACCCTCTTGACATACATATTAAAAATTCAGTCCCTAAGGTAACTATTTTTTTTTTAATTCTATTTATTACAAAAACATTTTTTGGGTAACTATTGGGGAGTGTGGGATGTAAGGGGTTCATTTTAAATGTTAATGAAAAAAAATGTTTGTAGATGTAATTTTACTATTTGACCACAATATGTCCTCGCGCATAAATTTCCTGTGCTGTGTGTGTGTTACTACGCAAACAGGAAGTAATGCGTGGACATGTAAGTATTGGTTCTTGTGAATGATGGCACTCATTAATGGTGACGTTCATTCACACGGTGACTTAGATCAATGAATGGGAACTGTGTTCCCATTCATTGATCTCCCGTCTAACGATTGGCGGCGGGAGGGGGAGTGCACGGCAACAAGGGAGGTAGTAGCTAGGTCCTTGTGCAGTGTTATGAGATTTTGCAGGGATGTAGTTACTTGTCCCGGGGAAGGGGAAGTGAGTGGTTAATTGTACAGTGTATGAGCAGCATAAGTGTATGGTGAATAGAAAAAAATATATATATATATACGGTACATGAGAGAAAGAACACCACCACCACAAAAGAACGTTGTCATAAAGACATGACAGGCTTGAAGTAGCTCCAATAAAAGCTCTATTACAAACTACACCAAATTCGTATTTAAATTGGTGTAACTCCAAGACACAATAAAATCATTTGCACCCCTCATGTTATCCTTACAAAGTATCGATTTACTGTTTAAATAGGCTATTAACGTCCATACAATTCTTTCACGTTTGAGCCAGTAAAGACTCAAGAAATAGATGATAGAACGCAAAGAGCATGTTAAAGGAGAACTGTAGTGAGAGGGATATGGAGGCTGCCATATTTATTTCCTTTTAAGCAATACCAGTTGCCTGCCAGCCCTGCTGGTCTATTTGGCTGAAGAAGTGTCTGAATCACACCAGGAACAAGCATGCAGATAATCTTGTCATATCTGTCTAATTTGTCAGAAACACCTGATCTGCATGCTTGTTCAGGGCCTATTGTTGAAAGTATTAGAGGCAGAGGATTAGCTGAATAGCCAGGCAACTGGTATTGCTTAAAAGGAAATAAATATGGCAGCCTCCATATACCTCTCACTACAGTTCTCCTTTAAGGACCTCTAAAATTCAGTGCATATTCCCTAAACATTTGAACGAACGTATGCATTTGGGCCAAGACAAAAGATCCTGAGGCAGGCTCTGTAGCAAGGTTAGTAGAAGGTCCTAAAAAGGCCAGAGAAAGCAAGAGGAGAGTTCTGACAGTATATTTAAAATATAAAACCTAACCTGCAGATGCTGGGATCAAGATGGCAGGATGAGTAACTGCAAACAAAGTCAGATCTATGGAAAATTTTAGGTGAATCACAAAACAATGAAATTGATGGAAATTCAGAAAACCAGAATCTGCAAATAAGTAATACAGAAAGTATGCAAAGTGCTAGTACTAAATAAACAGTGTTATGAATCACTTAGGGCTCTTTCACATCAGAGCTTGCGTTGGAGAACGCTCAAAGCATACATTTTGTTGTATGCGTTTTAATGCGTTTTGATTTGCGTTGCACTGCAGTGAGAGTGCGTTTTTAATCCGTTTTCAATGCGTTACAGCACATAGAAAAAGGTAATTATTTTTTCTTTTAGTTTTCAACTTTCTAAATTGTTCCTCTGTTGCATTCTAGGACTGATTGCCTGCATTAACGGATTAAAAACGTGCATAGTGTGCGTTTTACATTGACTAACATTGTAACACATAAAGCTAGCGTCGGCCGAAAAACTGCGCCTGGGTGCAGCGTAACGCAACGCACAAAAAGGCTGCGTTATATGTGAAAGCTAAAATGAAAGTCTATGGACTTCCATTTCACCTTGGGTAACGCAAACTTTACCCTTTGCGTTGAAACGCAGAAAATCTGCCCTAATGTGAAAGAGCCCTAACTTGGATGCAGAAAGTCTATGATTAGAACCAACGTACAAAATCACTAGTGAGGAAAATAGATCTGAGCACCCTGTACTAACTTACTTACTTAAAGCGGATCAGAGATGAAAAACGAATTATACAAGTAACTTGTCTATATATCTTATCTAAAGTTTACACAGCAAATATGGCTGCATACAGCTTCAACAGTTAATGATTATTTATTCCTGTGATACAATGAGAGCAGCCATGTTCTGTTTGTCATCATTACACAGGTAATCTGCAACTGCATCTCCACCCCTCAGCCTGTGAAAAATTCACTCCTCTCTCCCCTCTGCCTCTGAAATCTCTGGCTAGTAACTTCCTCCTCCTCCTGCCATAGACTGAGCTCCCATAAGCCCTTGCTACATGGGTCTGAGTGCCTTGGCGTTTTGGAGAAGCTGTGGGCGTGGCTTGTTTAGTTTGTAGGGAATTAGAGTATTAAAACAAAAACAAAAAAGTATTTGGCTTGAGGAATGCCCTATAATGTAAGGAACACAATTATGCAATGAATAAAAGTTCATCTCGGATCCACTTTAAACATACTTTGGACAATGAAATGCTCATTGCATGAATCACAAAATTCACGTTCTTCCTAAGTAGGCATCTCCCAGTAGCCGAGTAAGGGCTGCCAATAACACCTGTGATGCAGCTGGCATTGACCAAGCAAAGGCTGCATTACCCACCCTTCCATGACTACTGCAAAGAAATAAAGCTTTTTTCACGCTATGGCCCATATGCAATTAACTTTTACACCTGAGTTTTCTCCTAGGTGATATTTTCACAACGTGTGAATAAAGTACATTTTACACCATCAGCAAGCAAAAAAATGCTCAAAATAATGTTGCCAGTACTTTCTCACCTACTTTTTCCATTGCAAAGTGCTAAAAAAAGTTAATTTAAATTGAAGATGAAAAATGATCTCCTAGGAGAAAACGTGAAAAGGAGAAAAAGTGAATTGCATATGGCCCTATGTATGTTGAGTTGCTTCTGACTATATCATCACAATGCAGATGTAATGATTTGCCTGGATTCCTTGATTACAATGTGGCGGGTTCCGTCAGGGTAACACACAGCGACAGCGTGCAGTGCGTTTACAGTGACAGTGAGGTATGGTGTAAATTATTATTTTTTTCTTAATTAAAAGCTGATCCAGAGCTAAACTGTATAAAAGGGTTGTATTCTGAGAATATGTAAATTTTGACCAAATGTCTGCCTTAGAGCTGAATTCAGCTAAATATGTGATGAAAATCTCACCCCTACCCACATTGTATAAGAATGTCAACATTTTATAAACAGCTGCTAATTAGACGAAAGAAGTAGTAACCACATAACCGTAATGAAACCGTGACCCATACAGGCTAGGGGGCGTGCCCTTCCTAGCAGCCTGGAAACAAAAAGAAGAGAAGACATATGGAACACCAATATAGTGTAAAGGGTGTATTGGAATACAATAGAACCTCATTATAATAAACTCTGATAAAGTAAACATCTGGCTATAGTAAACTCAGTCCGCAGAGAGAAAGGGAAAGAAAGAGTGGAAAAGAAAGAAGAGACAATTATGCACTACCCATTACACACTGGTTTCAATTGTACGCCCCAGAGCCTCGCAGTGTAATGCCCCAGCTATAAGTTTGTTGTTGCCATGAGCTACTTTTTTGTCCCTGTCTGCTTTAAAAATTGCATCAACCCCCTTGCCCCACTCATCAAAGGCTGGGATATTTGTACTCAGACAGTATTTTATACTTAGTTTTTCACTCCTCATCCTCCAGATCTGCTAAATACATGAGAGATAGCTGGCTCTTCCCCAAAGGAAACAAACCTGATACAGAATTTTGCATGAAGCCACCCCATCCACACCACTTATCAGTTCTGCTCCTCTCCCCCTCTAGTCCTGGAGGCTTGCGTGTGAGCTTGCGTCGGAGACAGCTGGGTTTTCTTAGCCATTCAGAGTAACTACAAGGGTTTTTTCTTCACCAATCTTACCCCTTCTATTTGTGACCCTGAATAAGCTTGTAAAGTTGCCTAATCTTGAAATAATACCAGTGTTGTTATGACATAGAAAGGATTCTATTTTTCTCCATAGGAAAGTTAGGTTGGGGCAAGTCCGCCAGATGTGTAGATGGTGTCTTAGATCAAGATTGCATCGCCAACACTGTTTGTTTTTGGAAAAATTGATGCTGGGCATTGAGTACCATGGGTTGACTGGTTTCAATTGTAGTAGTTGTAGACCAGGTTCTGGTACTAGCCAGATACATTGAATGGCTCATGTGCAAGTATCCTCTGTTGTTATAATATTATTATTATCATCCCCACCTCCACCTCACAAGCCACCATTTAAAGACCACCCATGCGACACACTTGTGGTATGTAACCTCAACGATTATGGACTTTGCTGAATAAATTTACAGACGGAAGGTGCCCGGACGTTTCTCTTTCCTCTTTGTTTCTTGAATAATATTATTAAGATCAGCTGCCCATTTTTCACACCGTTTTTCCTTATGGTTTAGTATAGCAGGAGTGAGGGAATTTATAGATTTATGAGAGAGACCTCTGTGGCATATTCTTTGCCGCAAAACACTTCTCAAATTCAGAGAGATCACCATCTAATAAGTCACTAGATTTCTTTATTTTCTTCATACAGTCTTTCAATTGATTCTCTCCCATCTGTGTATTAAAGTGTAACTGTCGGGCATAACATGAAAAATCAATTCTTTATTTCTATGGTAAACAAGTAATAAGGATGCTAACCAGGCAATCCAATAGTTAAAAATCACGATCACTTTTCTTGTTGATAAATGATCATTCCCCAGGTTACCTGACTCTTATTTGGTACATTGCCGCACAAAAGAAGTTGCAGGGCATGCTGGGTTGTCCTTTCTTGCTTCTCTACTTTCCCCTCAGACTTAACTAATGCAGCCTGATTGGCTGAAGCCTCTTTCCTTCCTGTTTTCCCCTCCCACACCTCTGTTCCTCTCTGATTGGCCAATATTTCTCATGCTGAGACAATGCACTTTCTATTGCAGAGCTGGGTGGGAGTGACTGAAGACTGGGAGGAGGGCGGGCAATGCATACACAACCAGGCAGAGGAGAGTAAGGGAGGAAATGACATCAGGATTGGCTTCAAAATAGATAAAGTTAAAATGGAGAATCCTAAAAAGGATTTTCTCTTTTTTATTATAGAAAAATCACTAAAATCAAAATGTGGACAGTGCAATACATATGTTATGTAAGTAGAGCAAGTATTTATCTACTTATATATGTGTTTTTTTTCCTGAGATAGTATGGCTGACAGCTCTTTAAGCTTTCCTATTTCTATAGCGATCTTTAATTTGATTAAGTCTTATCTCCGGGTCTAGACCATTGCTTCTAAACCATCCCGGCTTGTCTGCAAAGGGAAACTAGCAGAGGATTTCAGTATGGCTATGGTTGACGTTCGATTTGAAGGGTTGGTTTCCGTATGCACTTTAATATTTCATAAATAGCGGGTTTTACTAGAGGCTGGTCACAGCATGTTGCCAGCATGTTTAATTTGTTTTATGTTGGGGGAAAATAGTTTGTTGGTGTCAATATTTGCCAACTAATCGACTTTCAAGTTTTGAACAAAGTTTAATCCCGAGGTATTGGATTTGATGATATTCCCACATGTATGACAAATTTGAGCTATATTCTGTCTTGTCGCTGGTTTACAACCGATATCTAGCAGAAAAGTTTTATCTATATTTAATTTGAAATCTGAGAGTTGGCTTAAGTCTGCCAATGTGTCCTGCAGTTTAACTTGGGAGTCAATCAGACTTTTAAGTAGGTCATCAGTATAGGCAATCGCCTCAAGGTTTTGTTCTCCCATCTTTAGCCCCTCAATCTGGTTATTGTGTTGTACAGAAATAATTATTATCTCAACCTCCAAATTAAAAGTATCGGGAAGATTGGACAACCCTGCCAAACTCTGTTTTTTTTTTTATTGGTAGTGAGTCAGAAATATACCAGTTGACTTTTACACAGGTAGATTGGATACTATATTGTTTTTTTTTTTTTTAAATCTAGATTTAATGTCCTCCTCAAATCCACATTTCCATAATGCCAGGAATATAAATGATCTATTAAGCCTGTCAAAAGCTTTTTCCACGTCAACTGCCATGGTTATCACCTCCTCGGCATACAGTGGCTGGATGGTGTATTGATTAAGGGCTTTGACACAGGAGACCAGGATTCAAATCCCGGCGTTTCCTGTTCAGCAAACCAGTATCCTATTCAGTAAGGAGTTCCTGGGCTAGACTGTCTAACACTGCTACTGCCTATAGAGCCCTAGTGGCTGCAGCTTTGGTGCTTTGATTCCACCAGGAGAAAAGCTCAATATAAATGTTCTATGTCTCATGTCTTGGTGGATAAAATTCACTGCCAAATATGTATTGTCAGCCACATGTCTTCCCTTTACTAGGTCCTGACTGTTGAGGGCCTAATAAACTGTCAATTACCCTTTCGACCCTCATTACCCGTATCTTAGCATACATTTTGATCTTAATTATGGAGAGGGGTCTAAAATTGGCACAATTATTGGTTGGCGTGCCCTCTTTTGGGATTTCTGACATGACTGCTCTGTTGGTTTCTTCACTGAAGGTCAATATCAATCCCTGCCATGTACTGAGGAGGACCAAAAGTCCGAAACAGGCTGTCTACATGTGGAGTTGATGTGGCTGTGTAAAATGTAAAGCTATAGGCTTGCTATAAACCAGCTGTTATGGATGCTAGCTTGGCTTACAGGGGCAAAAAGAGATAATTTGCATATTCAGTAGTGGTGCATTGTGGGTAACCACAAATGTTCACTTATAGCTGAATTATTGCAAGTTTCCTTCTGTTTTAAGGAGGCAAATTACACCAAGCATTACTTTAACCAGTTCGGCCTATCTGGACGAGCTTCCTCGTCCAGATAGGCACTGCTGCTGGCGCCGGCTAGTGCGCGCGATCGGGCGTGCCCCCGCGCGCGCTCCCGCTGCCCGCCGCTAGCCCCCCGATCAGTGAATGGGAATATAATTCCCATTCACCGATCTAACTTCCCCGCAGAAATACCGACGCTTTCTCTCCAGAGAGCGCGGTATTTCTACCCCCAGGAAACTTCTCCCCAGCATTTTAGTTCCTGGATGCGAGATTGTTCACATCCAGGACTTTTTTCACTGTGGCCATCTTGTGGCCAAATAGTAAACTGCACCCACATACATTTTTAATTAAAAAAAAAAATTATTATTTTACATTTAAAATTAGCAGTGTCCCTCCCACACCAAAAATTACCCACATATATTTTTTTTTATTAAAAAAAAAAATACAATTAAAAAAAAAAACAAAAACAACATAAATAGTTAACCAAGGGTCTGAACTTTTTAAATATGCATGTCAAGAGAATATGTTATTATATTATTTAAAATTATAAGCTTATAAATAGTGATGGAAGCAAATTGAAAAAATGCACCTTTATTTCTAAATGAAATATCGGCACCATAAATTGTGATAGGGACATCGTTTAAACGGTGTAATAACCGGGACAGATGGGCAAATAAAATACATGCGTTTTAATTACGGTAGCGTATATTAATTTCAAACTATAATGGCCAAAAACTGAGAAATAATGATTTTTTTTTCCGTTTTTTTTCTTATTCTTCCTGTTAAAATGCATTTACAGTAAAGTGGCTCTTAGCAAAATGTACCCCCCAAAGAAAGCCTAATTGGTGGCGGAAAAGACAAGGTATAGATCAATTCATTGTGATAAGTAGCAATAAAGTTATAGGCGAATGAATGGGAGGTGAACGTTGCTCGGATGCATGAGATTTTCGGCACTGCGGTGCTGAACCGGTTATAGTAGGAGCGCTTTTCGGTCTCTTTTAACCCCCTATACATTCCTAGTGGTTTGGGTCACCCCGAGCTTCTTGGTTTACTCTGTTTCACTGAAGGTTACTAATCCAATGCTTGAATTAACAAGCATACTAAAGTGTTCTGCCAAATCATCTGCAAAAGTTTGATAGAATTCCCCTGGGAAGCTATCCAATCTTGGGGACTTCCCTCTGTTTGATCCAAAACTGGGATATATTCAGTAAGGACGGCAGGTTGGTGAGAACCATCAACAGCAGGTGAGTCTAAATTATATTGTTTATTGTAAAAATATTGAAAACAGTTGGTTATTTCCTATGTTCCAAAACAAGTTACATATTTGTCACTTTACATCGTTGTCACTGCATACTTTCAATGAATCTCTGCTCTTTGCTTTTTAATTTTATCCACCTTGATGCAAGGAGGGTGCTTTTTTTATTTAGGGTGGCTTCAGGATTACTTAAAGTGTTCTCTTGCCCTTGGTGAACTGTGCAAGCTACTTTTTTCACCTAATAATTTCTGGCTGAGTACCTGGCTAGAGCAGAATCAGAATCAATTTTATTTTGCCAAGTAAGTTTGCACCTACAAGGAATTTGTCTTGGCAGTTGCTTAACAAACACAAACAAAAACAATACAAGGGCAGACAGTGTGTATATTACAAGTCAAGGACATAATAAGTATAGTGGCAGTAAGCAGTGTGAGAATTGTTCATTTTCAGTTCTGTGCTGATTACTTTCAAGTCCTAGCTGCTCTAGCGTGGTTCAGCATTAAGTATGGCTACCGCTTGAGGAAAAAAGCTGTTCCTGTGTCTGGAGGTTTTGGTAGCGATTGACCGGAATCTTATTCCTGAAGGCAAGCGCTGGAAAATGGAGTGAGCAGGGTGAGAGGGGTCAGAGGCAATTTTGGTTGCTCTTTTTCTGCACCTGCTAGCGTAAAGATCCTGCAGGGAAGGTAAGCTACAGCCAATTATCCTTTCCGCTGTTCGGATGATGCGCTGCAGCCTCCCCTTTTCTAATGCTGAGCAGGAGCTGAACCATACAGTCATAGATGATGTTATGGTGGATTCAATAATTGCAGTGTAGAACTGCACCATTAAATTTTGAGGTAGGCCAAACTTTTTCAGCTGCTGTAGATGGTACATCCTCTGTTGCGCTTTCTTGACAATAGTGACCGTATTGTTATCCCATTTTAGGTTGTGTGAGATCGTGGACCCAAGAAACTTGAATGACTCTACCTGGGTTATTGTGGAGCACCTTTTAACAGCACTCACTTGGAGCAACCATAAAAGTTTTATGACTTTTCACCAACTTTCCTGTTCTGCATACTGGTTCCAGGGAGAGTGGCTCAAAGGAAACCAGAGACCAACGATACTTACCTTTTTATACATACCTGGAGCTTCCTCCAGCCCCATGGGCAAGCATCGCTCCCACGCTGCCGTCCTCCGCTGCCTGCAGCTCCGGTATCGGGTCCCGTTACTTCAGCCAGGGCGGCAGGCAGCGGAGGATGGCGGCGTGGGAGCGATCCACACCATAGGGCTGGAGGAAGCCCCAGGTGTGTAAAAAAATGTAGGTATTGTTGGTCTCTGGTACACTTTAAATGTCCCTGTAACCAGAGGATCAGCATTACTGACAAGAAATTATAGCTTTGTAAATGTCAGAAGGATGATTCCATCACTCCCTTAAATCAAGGAAGCTTTAAAGCCACATATTGTCAAAGTACTCTAGGCCTATGTCATCATCGCCTCTAACAGATGTTGTTGGTCCCTTCCTGCAGTTTATCTTTGTTTTTTTACCAGTGTACTGCCTTCTTTCTGAAGAGGCACTGAAAGAGCCAGAGACTCTTGTTGTGTTGTTGCTTTCTTCAGTACTAGGTCTGGCTATACATGATACACTTTCAGTTGCTGCAGACTCTGTAGAGACTGTTTGCACATCTGTGCTAGGCCCAACTTCTGACTCTTCAGCTGGACAAAGCCACAAATTTTGCTTTTTTTTTGGAACAGCTGTGGGGATGGTTGTCATTTGTGGCATTTTGTTTGAGAAGTTTGCACAGTTCATTAAATTGGTGACATACACATTTGAGGCAGGATGTTGAGTTATGGAATGGATGCCCATGGACTTCTGGTCTGTAGCAATTTTTCTTATAATGCTGAATAGCTTTTCACCAGAACCATCACTGTGAGGTATCAAAAGTAGAAATTTGTCAAGTAAGCAAATTATTTCATATCTGCACCGGCCTGTCACATGATCTTTCACTTGTCTTGATGGAACTTCACTTGTCTGATATTCACTAAATTCTGCATCCAGTCTATCCATGTTTCAACTAATATTTGAAATCTGGAGACAACAGTCAGATAACAGTCTGCAGATTATCAATAGTTGCAGATTACTCTGGACTTTGGATTTAGGAAAGGTATATTTTTAACCACTTGAGGACCATGGGCTTTACCCCCCTTAAAGAGACTCTGTAACATTAAAAAGATCAATGTTGCAAAGAAGGAAATGCTAAAACGATGGCACTGCAGACAACAAACTTCTATTGGGATGGAGGGAGAGGGGCAGGCAGCTCATACCACACAGTCAGGTACAGTCTGGTGACACCATGCGTGCTCAGGCATCAGAGAGTCTGTATGTAGAAGGAGAGGGATGAAGCGCCGGCACTGCTGTAAGTCACGTTTATTTAGGTCAGCAAAACATCAAAGTGCGTATACATGCAGGCATGAAGACATAATTGTGAAGACACGTACCCCTTGGTGGATGATGGTGGCGTGCTGGTGGGTGCAGAGGGAGGAAGAGCCTGACGGCCGTTTCGCGCTATGCGCTTCTACGGAGGCTGCAAATGAGGATGTGGGACACGCAGCTTAAATACATTTACTAGGCGGCGTGCGGCGTTCTACCGCTGAAGGTCCCGCCCCTCTATCATCACTGGTCCTTCCGCCTCGGCTGCGTACAGCGGAAGCAGCTCGGGGCGGATGACGTCAGGTATTCCCCAGCGACGGTGGCCCGAATAGGGAAACACTTAGATTAGGTTTCCCAGGCAACAAATGCATCTCGGGCCACCCCGTCATCCGGGAAGATATACTGCCATCATGTGGCATATTTTGTAATTGCAGCTTCATAGACGGCCATACGTGCAAAGTGTGACACGTGGACAGAGGGCATCATGTGATGAGCAAGTGTGTGCTAAAAACATGTAAAAAATTTGGGACTCTGAATGGGCCCTATAAAGTGCAAAATTAGTACATGGATAGATATGTGAACAATATGTAGCAACCACAAATTGTGTGTGTGGGATAAGGCCATGAGACATGCAAAACTGGGATCATGGCAAGGAGGTGCTGAAAACATCCATATTTGTGTGTGATGCACCCTGCACATATGACTGTAAACAAACCTGAAGTGATGATTAAAAATGGGGAGAGGGGAAAAAAAATTTAATTTAATTAAAAACAACCAATCTGGAACGGCTATTTGGAGGAAAGCAGGAGGGGGAGAGAAAAGGGAGAAAAATTACATAGTGTTCTGGACAATATATCCTCATCATATTTGTATCTTTAAATTATATCTTAGGAGCAGGGAGTGGCCATTTTTTGTCAGGGAGTAGGCAGACATATATGTAACTCCTCTGTAGGGGTATTATTAACATTCAATGTGTTCAAAAAGACAGAGATAGACTATAGCTAAGGGCTCATGAATGCACATGGCCCACAATTATCATATCTGTGGGTCCAAAAAACATGCAAGGTCCGTGTGATCATTCATGCCCAGGGGGCCCATCGCATCAGACTGTAATATTATCCGTGCTTCTTCTCTCTTTAAAATACTTTCCCTGTTGCCTCCACGTCTCGGGGGCAACACATGTTTCAAACCGGCAAAAGTCAATTTTGTGGGGTCCCCCTGATGGACTTCTCTAATGTGGGTAATGACCCGAGTGGAGCCTTTGCCTGATTCAATAGAATGGAAATGCTCACGATATCTCCTTGTGAGTGGCCTCGTGGTCTCTCCTATATAAAATCTGCCACAGGGGCACCACAACGCATATACTACAAACGACGTTTGACACGTGATGAATTCCCGGGTGAAGCGCGAGAGGGGACCCACTTGATGTCGGGAGCCAGTGGCCATAAACTCGCACGACACGCACCTACCACACCGGTGGTTTCCCTGTGGCAGATGGTCACTTAACCAGTTCCCGTTCTTTTGCGAGATAAACTCGCTCCTAGTGACTCTGGATCCAATTGTTGGGGCCCTCCTATATGAAAAAAGAGGTCCATCCTTAACTAGGGGCCTCAAAAGGGGATCCCCAAGGAGAATATCCCAGTTTTTCTTCGTAATTTCCTTCAATTTGTTGGCCATAGGGGAATACTGAAATGTGAATGGGACTTGGCCCTCATTGAGGGATCTTCCCTTACGTTTCTGTCTCATAAGGAGGTCCTTCCTATCAATCTTATGCACTGCCTTAAAGGCTTTCTGGATTGTTTCCTGTTCGTATCCCCTACTCAATAATCTACCTCCTAAATCCTCTGACTGCATGATGAAAGCGTTCTCCTCTGCATTGTTCCTCCGCAGCCTGAGGAACTGACTGTATGGTATTGACTGAGTTACATGTTGGGGATGGAAACTTGATTTATGTAGGAGGGCATTTGAGGCAGTGGGTTTCCGAAAACCTCTGGGGACCAAGATGTCATTTTGGACGACCAGTTCCAGATCTAAAAAGGGCACTCTACTCTCACTGATAGTGGCAGTAAAGGCCATATTCATTGGATTATTACCAATGTACGCCACAAAATCATGGAAAGCTGCACAAGTCCCGGACCAGAAAATGAGGATGTCGTCCACGTACCTGGACCACATCCTGAGTTGCCCGCGGAAAGGATTGGCATCTGTGTGGATGTATATTTCCTCAAACCATGCCAAAAAGATGTTGGCATAGGTGCAGGAAACCGCCGTTCCCATGGCTGTTCCCGCCACCTGCCAGTACCAACTCCCGTCGAAAAGAAAAGCGTTGTGGGTCAAAACAAAGGTGAGACATTCACACAAAAAGTCCTTATATTCATTACTCATGTCAGTTCTGTCTAAGAACACTCTCACAGCCCGCACCCCCAAATCATGGGGGATGCGGCTGTATAGGCTCTCCACGTCTATAGTGGCAAGGGTGTCGCCCCGGATCCACGTGAGACTTTCAATCCCCCTGAGGACATCCAGTGTGTCCCCCAGGTGAGATGGAATCTCATCTAAAAGGGGTCTCAGGACGTGGTCCAAGTACCTGGACAACCGTTCCGTCACCGACCCAACGCACTTTGATGTTTTGCTGACCTAAATAAACGTGACTTACAGCAGTGCCGGCGCTTCATCCCTCTCCTTCTACATACAGACTCTCTGATGCCTGAGCACGCATGGTGTCACCAGACTGTACCTGACTGTGTGGTATGAGCTGCCTCCCCCTCTCCCTCCATCCCAATAGAAGTTTGTTGTCTGCAGTGCCATCGTTTTAGCATTTCCTTCTTTGCAACATTGATCCAACTTGATTTCCATACGGTTGAGCACGCAGTAATGACATCCAGATCATCTGATAATTATACAACTTATGTTGAAACGGAGAATGATGATTCATCCAGTGGAGACGAGCAAGAAGGAGTGGCGGTGGAGAAGGGCAGGAGCGATATAAAAAGCTTCTTTAAGAATCCTGCCGCCTCCACAACAGCCAACAAAACGGTGGGTGCCAGAGTGGCAGAAACTAATCTGGAACGGCTATGTGAAAAGGAGGTAAAATTATTCTGGACAAAAACAACCTTGCAGCAGTATAAGGATGACGGCCTAACAGCCAGGGGTTTTAGACGTTACACTGAACCCTCAGAGTATCAAGACGACGAAGATTTCGTCAAGATATGGAAAGGGGCTTTCATTGAACAAGCTATTCGCTTGCAAGATATAGTCTTGGAGCGTACCAAACAAGAACATTCCAAAACAATTAAAGAGATAGAAACAACAAAGGCTCAGTATCAAGGTCTGGTGAGCCGGGAGCAATATATGAAAACATTAAAACGCATAGACAAAAAACTGACCGTGCTACAAGACACTATTAAAGAGAGGAAGTTGCGGAAGTTCCAAAGAGATAAAGAGGACTATTCACTGAAGCGTTTCTTCTCTTGGCAAAAGACCAGAACATCCAAGAGCCCAAGGAGGGGTAGAGGCCACTGGACTACCGACTCCGAGTCGAGTGACGAAGAGAGAGGGAAACCAAAAGGCCAACCCAGTGATTCCAACTCAGAGACCCGCCCTTTAGGCGGAGGACAAGGAGGGGGAGAGGCAGGAAGAAAACAACAACAAAAAAGGAAAGGGAGAAGGATCTCCTGGGAGGACAGGAGGAATCCAGCCCATCCGAAACGGAGAAAGAACTAACTCTACTGGATCAGACCAATGAACAGTTGGAGATTTTGAATTTAACAGACTGCCAGTTACCTGAAGGCACGATCTCCCTGTTGCAAAAAGGCCTCAATTTCAGCATTTCCACCAACTTTGACTACAGCCAGTTTAAAATTGACCTGTACAAGAATATAAGGCGTATGAACATACAATTACAATTCCTGAAGAGGGATTCCATCACCAGGAAACAAGGAAATATGGGTCGACATTCCACAGTAATTAGTGCCTTGGGATTCAGCCCTGGAATAGAATGGGATCAACAAGATATCCTAAATTTGGAAATCCTACGGGAATTAGAGGGAACAGATCTCCATCAGCCGGAACAACCTAATTTTAGGGCTTGTAGATCGACATCACCATTCCCTGTACAGCCGGGTTCAAGTCTGGACATTTTCCAAAAGATAATGGAGAAAGATATGAGAGCTGAGATATATCCACAACCCCCAGGGAACCTAACATTACAGGAAGAGAGAGCCCTAAAGTGGCTACAAAAGAGGCCTGACCTCCAGATTAAAAATGCAGATAAGGGAGGAAGCATTGTTATCATGACAGAACAGCAATATAAGCAAGAGGCCCTAAGGCAACTCCAGGATACTAGCACATATAGGCCCTTACATCAGGATCCCACAGTAGGCTACCAGGCTAGATTAAGATCCCTCCTAAGACGGGGCGCAGAGCAAGGTCTAATTAATATCAAGTTGGCCAATGATCTGCTCCCCGATTTTCCCATTAGGCCAGTATGGTACCATGTACCGAAGGTGCACAAGTCCCGGACTAGTCCCCCGGGCCGGCCCATTGTCTCTGGCATTGGGTCGGTGACGGAACGGTTGTCCAGGTACTTGGACCACGTCCTGAGACCCCTTTTAGATGAGATTCCATCTCACCTGGGGGACACACTGGATGTCCTCAGGGGGATTGAAAGTCTCACGTGGATCCGGGGCGACACCCTTGCCACTATAGACGTGGAGAGCCTATACAGCCGCATCCCCCATGATTTGGGGGTGCGGGCTGTGAGAGTGTTCTTAGACAGAACTGACATGAGTAATGAATATAAGGACTTTTTGTGTGAATGTCTCACCTTTGTTTTGACCCACAACGCTTTTCTTTTCGACGGGAGTTGGTACTGGCAGGTGGCGGGAACAGCCATGGGAACGGCGGTTTCCTGCACCTATGCCAACATCTTTTTGGCATGGTTTGAGGAAATATACATCCACACAGATGCCAATCCTTTCCGCGGGCAACTCAGGATGTGGTCCAGGTACGTGGACGACATCCTCATTTTCTGGTCCGGGACTTGTGCAGCTTTCCATGATTTTGTGGCGTACATTGGTAATAATCCAATGAATATGGCCTTTACTGCCACTATCAGTGAGAGTAGAGTGCCCTTTTTAGATCTGGAACTGGTCGTCCAAAATGACATCTTGGTCCCCAGAGGTTTTCGGAAACCCACTGCCTCAAATGCCCTCCTACATAAATCAAGTATCCATCCCCAACATGTAACTCAGTCAATACCATACAGTCAGTTCCTCAGGCTGCGGAGGAACAATGCAGAGGAGAACGCTTTCATCATGCAGTCAGAGGATTTAGGAGGTAGATTATTGAGTAGGGGATACGAACAGGAAACAATCCAGAAAGCCTTTAAGGCGGTGCATAAGATTGATAGGAAGGACCTCCTTATGAGACAGAAACGTAAGGGAAGATCCCTCAATGAGGGCCAAGTCCCATTCACATTTCAATATTCCCCTATGGCCAACAAATTGAAGGAAATTACGAAGAAAAACTGGGATATTCTCCTTGGGGATCCCCTTTTGAGGCCCCTAGTTAAGGATGGACCTCTTTTTTCATATAGGAGGGCCCCAACAATTGGATCCAGAGTCACTAGGAGCGAGTTTATCTCGCAAAAGAACGGGAACTGGTTAAGTGACCATCTGCCACAGGGAAACCACCGGTGTGGTAGGTGCGTGTCGTGCGAGTTTATGGCCACTGGCTCCCGACATCAAGTGGGTCCCCTCTCGCGCTTCACCCGGGAATTCATCACGTGTCAAACGTTGTTTGTAGTATATGCGTTGTGGTGCCCCTGTGGCAGATTTTATATAGGAGAGACCACGAGGCCACTCACAAGGAGATATCGTGAGCATTTCATTCTATTGAATCAGGCAAAGGCTCCACTCGGGTCATTACCCATATTAGAGAAGTCCATCAGGGGGACCCCACAAAATTGACTTTTGCCGGTTTGAAACATGTGTTGCCCCCGAGACGTGGAGGCAACAGGGAAAGAATTTTAAAGAGAGAAGAAGCACGGATAATATTACAGTCTGATGCGATGGGCCCCCTGGGCATGAATGATCACACGGACCTTGCATGTTTTTTGGACCCACAGATATGATAATTGTGGGCCATGTGCATTCATGAGCCCTTAGCTATAGTCTATCTCTGTCTTTTTGAAAACATTGAATGTTAATAATACCCCTACAGAGGAGTTACATATATGTCTGCCTACTCCCTGACAAAAAATGGCCACTCCCTGCTCCTAAGATATAATTTAAAGATACAAATATGATGAGGATATATTGTCCAGAACACTATGTAATTTTTCTCCCTTTTCTCTCCCCCTCCTGCTTTCCTCCAAATAGCCGTTCCAGATTGGTTGTTTTTAATTAAATTAAATTTTTTTTCCCCTCTCCCCATTTTTAATCATCACTTCAGGTTTGTTTACAGTCATATGTGCAGGGTGCATCACACACAAATATGGATGTTTTCAGCACCTCCTTGCCATGATCCCAGTTTTGCATGTCTCATGGCCTTATCCCACACACACAATTTGTGGTTGCTACATATTGTTCACATATCTATCCATGTACTAATTTTGCACTTTATAGGGCCCATTCAGAGTCCCAAATTTTTTACATGTTTTTAGCACACACTTGCTCATCACATGATGCCCTCTGTCCACGTGTCACACTTTGCACGTATGGCCGTCTATGAAGCTGCAATTACAAAATATGCCACATGATGGCAGTATATCTTCCCGGATGACGGGGTGGCCCGAGATGCATTTGTTGCCTGGGAAACCTAATCTAAGTGTTTCCCTATTCGGGCCACCGTCGCTGGGGAATACCTGACGTCATCCGCCCCGAGCTGCTTCCGCTGTACGCAGCCGAGGCGGAAGGACCAGTGATGATAGAGGGGCGGGACCTTCAGCGGTAGAACGCCGCACGCCGCCTAGTAAATGTATTTAAGCTGCGTGTCCCACATCCTCATTTGCAGCCTCCGTAGAAGCGCATAGCGCGAAACGGCCGCCAGGCTCTTCCTCCCTCTGCACCCACCAGCACGCCACCATCATCCACCAAGGGGTACGTGTCTTCACAATTATGTCTTCATGCCTGCATGTATACGCACTTTGATGTTTTGCTGAGCTAAATAAACGTGACTTACAGCAGTGCCGGCGCTTCATCCCTCTCCTTCTACACACATTAAAAAGATCCCCTGGGGGGTACTCACCTCGGGTGGGGGAAGCCTCCGGATCCTAATGAGGCTTCCCACGCCGTCCTCTGTCCCACGGGGGTCTCGCTGCAGCCCTCCGAACAGCCGGCGACTGTGCCGACTGTCAGTTCAATATTTACCTTTGCTGGCTCCAGCGAGGGCGCTGTGGCGACTTTCGGCACGGAAATAGACGGAAATACCCGATCTCCGTCGGGTCCGCTCTACTGCGCAGGCGCCGGAAACTTGCGCCTGCGCAGTAGAGCAGACCCGACGGCGATCGGGTATTTCCGCCTACTTCGGAGCCGTCAGCCGTCAGAGCGCCTGCGCAGGAGCCAGGAAGGTAAATATTACGTCACCGCTGCACGGAGGGCTGCAGCGAGACCCCTGACGGATGGAGGACGGCGTGGGAAGCCTCATTAGGATCCGGAGGCTTCCCCCACCCGAGGTGAGTACCCCCCAGGGGCCGTTTTGTCGTTACAGTTCCTCTTTAAGGACAAGGCACTTTTTTCCCATTCAGACCACTGCAGCTTTCACGGTTTATTGCTCGCTCATACAACCTACCACCTAAATGAATTTTGTCTCCTTTTCTTGTCACTAATAAAGCTTTCTTTTGGTGCTATTTGATTGCTGCTGCGATTTCTACTTTTAATTATATTCATCAAAAAAGACATGAATTTTGGCAAAAAAATGATTTTTTGTTAACTTTCTGTGCTGACATTTTTCAAATAAAGTAAAATTTCTGTATACATGCAGTACGAAAAATGTGGACAAACATGTTTTTGATCAAAAAAAACCCATTCAGCCTATATTTATTGGTTTGGGTAAAAGTTATAGCGTTTACAAACTATGGTGCAAAAAGTGAATTTTCCCATTTTCCAGCATCTCTGCCTTTTCTGACCACCTGACATGTTTCATGAGGGGCTATAATTCCAGGATAGTATAAATACCCCCCAAATGACCCCATTTTGGAAAGAAGACATCCCAAAGTATTCACTGAGAGGCATAGTGAGTTCATAGAAGATATTATTTTTTGTAACAAGTAAGCGGAAAATTACACTTTGTGACAAAAAAAATTAAAAAATTTCCATTTCTTCTAACTTGCGACAAAAAAAAGTGAAATCTGCCACGGACTCACTATGCTCCTCTCTGAATACCTTGAAGTGTCTACTTTCCAAAATGGGGTCATTTGTGGGGTGTGTTTACTGTCCTGACATTTTGGGGGATGCTAAATTGTAAGCACCCCTGTAAAGCCTAATGGTGCTCATTGGACTTTGGGCCCCTTAGCGCAGTTAGGCTGCAAAAAAAGTGCCACACATGGTATTGCCGTACTCAGGAGAAGTAGTATAATGTGTTTTGGGGTGTATTTTTACACATACCCATGCTGGGTGGGAGAAATATCTCTGTAAATGACAATTGTTTGATTTTTTTTTTACACACAATTGTCCATTTACAGAGATATTTCTCCCACTCAGCATGGGTATGTGTAAAAATACACCCCAAAACACATTATACTACTTCTTCTGAGTACAGCGATACCACATGTGTGCCACTTTTTTGCACCCTAACTGCGCTAAGGGGCCCAAAGTCCAATGAGTACCTTTAGGATTTCACAGGTCATTTTTCTTTCAAGACTACTCCTCACGGTTTAGGGCCCCTAAAATGCCAGGGCAGTATAGGAACCCTACTAATGACCCCATTTTAGAAAGAAGACACCCCAAGGTATTCCGTTAGGAGTATGGTGAGTTCTTAGAAGATTTTATTTTTTTCTCACAAGTTAGCGGAAATTGATTTTAATTGTTTTTTTCACAAAGTGTCATTTTCCGCTAACTTGTGACAAAAAGTAAAATCTTCTATGAACTAACCATACTCCTAACGGAATACCTTTGGGTGTCTTCTTTCTAGAATGGGGTCATTTGTGGGGTTCCTATACTGCCCTGGCATTTTAGGGGCCCTAAACCGTGAGGAGTAGTCTTAAAACCAAATGTCGCAAAATGACCTGTGAAATCCTAAAGGTACTCATTGGACTTTGGGCCCCTTAGCGTACTTAGGGTGTAAAAAAGTGCCACACATGTGGTACCGCCGTACTCAGGAGAAGTAGTATAATGTGTTTTGGGGTGTATTTTTACACATACCCATGCTGGGTGGGAGAAATATCTCTGTAATGTAAATGACAATTGTTTGATTTTTTTTACACACAATTGTCCATTTACAGAGAGATTTCTCCCACCCAGCATGGGTATGTGTAAATATACACCACAAAACACATTATACTACTTTTCCTGAGTACGGCGGTACCAGATGTGTGACACTTTTTTGCAGCCTAGGTGCGCTAAGGGGCCCAACGTCCTATTCACAGGTCATTTTGAGGCATTTGTTTTCTAGACTACTCCTCACGGTTTAGGGCCCCTAAAATGCCAGGGCAGTATAGGAACCCCACAAGTGACCCCATTTTAGAAAGAAGACACCCCAAGGTATTCCATTAGGTGTATGGCGAGTTCATAGAAGGTTTATTTTTTGTCACAAGTTAGTGAAAAATGACACTTTGTGAAAAAAAAACCAATAAAAATCAATTTCCTCTAACTTTTGACAAAAAATAAAATCTTCTATGAACTTGTCATACATGTCAACAGAATACCTTGGGGTGTCTTTTTTTTCTAAAATGGGGTCACTTGTGGGGTTCCTATACCGCCCTGGCATTTTAGGGGCCCAAAACCGTGAGTAGTCTGAAAACCAAATGTCTCAAAATGACTGTTCAGGGGTATAACATCTGCAAATTTTGATGACAGGTGGTCTATGAGGGGGCGAACTTTTTGGAACCGGTCATAAGCAGGGTGGCCTATTAGATGACAGGTTGTATTGGGCCTGATCTGATGGATAGGAATGCTAGGGGGGTGACAGGAGGTGATTGATGGGTGTCTCAGGGGGTGGTTAGAGGGGAAAATAGATGCAATCAATGCACTGGGTAGGTGATCGGAAGGGGGTCTGAGGGTTTGGCCGAGTGATCAGGAGCCCACACGGGGCAAATTAGGGCCTGATCTGATGGGTAGGTGTGCTAGGGGGTGACAGGAGGTGATTGATGGGTGTCTCAAGGTGTGATTAGAGAGGGGAATAGATGCAAGCAATGCACTGGTGAGGTGATCAGGGCTGGGGTCTGAGGGCGTTCTGAGGGTGTGGGCGGGTGATTGAGTGCCCTAGGGGCAGATAGGGGTCTAATCTGATAGGTAGCAGTGACAGGGGGTGATTGATGGGTAATTAGTGGGTGTTTAGGGTAGAGAACAGATGTAAACACTGCACTTGGGAGGTGATCGGACGTCGGATCTGCGGGCGATCTATTGGTGTGGGTGGGTGATCAGATTGCTCGCAAGGGGCAGGTTAGGGGCTGATTGATGGGTGGCAGTGACAGGGGGTGATTGATGTGTGATTGACAGGTGATTAGTGGGTTATTACAGGGAAGAACAGATGTAAATATTGCACTGGCGAATTGATAAGGGGGGGTCTGCGGGCAATCTGAGCGTGTAGGCGGGTGATTGGGTGCCCACAAGGGGCAGATTAGGGTCTGATCTGATGGGTAACAGTGACAGGTGGTGATAGGGGGTGATTGATGGGTGATTGATGGGTAATTAGTGGGTGTTTAGGGTAGAGAACAGATGTAAACACTGCACTTGGGAGGTGATCTGACGTCGGATCTGCGGGCGATCATTTGGTGTGGGTGATCAGATTGCCTGCAAGGAGCAGGTTAGGGGCTGATTGATGGGTGGCAGTGACAGGCGGTGATTGATGTGTGATTGACAGGTGATTGATAGGTGATTGACAGGTGATCAGGGGGATAGATGCATACAGTACACAGGGGGAGGGGGGTGTCTGGGGAGAATCTGAGGGGTGGGGGGGTGATCAGGAGGGAGCAGGGAGCAGTTTAGGGAATAAAAAAAAATAGCGTTGACAGATAGTGACAGGGAGTGATTGATGGGTGATTAGGGGGGTGATTGGGTGCAAACAGTGGTCTGGGGGGTGGGCAGGGGGGGGTCTGAGGGGTGCTGTGGGCGATCAGGGGGCAGGGGGGGGGGGGGGAATCAGTGTGCTTGGGTGCAGACTAGGGTGGCTGCAGCCTGCCCTGGTGGTCCCTCGGACATTGGGGCCACCAGGGCAGGAGGCAGCCTGTATAATACACTTTGTATACATTACAAAGTGTATTATACACTTTGTATGCAGCGATCCGGGTGCTAGTAACCATCACGAATGACGCGATCGCGCCGCCCATGCCCCTACAAGGACCACCGCCTTTGGGCATGAGCTGGTCCTTGCGGGGTCCACTTTCCGGCCGCCTCTGTGCGTTAGGCGTTTGGAAAGTGGTTAAGCACTGGATCATCTAAATAAATTATGTAATCCAATCCTTGGCAGTAAAATTTTATAGTTTCTCCTGCATTTTTTTTTTGTATTCAGCAGTGTCATTTAAGTTTTTTCCTTGCATAATTTTGAGTTTCAAAACCAATGAGAACCACTGACAGTGGTAACTCTGTGATGCCGCTTACATTAGCTGCTGGCTGCACAAAACTCACCAGTATGTCTCCTTACAGAGGTGTCATTACAAGGTGTAGGACATACACTATTGGTGACTCGGTCTAAAGGAGAACTGTGGGGCTACTCTTTATATTTCCAACCACCAAGATTCTGCAATGAGACCAGGAGTCCAATGGTGTAGTATCATTGAGGTAAGTTAATTAAAATAGAAGGGTGAATTGTACTCACAAGGGTAGGTTGCACTCTTGCAACCACCGTTAGAGCCTGCAGGAAATTAAACCGTTCCCGTTCATTATCCCAGGTCTGCTGTGTAGGTGCTGCTCGGTCGCTCTCCTCAGATTATTGGAACATGTAGTGTACAATACTGTACCCCGAAGGGTTTGCTATACTAAAAAGAACTGTGGAAGGGGGCCCTGAAAATGCTATTATCTATTTTTGGCAATATCCGTCATGTCTGATCTTATTTTCGATAATTTTTCTGATTGATATTTCATAGAAGTGAATGGAAATTGATAAGAAAAGATAAGAAAATCGAAATCGGCTGAAAAATCTCATCAGGTGTACCTAGCATTACTGATTCACTATCTGCTTTAGGACTTGATCTTGAAAAGTGCATAGGTGATTCTTTTGACGGAGCAGCCAATAGGAGTGGGACTTACTCCGGCTAGCAAGGATTAACCACTTGAGGACCACAGTGTTAAACCCCCCTAAAGACCAGGCCTTTTTATTGTTAATTGGCCCTGCAGCTTTAAGGCCAAGCTGCAGGGCCGCACAGCTCAGCACACAAGTGATCCCCCCCCTTTTCTCCCCACCAACAGAGCTTTCTGTTGGTGGGGTCTGATCGCTGGACAGTTGTTTATTTTACTTTTTTTTAATAATTTTTTTTTTATATATATAATTTTTTTTTTATATATATAATTTTTTTTTATTTGTTCTCCCCTGCTCCCTCCCTCTGCCAGCCAATCAGGGTGATCAGCCTGCCGATCGCAGCGCTGTACATGTGAATAGACGCGATCACGCCGGCTAACAGTCTCCCGAGCGACTGAAGAGGGGGCAGAGCTCCACCCCCCGAGCAGGAGATGCGCACGCAGCCTGCACGCTATCTCCGGCAACATGCAGCCCCAGGACTTGACGCCAATTGGCGTTAGGCGGTCCTGGGGCTGCTGCCGCGTCCACACCCATTGGCGTGGGGCGGTCTTTAAGTAGTTAATGAAGGAGGTTCATCCTACACAAATTCACACATGGTGTTACACACATGTGCTTAGTTTAGTTATTGGCGATGCAAGTACTGTGTGTGTTCCAGCAGTCAGTCTCTTTGGGCTCCTTAGCAACCTATCAACATTTTTCAATGAATCATACAAAAGAATGAAACTCTGGGAAGACCAGATGAAAAAAAAGACTGGCAGTTCTATGCTTAAAAGGCTGGAACACATTAGCAGAACAAGGTGGTCAAGCAGAGCTAGAGCACTTCGAAAGTTATTTGGAAGCTTTGACGATCATTCCAAAGAGTTATGCTCTGATCTCTTAATTATCTTGAAACTAGTAAGTGAATCCCATGATTTTTGAACCTCTGTTCGTCACAAAGCTTTGAAATTAGGTGAAAACCTTTGCAAGTTTGAAACAATCCTAGTAGCTTTTACCTTTGTTCGCACTGCTCTCCCTCGTGCTATCCCCTCTGCACTTCCCTCCAGCGTTGAATAGTTTGTGTATGCAGGCGGCGGGCAACAGCAGATACATACGTTCCGTGCGCTCCAGCATGGACGTTCCTCTCTCTAGCCTCTGACATGACTTCCTGTTTATACAGGAAGTCGCGTCAGACACTAGAGGGAGAAACATCCACACTGGAGCGCATGGAAGGTATGTATCAGCCGCCTGCATACACAAACTATTCAACGCTGGAGGGGATTGCAGAGGGGAAAGCCCGTGGTGAGGGGGGGGGGGGACTGTCTTCCCTTCCCACCGAAGTGCAGCATGGCTTTCCCTCATGCTGCGACCCCTCCAGCCCCCCAAAACGGCCCCAAGTGGGCCCCGGAGGGGCCTGCCGCTCAGTATTTCTGCAGGGGGGCCCGGTGGGACCTTGTTACGCCCGTTTGTTCATATCTTTGACATTACCACCCATGTATCGGATTATTTGCAATCAACAGGCCTTGATTTCATCCAGGCATGGAGAATGGTGGATGATGCTGTAAAGCGTTTGAATAAAATATGTAGAGCTTTTCCTGGAGTTTTGAAGTTGGCAAATCAAAACATTTGTTTGAATAGGAGCTTTTCAGACATAAGATCCACAAGAAAAGCAGAAGGTACTGATAATATGAAACATTCTGAGATTTCTTACTACAATGTTATCATTCACACTGTTACAGAGAGTGTAAAGTCACGGTTTTCCACTCAAGGAGAACTTTACAAGCAAATTTCTTGCTTTGATCCCAATCGGTTTGATGAAATACCTGCCTCTACAGACAAAATACAGTTGAATGTTACTTCAGAAGCAGTACCAATAATAGACCCAGTTGCTCTATGTGAAGAACTAATCTGATTTGCCTTCAGCTACAAAAATATACGTAAAGGCTTGTTGGATCATGGTGATGTTGATGAGGAGAGTGAAGAGTTGGTTTCAGATTTGGAAGAGCAACAGATCAGCTCTACATCAGAGCCATCTACTTCTATGGCTGCCGTAAAGAAGGACTCCTGCAAGAAATGCATGTCTTGTGCTTTCAAACTACTGTACGAGTACCGACTGCGTTCAGCGGCCTTTGAGAATTTCTTCTTGGCTTACCAATATTAAATTACGTTGAGCACTACACACTGTACATGTGAAATATGCTTTTCCAAGTTACAAATATTTAAGTCAAGACTAAGATCATCTCTTTCACAGCAAAACTTGGGAGTCACTGGTGCTAATTGCAGTAGAAAAGCAAGTTGCACTAAACATAAAGAGTGACAAAGTCATTGACAGATTTGCCAAGACGTCACCTGAGTTTAGCTCTTTACTGCTTTTGTAACATGCAGGTCAGAGCTTCTTATTTGTTAAAAAGTGTTTACTTTTACTAAGTGAGTTTAAAAAAAAACCTGACGTCGTGACGTCAAAGGGGAATCCGATCCACCCCACAGCGCTGCCTGGCGCTAATTGGCCAGGCAGCGCACGGGGTCTGGGGGGGGGGGGGGATTGCGGCGACGGGTATAGCGGTGGATCGGCAGGTAGCGGCGGCGATCGGAGGTTACACGCAGCTAGCAAAGTGCTAGCTGCGTGTAACAAAAAAAATTATGCAAATCGGCCCAGCGGGGCCTGAGCGGTGCCTCCCGGCGGCATAGCCCGAGCTCAACTCGGGCTTACCGCCAGGGAGGTTACTATTCTATGCTTGATTGGTTCTAAAATATGTTGTCAAATGTTATCTTATTAAAATGTTCATCTAAGAAGACATTGGTTACACCTGTTATATTTTGTTAATTTATTAAAACATTCAGTTTGGAAATGTACAATTGTTGCACTTTACTTAATGTAAGTACTTCTACTTCTACTATACAAGTGTTGGTTATATGGGTGGAGCTGTGTGTGGGTGTGGCTTGCTGGTGTATGGGGCCCCATAATCTCGTATTGCCCAGGGGCCCCATGAGTTGTCAGTCTGCCCCTGTATAGCTCCTTGTGTGATATGTGCAGTTTTAGTGGCTGCCCAGACATAACTTTTGAGACAGGAAATATTTTTTTTGTAATAAGGGCCTATGATCACTGGTTCAGCTTTTGTAACTCTTTTTTGTCCACTTATGAACTAAGCACAGGAAAAAAAATGTGGTCGCCAGTGGCGTCTGTGTGGCAGATTTAGCTGTTCCAGTGTGTCTATCAGTAGAAATATGATGTGAGACATTATTATAGTCAGCAAGGGTTACACTGAAGAATGCATACAATACCCCTAGTTTTGATTTCAGTCTGAAAGGCTTCTCTTTCAGCCAAGATTCTTTAAAATGATCCATCCTTTTGCGGCGACAGACGGCGGGGAATAAGAAAGATCGTCGGGAGCGACGGAAACGGCGGAAGCGTGTAACGGCTAATTGAAATCTACGCCCTGCCAGCCAGGTGACCACTAAAACAGGGCGTAGATTTTAAATAGCTTGGTCCTTAAGTAGTTAAATGCAATCCACCCTTCTTTCTGAGCATACGTCATAGCATTGACAAATTTGATCAACTAGAAGTCTTCTAATGTCTGGTCCGATGAACACACCTTACTTCAATTTTCCCTCCGACAGGCCTGGAAACTTGGTGACCAAGTATTTAAAGCATTCTCCATCTCTTAGAAGTGATTTTACAAATTGCTTCATCAATCCCAATTTTGTGGGGAGAGGTGGTAGAAGAACTTTATGGGAAGGTACCAATGTTTCTCAGAGAACATTTTTATCACCGTCTGTTAGCACACTCGGCTGCTAACTCATCTTGTTCCAATGATTTTGTCAGTCTCATCTGTCCCATAGACACAGAAAACAAGGGTATTTGGTATATCCAACTTGCCAACCATGGTCTTCATATATAAGTTTATGAAGAACCAATTCTAAGATCTCGTAGGCTTCCTTCAAGTGTATGGAATGACCTACAGGTATGGAAGCATAAAAAACACCATTATGGAGCCACTCTAAGCATACATAAAATAAATGTGTTGTGTAACGTTTGCGGAATCGTTTTCGCGGTCAGCGCACAAGATGCGCATTGACACAACGAAAACCTTCCACAAGCGTATAATTAAGTGAACCCAGGCTAGGTGCAATGCACCAGCAGAGGGCAATTCCCAGATGGCACTGTGGAGTGCAGACGAGCACAGCCTCTGCACAGCCACAAATGCCAGATGAGAATTGTACAGATCTAAGACAATGCGGGGTTGAACAGCCCCTAAAGAGAAAGAGCACAGATACAGGATGAATGTGTGTTCACCAATCTAGTCGCGACCCTGCAAGGTGAACACACATCAGCAGAAACAAAAGCAAGAACGAGATTGCGAGAAAGGCGATCGCCAGAAGTGACACAAGACAGATCAGAACAGAACACGAGAGGAGCAAAGGCACAGCAAACAACAATGAGAAAACAACGAAAACAACAAACTCTAACTAAACTCGAACACCGCACTCACTCGCAACAGCGAACGCGTTTACAGCGACATCTCCGCACGTTAAGCGCAACAGAGACAAGCACGCCTAACTAACCACCGACAGACAAACACGAAACAGAGGACGTGAGCTCTTGCTTAACGGTTACCTCACCGAGCCTACAGCAAGCGTTCGAATCAAACAAGACAGACAGACGGAAAACAGGAATAAGAGAGGAAAGATCCACTGCTCTTTCCGTCAGAGCGAGTGCGATCCGGGTTCAGGAACAGGCTAGGAAAGATCCACTGCTCTTACCGCCAGAGCGAGTGCGATCCGGGTTCAGGAACAGGAAAGGGAAGATCCACTGCTCTTTCCGCCAGAGCGAGTGCGATCCAGGTACAGAAACAGGATTGCAGATCAGAAGGATACACAGCCGCTACCGCTAGGGGCTAGTGCGATCCAAGCAAGACAGGCAGATGAGATAGCTGGTAGCAACTGCTGCTCCAGCTATACTCTAAGAAAGAAGATCAGAAGGATCCACAGCCGCTACCGCTAGAGGCTAGTGCGATCCAAGCAAGACAGACAGGTGAGATAGCTGGTAGCGACCGCTGCTCCAGCTATACTCCAAGAAAGCAGATCAGAAGGATCCACAGCCGCTACTGCTAGAGGCTGGTGCAATCCAAGCAAGACAGATGAACAGAAGGGGCTACCAGTAGCAACCGCTGCTCTGGTTAGCACCCCCAGACAGACAGAACGATTTCCTGACGACCACCGTTGGCGACAGGACAATCGCAACAGCGAGGCAATACAGACAAAACAGATAGCAAACTAACTGCACTAGGGAAACTGCCTAGTGCAGTCCCAAGAATTACTCTAAGATAACTTTAACAAGAAATAGCACGGCTAACACTCTAGGAGTGTTTCAACAAACCATGAAGGGATGACCAGCAAAGGACTCTGGGAAAACATAGCGTTTTATACTGCCAGCCTACAAAGGAGGCAGCTAGATGATTTGCATAACCAATGTATGCAAATTCCTCAGCAGCAGAGCAGATCTGGAACTTGCAAAGAAAAGACAGGTCTCTCTTCCAGAGACCTGCAGCCCACAGACTAGAGGAATGGTCAAACAGCTGTCTGCCTGTGCAGCCAGCTGAGCGGATCATTACATGTTGTATGATTTTTGCCTCTTTCAGAGATGCCCTACCTAGGATAGTTATGGAAGTTATATAATTCGATTTGTGGTGTCTGAACATTTTGGTACCCCTTTTAAGGAGCTGTGGCAAGCCATGGCCGCATTATTAAACTTCTCAGTGGCAGAAAGTCATAAAATACCCATGCCTAGTGTCAATAAGATTGATATTTTTTGAGAATTATGAATTTGTTATTATTTGTGTGCGGAAAACGTTGGCTGAAATATTGAAAATATAATATTTCTTGGGCTTAATTTTCCCGTCGAGAGTATAATAATGCCCAGTCCAGCCCAGGGGCTGACTCTGAGATCCCGCCCTAAAAGCTGGATCATTCATAAGCTAAGGACTGAAATCTGAGTTCAGTCCTCCATTCTACCATCATATAAGGATTGCAAGCAGGTAGCATGAGGACTACTGTATGGGGGAAAAAAAAGAGTTGAATTTACCTGGGGCTTCTAATGGTCCCCCGCACAGCCACTCGCCAATGCTCCAGTCCCCTGCCGCCAGTTACTTCCGGAATTTGTGACTTTTATGTCGCAAAACCACTACGCTTACTCAGTGGCGTAGCTACAAACCTCTGGGCCCCGATGCGGAATCTGGATGTGGCCCCCCCCCCCCGCAACAACAGCCCCCCCTCCCCCGGCAACACCCGACAGATGCACACACATATCAAAATCCCTATAGCCAGCTATAGGTACCCCCAGTATAGGTAGTCAGGCATAGGTAAGCCAGTATAGTTGCCCCCGGTATAGGTGAGATAGGCAGGCGCCGCCGGTATAAGTTAGATAGATAGGTGCCCCCAGTACAGGTTAGCTAGGTGGGTGCCTCTACTATAGGTAGCCAGAATAGTTGCCCCCAGCGTAGGTTAGATAGGTAGGTGCCCCCAGTATAGGTTAGTTAGGTAGGTGCCTCCAATATAGGCAGCCAGTTTAGTTGCCACCTGTATAGGCTAGCTAGGTGCCCCCAATACAGGTTAGATAAGTAAGTGCCCCCAGTATAGGTTAGATAGGTAGGTGCCCCCAGTATAAATTAGATTAGGTCGGTGCCCCCCAGTATAGGTTAGATTAGGTAGGTGCCCCCCAGTATAGGTTAGATTAGGTAGCTGCCCCCCAGGATAGATTAGGTAGCTGCCCCCCAGGATTAGGTTAGATTAGGTAGCTGCTCCCCAGGATAGATTAGGTAGCTGCCCCCCAGGATAGATTAGGTAGCTGCCCCCAGGATAGATTAGGTAGGTGCCCCCCAGTATAGGTTAGATTAGGTAGCTGCCCCCCAGGATAGATCCCCCAGGATAGATTAGGTAGCTGCCCCCAGGATAGATTAGGTAGGTGCCCCCCAGTATAGGTTAGATTAGGTAGGTGCCCCCCAGTATAGGTTAGATTAGGTAGCTGCCCCCCAGGATAGATTAGGTAGCTGCCCCCCAGGATAGATTAGGTAGCTGCCCCCCAGGATAGATTAGATAGCTGCCCCCCAGGATTAGATTAGATTAGGTAGCTGCCCCCCAGGATAGATTAGGTAGCTGCCCCCAGGATAGATTAGGTAGGTGCCCCCCAGTATAGGTTAGATTAGGTAGCTGCCCCCCAGGATAGATTAGGTAGCTGCCCCCCAGGATAGATTAGGTAGGTGCCCCCAGGATAGGTTAGATTAGGTAGGTGCCCCCCAGGATAGATTAGGTAGCTGCCCCCCAGGATAGATTAGGTAGCTGCCCCCCAGGATTAGGTTAGATTAGGTAGCTGCCCCCCAGGATAGATTAGGTAGCTGCCCCCCAGGAAAGATTAGGTAGCTGCCCCCCAGTATAGGTTAGATTAGGTAGGTGCCCCCCAGGATAGGTTAGGTAGCTGCCCCCCAGGATAGATTAGGTAGCTGCCCCCCAGGATAGATTAGGTAGGTAGGTACCCCGTCCCCATAATGGAGGGGGGGGGCCACAGCCGCGGGGAGGGCAGCCCGACCTCTCCCTCCCTTCCTCTCCCCGGGCCCCCCCCCCCCCCCCTCAGATGCAGAGTGAGCGGCTCACGGAAGCGCTGTAGGCAGAACTCGCCTCCGTCCCTGGTTCCAATCGCCGCTGATCTCCTCTCTGGCTGGCTCTGCATAGATGCTTACACACGCAGCTTCCTGTTTAGCCGGAAGCTGCGTGTGTAACAGCATCTATGCAGAGCCAGCCAGAGAGGAGATCAGCGGCGAGTGGAACGCAGGGAGGTGAGTTCTGCCTACAGCGCTTCCGTGAGCCGCTCACTCTGCATCTGAGGGGGGGGGCCCGGGGAGAGGAAGGGAGGGAGAGGTCGGGCTGCCCTCCCCGCGGCTCCCCCCTACCAGCGCGCACGGGCCGCATGGCCCTCCAAACGGAGATGGGCCCCCCAGGCCCCTCCCCCGCCTCCTCAGGAGCCGGGCCCGGTCGCCAAGGCGACCGCTGCGACCACGGGCCCTACGCCCTTGCGCTTACTGTGCCTGCACGGCCTTCTCTTCACTCACGCTGACGTCCCTGGGAGCATACTGCGCAGGCGCATCCCAGTCAGAGGGAGCGAGGAGAAGGCCACGCAGGCGCAGGGGCAAATTTCGGAAGTGAAACTGCGGCGGAGACCGGAGCATCGGTGAGTGGCTGTGCAAGCACAGGACTTCTGCAGGGGACCATTAGAAGCCCCAGGCAAGTTTAACTCTTTTCCCCCTTTGCCTCATACAGTAATCCTTTAAGCTGGCGGCCATTTTGTTTGAACTTTTAATTCTGAAACAAAGGACTTTTCCATGTGCTTGGAGCTTCCACAAAGGACATATTTCTTCTAACTTTAAGTATTCATTTCCCTTTTGTCTGTTATCTGGGTTATCATTGTTTCTATAATTGCTACTTATAATAATAATTGTTCTTTATATATTAATTATTTATATTGCATTTATAATAAAATACCTTAAGTCATTTTATCTCTTCTGCAACCCTGCTTTTCAGCCAACCATAAAGAATCCTAGCCTTTCTGGAGATTCACTACCCGGAAGTATTGTATTGTTATAGCCAGAGTAGAGTGTTTTAACCTTTCTTTGCAGGTCTAGAATTGTCAGCCGGTTTCTCTCAGCTGGCACATGGGAGTGGTGGCAGATACCTCAAATATTGTGTAGTTTTGAATTACTGCAGCTCACGCGCTTCCTCCAAGCCTGTCTGCTACCAAATTCCAGTGGTTTCAGTGCACTGATTGCACCCACGAGATTGGACAGTCTGTGGGTTGAAATAGCTTAGAAGGCATTGAGCGGTCTGACCACAATGGGGCGAGTGACAACTTCTATTTAAAGAAGCTATAAAAAGACACCATTCCTATGAATCGCAGTGGATTTTAAATTGACTCATCAGACATTCAACTTCGATGCAATAAACAAACTTGTCTTCTTGGACGAAGAGAGGAACGAACTCCTTTTCACGATGTCCGAACCATGAAGAGGACACTCCCGGCAACAATAAATTCCTGCTTTTCAGCCTTGATCTGAGTAACTCAGTGGCATCTTTGTGAAGATTCAAGTCTCTTACCAAATCATGCATCTCTTCCTGAGAAAACAATTTTGGTCTGATATCATCTTCAAAGTCAGAACTTAATTTGTCATCTGGTTCAGGTATGACTTCACCTTCATCGGAGCTAGGTATCTCTTCCAAGGTAGCAGGGGGCTTGGGTACTGGTATATCTGTGCCATGGGGGAATGGGACGAATTGCTGAGTGATGGTTTTCCCTAAAACTTGCTTAGCTTATGTATATATTGCTGACCATGAGATTTACAGTGCTATATTTTTTTTACCTTACTCAGACAACCCTTTTAAGGTTTTTTTGTTTGGCATTTTATATCTTAAATGCACTTATGTTAATTAAGTAATAGTAATTTGGACTTAAAATGGTTAAAAACCCATGATATAAAAAAAAATACCAAAATGAAAAAAAAACCCAACCATAAATTTGAAGACAATTTTGCATTTTGAGGCAAATCAAGACATCTAGGAGTTTTTTCAATATTTTATTTGTTTTCAGCACACCAAAATACATGGAAATTTGATGTAAATAATCAAACAGCTTTTTAGTCACAGACCTTTGCAATTGAAAGTGTCTACTTAGCTTTAGACTAGGTTAGACACAGGTAAGGGTCATAAGACGCCCCTGAACGATAGCCCCACCTAGGTTATTTTTTTCCTTTATTTTTTATCTAGAAAACTTGGGTGCATCCTGTATTCCTAAAAATACAGTACCACATCCATTATAAAAAAAATTAAATAGCATATCCGCATGTCAGATTTTTTTTTAAGAGCCAGAGATGGTCAAGTGCATTGTTCCCCTCTACCCAACCCAACTCTAGCCTTTACTCATCAAACCAATACTTAAATGAAAGATCTTTTGAGTGCCCTACACATAAGTGAATTTTGTTGGATTCAGTGGTATATTATTGAAAATCTTAAAATGCCCATACATCCAGCGATGTAGGGTCAGATTTGACCAAAAGACCCGGCTACAGGCATATAGTATGTGGGTCAAGTGTGTGACATCACACACTCACCATGTGCTATACTCAATCAGTGAGTGGGGCTCGAATGCGGAAGATGGATGGGCACCATGGCAGGCATCAGCGGTAAACTATAAATGCACTGACACAGGGGCACATTTACATTTGGGTTGACAGCGCCAGAGGTTTCTGAAATGTTTGTCATTCCCAGTTATTGGATATCATTACCACCACGCACCCCAAGATTTCCCAGTATGTCCAAACGATACATTCAGCCAATTTTGGCCAAAAATCAGTCGAATCATCGATCAGTCATGCTTGTGGCAGCACCAATTTCCATCCGACTTGATTACTAAATAGGATGGCCGATCGGCCGCAAAGTCACTAGCTGTATGGCCACCTTCACTTACAGGACTATTGTAGGGGGGAAAAGAGTTGACCCTACCTGGGGCTTCTAATGGTCCCCTCACCGATGCTCCTGTCCCCACCTCCAGTTCACTTCCGGAATTTGCGACTTTAAATTTGGAAAACCACTACGCCGGCGCAGCCGCGCCCTCCTGCTGTCTTCTCCGCTCTGGTCTGGTCTCCGGCATGCTTCACTTTTTCCTGCCCGGCAGGAAGTTTTAACAGCAGAGCGCCCTCTACTGTTTAAACTTCCTGCCGGGCAGGAAGAAGTGGAGCATGCCGGAGACCAGACCAGAGCGGAGAAGACAGCAGTGACAGCGGGACTTGTGCCGGCGGAGCAGGTAATGTATACCCGCTGCATTGCGTCGGTCGTCGGGCATTCGAACGCCGCTATCGACGCACTCCCGACCCTTCTGGCGACCGAGAAAAATCTTCCGCACGGATGGATCGACGGGAACGATCGATTTCCGACGGAAATTGATCAGTCTGTCAGCGGTGTGCGCGGCGATTTCACAGCCGTTTCGATCACTGTGATCGAAACGGCTGTATATCGGTGGGAAAATCGTTAGGTGTATGGGCCCCTTAAAGAGACTCCGTAACAAAAATTGCATCCTGTTTTTTATCATCCTACAAGTTCCAAAAGCTATTCTAATGTGTTCTGGCTTACTGCAGCACTTTGTACTATCACAGTCTCTGTAATAAATCAACTTATCTCTCTCTTGTCAGACTTGTCAGCCTGTGTCTGGAAGGCTGCCAAGTTCTTCAGTGTTGTGGTTCTGCTATGAACTTCCCCTTCCAGGCCCCTCTCTGCACACTGCCTGTGTGTTATTTAGATGAGAGCAGCTTCTCTCTTCTCTCTTATCTTATACAAGTTGGATAAATCGTCCTCTGAGCTGGCTGGGCTTTCACATAGTGAAGAATTACAGACAAGGGCAAAGCTGTTTGCAGGAAGAAAAGAGCAGCCTGACACTTCAGTGCATGAGAACTGCAGGGGGAAAGAAACACACAAATGATCTCTTGAGATTCAAAAGGAAGGGTGTATACATCCTGCTTGTGTATGGATGTATTTTCTATGTGTGGACATACTGTACATCAACCTACTTCCTGTTTTGGTGGCCATTTTGTTTGTTTATAAACAAACTTTTTAAAACTGTTTTTAACCACTTTTAATGCGGCGAGGAGCGGCGAAATTGTGACAGAGGGTAATAGGAGATGTCCCCTAACGCACTGGTATGTTTACTTTTGTGTGATTTTAACAATACAGATTCTCTTTAAAGGTGCACTTAAAAATCGAATAGTAAATGCCTGTTCTGTTTACAGATGTAAAAGTAGTATATAACATGAATGGCAACTAACAGCTACATATAAACTTAAAAAAAGAGTTGGGCAGGGGACACACACTTGTCTCAGTTTTCTGCAAGCGGTTTCTGCACACCTTTTGTGTTTGTATGCAGAAAAACTCACTTTTTACACAGCAGCTAGTGTAACTGATAGAGAAAACCGACAAAATGAGCAGAATTATCCTGCAGGATGTCAGTTTTTTCCACACGAAAAATGCATTGAGGGCCCATTCACACTTGAGCGTTTTGCCGGCGATTTCAGCAAAACGCTCAAACGCTAACGCTTTTCAGGCGATTTCCCAGCAATTGCGTTTTAGTGCTATAGAAGTGCAAAACGCGATCGCTAAAAAATTGCCAGGTGTGAATGGTGATTTTTTTGGCGTGTAAGCAAGAGGAGGGGGGGAAATAGTTGGCACTGCAGCTCAGGACAGCTAGCACTGGAATGATGAAGGCAGGGTTCACACACACACACACACTCTTCTCCTGCTTTGGTGCAATCTGCATGCTCAGATAGAAGTGAGAGGCATAGCAAAAAAAAAACGCCAGAGCAAAATGCCAAAAAATGCCAGCGCAAAACGCTAGCAAAATCGCTAGCGTTTTGCGATCAGCAAGTGTGAATAGGCCTTAAGTGTTAACTACCCCATTGATTAACACGAGTTCTTACTTTTAATCAGTTGTTCTGTGCAGAAAACAGTCAAGTGTGTCCCCTTGTCAAGTCAATTTAGGACCTCTGGCGTGAAAATCTTAACATTTAAAATACACATAGGCTTCTTGCACACAGGGACGTTACAGGCGCACGTTAGTGCAGCCTGTAACGCTCTCCCAACGCACAGCAATGTAACACAAGTGGGCTGTTCACACTGCCCACGTTGCGTTACATCCTAACGCAGCAAAGTGCTGCATGCTGTGTGTTCTAGGCGGCTAAGCCGCGTTAGACTGTTTGCACATGCTCAGTCATGTTGGGGAGGAGGGGAGAGCGGCCGGGCACATGGCTAATTAATATTCACTGCACTCAGTGACGTGCAGTGTTTACTTCCTGGAGCGGCCGCTCCGTGCGGCGATTGGCCGGGCGGGACCACGTGATGCCGCATGCGTCCAAGAGTACGCATCACGGCATCACGGACGCCAGAGTGAGCTGCACAACACGGCTCACTCCGATGTCCACACCAGAGAGCACCAGGCGTTGCGTTAGGGGCACGTTATGTGCCCTATAACATCCCCTAAACGCAACATCCTGGTGTGTAACTAGCCGTAAACATATACAAATAAGAACTACGTTTCTTCCAGAGTAAAATGAGCCATAAATTACTTTTCTCCTATGTTGCTGTCACTTACAGTAAGTAGTAGAAAACTGACATTACCGACAGATTTTGGACTAGCCCATCTTCTTATAGGGAGGGAGGCTGACCAGAATCGGTGTATAAATCTTTTTCCAGGATCAAACATGGCGGCATACTACTGGGTTTAGCCCCGCCCCCTAAACCCGGAGGACAGTCCACTTCAAAAGCCTGAACCACTCCCCCCACGCCATTTTTTTTTTCCCTGTCCTCTCTGGACAAGTTCACTTTTTTCCCCAGGCCTGCTCGTTTTTCCCTACCTTTTGCGGAGCAGTACGCTGTGCGGGTTCAGCCTCTCCCGCACAGCCGGAGTGGCACATCACAGTCTCTAAATGAGACTAAGTATGTATCGGGCCACCATCAGGATAACAGCAGGAGGGAGCGCTGGATTGGCTGGACTGGTCTCGCGAGAGGCGGGACGCGTCTGATTGGCCGCCTGACGTCTATGGATGCGGCTTCTTCCGGCGTCTCTAGCGTGCAAGGGACTCTCAAGCGGAGAGCGGCAGTGGAGAGAGAGCTGTGCTGAAAGCTGTGTTGCCTTCCATTCGGCAGCGGTTGAGAGATCCGTTCTGCGTCTCCTCTGAGGTCTGAGAGTGTCACCAGTTCACAGGGATCAGCCTTTGGGCGAAGGTAGGAGGAAATTTTCCTATATTTTATCAAGGATGGCTGTTTTGGTTACTGCCTGGGAGAAGAAGAAGGTACATTTACGGCCATTTGTTATGTTTGCAGAGTTCAAGATGCAAGCCCATAGGGCGCCTAAGGATCCCAGGTATGGGGTGCACGATGCATCCTTTATTTGTATATTTTTCACTGGGTGATCCCTTTGTTTTTAGATGTCACTGGGGTTTTTAAAAGAGTGCAGCGACCTCCCGTAGGTTTTTTTTTGCGGTCTTTTGTGGATGCATAGTCTTTTTTTTTTTTTCTTGTTATGTTTTCACAGTCCGCATGGAGGTTTGCAGGGACAGAGGGTGTCTAAAGGACTCCAGTCCCTATCAACAGACTATTGATCAAGATCAAGGTCTAAGGAGGGCACATCTTCTCACCTACTATCTACACGTGGAAGATCGCCCAGGAGACGCTCACATGAGAGACGTTCTTCAGAAAGAGATTTGTCTGTTTCCTCTTACTCAAGAGACTATTTCAGACTTAGTCCAAGGAGGAAATCCTCAAGGGACTCTTACTACAGAAGAGATACTTCTGATTATTATAGGAGAAAATCTCCTGATAAACTTTATGTTAGGAATTATTCCCCTCAGAGATATCGTCCAAGTGCCGTGGCCTCAAGGGGGCATAATAAATCTGTATCTCCTTCTCCTGTGAAACATGTGAGGCCGGACAAGACTCTCTGTTGGTCTTGCGGGCGGCCCGCTATGCCAGACAAAATGGTTTGCGAACTATGCTTTGAGGAGTTAGGGAGAGATAAGGAAGCGGACAACCAGCAAGTGTTGAGCTTTATTCAGCAGGCTGTTCAGGACACATTCCAAAAGTTATCTACATCCCAATCGGCTTCAGCCTCTGTAGTTCATCCTCAGGAAGAGGGTTCAGGGCAGGGTGCAGAAGCACCTCCGATTGGATTTGACTTTGCTCTTGTTCCTGCCTTTCTTACCGCTATTAAATCGGCAATTGAGTGGGAAGAGGATAAAGAATCGGAGGATAAGCAAGATAAATATTATCCCCATCTCAATACGCAGCCAAACTCCTTTCCGTTAATGAAGGTGATAAAGGAGGTAATGATGAAGGAGTGGAAAAGGGTAGACCAGAAGCCTTCTCTGGGTAATCGGTTCTCCAAGCTGTATCCGTTAAAGAGTAACTGTTAGCCCCCAAATTGAAATTTAAAACACTATTGCAATGTTTTATTTATTATATAAGTGAGCCAAAAAGCCAATGTACAAGTTAAAAATCAATCTAATTTTGTTACTATGTAACCTTTTCCCCCAGCTCCTGACGCAAGCCGCATATCAGATACTGTAGCATGCAGAGCATGCCTATGTCTGGCCGACCCACCTCTCCCCCCCAGGACCAGGTGCCAATATATTCTCCCCACCGCAGCTGACCGCTCTGACACGGAGAGAGAGCGGCAGCACTTCCAGAGCAGCACCGCAGAGCAGCCAGCGCCGTGCATCTCTCTCACATGTGATTCTCTCACATGTGACTCGGCGGCGGCTGCTCTGCGGTGCTGCTCTGGAAGTGCTGCCGCTCTGTCTCCGTGTCAGAGCGGTCAGCTGCGGTGGGGAGAATATATTGGCACCTGGTCCTGGGGGGGAGAGGGGGGTCGGCCAGACATAGGCATGCTCTGCATGCTACAGTATCTGATATGCGGCTTGCGTCCGGAGCTGGGGGAAAAGGTTACATAGTAACAAAATTAGATTGATTTTTAACTTGTACATTGGCTTTTTGGCTCACTTATATAATAAATAAAACATTGCAATAGTGTTTTAAATTTCAATTTGGGGGCTAACAGTTACTCTTTAAGTGAGGAGGATTCAAAGTTAGTGGATTCCGCTCCTATTGTGGATGCTTCCATTATGAGGCTCGCTAAACATGTTACGTTGCCGAAGGAGAATGCAGTATTTTTCAAAGATCCTTTGGATAGGAAAATTGATTTGGACATGAAGAAGGCCTTTCTGTCATCAGGTGCGGCCTGTAAGCCTGCAATTGCCTTGACCTCTCTTGCTAAGGCGGTGAAGGTATGGGTGAATAACATCGAGATAGCGGTCAATTCTGATCTGGAAAAGCAGGAAATAATAAAGGCACTAGATGAGCTTAAGTTAGCGGGAGATTATATAGGGGAAGCGGCAATAGATACGATACGATCTTCTGCAAGAGCCATGCTGTACAATGTTACGGCGAAGAGGGCCTTATGGCTAAAACCCTGGTCGGCGGATCCTTCCTGGCGTAATAACTGGTGCAAGATCCCTTTCGATGGTGTTCATCTGTTCGGTCCGGAGATGGACGAGGCAATTGCCAAAGTAACAGGGGGGAAATCGGGGTTGATTCCGCAGGATCGGAAACCTCGACAATCTTTTCAGCAGCCTAAGAAGACGTACACAAGTAGACTACAACAAGCAAGGTCGTACAGGCCGGGGAAGCCCTTTAATCGGAATTGGAGGGGGACTCAGTCTTCATTTCTCAAGGCGGGCAAGTCAAAGCAAGCCTCTTCGTCTTCCCAACAAGGACAGAAGCCCTTTTGAGGGGATATCCACCCGGGCATCTCCAGTCGGTGCCAGATTAGGTCTCTTCTGGACGGTCTGGGTGGATGTTGTGAAAGATCCATGGGTACTGAGAACCATCCAAAGGGGGCACTCTTGGAGTTTCAAAAGAAAGCCTCCTCGAGCAAGATTTGTGGCAACAAACATTCCGGTTCAACCCTTAAAGAGGCGGGTACGCCTGGACTTTGTAAATACTCTTCAGGCAAGCAATGCAATAATCCCAGTCCCAGGACATCAACGCTTCTCTGGAATCTATTCTCCATTATTCGTGGTCCCAAAGGCCTCAGGAGGTTGGCGGCCGATTCTGGATCTGAAGTTCCTCAACAGGTTCATAAATATTCGTCATTTCAAGATGGAGTCTCTCCAGACAATTGTGAAGCAAGTGCAGATTCGGGACTGGATGTGTACAATCGATCTTCAAGACGCCTACCTTCATATACCAATTGCCGAAGGATTTCAAAAATATCTCAGATTCGCGGTAAATGGGCAACACTTTCAATTCCGGTGCCTTCCATTTGGCATATCCACAGCGCCGCGAACCTTTTCCAAGGTGCTGCTGCCAGCTATTGCAGTTCTCAGATTGAGAGGGGTCCGAGTGTTTCATTATCTCGACGACATCCTATTGCTACACCAGGACCGAGAAATCCTTCTACAACATCAGAGTATAGTCTTGGACTTCCTCCAGTCTCTCGGATGGATTATAAATTTTTCCAAAAGTCAATTGACCCCTGCCCAGGATATGATCTACCTGGGAGCGAGATTTATGACGGCACAAAACAGGTTATGTCTACCAAATCAAAAGATGTTATCTTTAATTCAGAAAATCAGATGGGTTCTTTCTCGCAGTTACCTGACAGCCTCAGAGTGCCTAAGCACCCTGGGGTCTTTATCGGCAACCATTCCCATGGTCAAGTGGGCTCACTGGAACCTCCGGGGGCTACAAAAATTTTTCCTAAAAAATTGGAAAGAGGGGGATATGTCGCAGAGACTAATTTTACCCCAGGATGTGAAGAAGTCCCTGACTTGGTGGCTCAAACCGACACATCTCGAGAACTCCCATCAGATTGTACAGGACAAGCCAGTAGTAATAACTACAGACGCCAGTCAGGAAGGATGGGGGGCCCACTGCGAGGGAGCGTGTGTGCAAAGGAAATGGAATGTGTCTCAGAGCAGGGTTCCGTCAAACCTGCTAGAACTTCGTGCAACCTTTCTGGCCCTAAGATCCTTCTCTCACGTGATCCGGAACAAGATCGTACTCCTGAGGATAGACAATACTACAGCGGTGTCTTATATAAACAGGCAAGGGGGAACCAGAAGCCGGACTCTTCTCCAAGAGACCAGCCACATAATGCTATGGGCCCAAAGGAATTTGAGGGGATTATCTGCACTTTACATTCCAGGTCCCCAGAATCAACTTGCAGATCACCTAAGCAGACAGTTTTACAGTCCGCACGAGTGGTCCTTGAACAGAGAGATCTTTCGGGACATAGTGAAGAGATGGGGGTTGCCGCAGTGCGATCTTTGGGCAACTCCGGAGAACACAAAGCTCCCGAGATTCTTCTCTCGATTCCATCATCCCCGGTCAGCGGGTGTGGACTGTCTGTCTCAAGTTTGGACGTTCAAGCTGGGGTACGCTTTCCCTCCGTTTCCATTGATACCGAAGTTTCTCCAGAGAGTCTCAACAGAGTTATGCACGATCATAACTATTCTTCCTTTCTGGCCGAGAAGGCCTTGGTTCTCCCTAGCCATGAGCCTCAGTGTGTCGCAACCTTACAGCCTACCACAGATTCCGGGTTTGATTACCCAAGGAGATCTACTTTACCCCGACCTGAAGAAGCTCAGGTTAGCGGTATGGATCTTGAAAGGGAAAGATTCTTAAGTGCGGGATGCTCAGACCAAGTAATTGCAACTTTGCTAAAGTCGAGAAAGCCAACTACGAACAATACTTACCATAGGATTTGGGAGAAGTTTGTCGGTTTTTCAAAAGAAAAGGATTTTGATCCTAGAGTTCCACTAATTCATAATATATTGGAGTTTCTGCAATCTGCGGTGGAGAAGAGCTTGAGCCTAGCCGCAATTAAGGTTCAGATATCAGCCTTGTCCGCATTGACCGGGATAAGATGGGCACAGCACCCACTAGTCATACAGTTCGTACAAGCAGTCACAAAGATCCGTCCTCCAAGGAAGCCTTTCTTCCCGCTGTGGGACTTGTCCTTAGTTCTAGAGGTATTAGCCTCTCGTCCATTTCATCCGGTGGAATCTGCCTCAGTGGAGCAAGTTACATTAAAAGCTGTTTTTCTGGTGGCCATCGCATCAGCTAAAAGGGTGTCGGATCTTCAATCCTTGGGATGCACGGGCAATTTGCTGGAATTTTTCCCAGACAGAGTCGTCATTAGACCGGTCCTTCATCACATACCGAAGGTCTCCACTTCGTTCCATATTAACCAGGAACTCACATTGCCAACCTTTTCCTCCAATGAAGGTTTACATCCCTTGGACATAGGAAGATGTCTTAAGGCCTATATGGCCGCTACAGCACCGTTTAGGTCTTCAGAAAACTTGTTTATTAACCATCAGGGGTGTAAAAGGGGGCAGTCAGTATCCTCCAGAACTATTTCAGCCTGGTTAGTGAAGATCATTCAGCAGTGCTATCAGCTAAGGGGTTTGCAGGTGCCTAAGGAAATCCGAGCCCATTCCACCAGGGGAATAGCAGCCTCTTGGGCATCGTTCTCTAAGGTGTCAGTTGATACAATATGCAAGGCAGCTAGCTGGTCCTCTGTTAACACATTCATGTCACATTACCATGTAAATCCTGCCTGTCTTACTACTTTAAATTTTGGAGAATCTGTTATTTCTGCAGCCAAGAAATAAATTGTTCAGTTATGTTTGCAGTAGATCCCTCCCTGGTGTGTGATTTTTTATATCCCAGTAGTATGCCACCATGTTTGATCCTGGAAATTGGAAAATTGTATACTCACCTTCCGTAATTTTCCTTTCCTGGATCAAACGATGGCGGCATACGAATCCCTCCCTCCTTGTCCATTCGAGGACTTATTTTTACGAGAATGGCGTGGGGGGAGTGGTTCAGGCTTTTGAAGTGGACTGTCCTCCGGGTTTAGGGGGCGGGGCTAAACCCAGTAGTATGCCGCCATCGTTTGATCCAGGAAAGGAAAATTACGGAAGGTGAGTATACAATTTTCCAATTTCAGGGACTGTCTTTATAAAGAATAAAGGTCATGCACAGAATCCCCATGAAGAGATGGACTAACCCAAAACCTGTCGGTAATGTCAGATTTCTACTACCCAATGTGACAGCAACTTGGGAGAAAAGTTATTTATGGCTCATTTTACTCTGGAAGAAATTTACTTCTTTTATTTTGTATGTGTTTGAAATTTTAAGATGTTTGCGACAGTTCCTCTTTAATGCATTAGTAGGTGTTTTTTCATAACAGTGCATTGTAAAAAAAAAAAAAAAAAAAAAAAAAAAAAGGCTTTCTGTTAAAATGTGTATACTGGGAACTGAGCCACATGAAAACATGGGCATTGCTTTGAAAATCAGTCTTCTTTCTGTTAAGAGTAAGTGTAAAAGAGTTACAGTTGCTATTACTGGTAAAGGAACACTGTAACAGTTGGTCAGAACTCTTCAGCCTGCATCATCACCACGTGCAGCACAAGCCCCGCCCTGCAGTTGCTAGAGGACCATACAGTCACGTGTACTGCCCTTACTAGCTTAACATGCAACATCAGTCCTGCTTACAGCAGCTTTCATTCTCATAACCTAAAACCACGTAGCGATCGTCTCTAAACTGGCAGCCGCTGAATATCACCCAAATGAAGCCGCGCCAACGCCATTTTACGTGGCTTTATCCTCCCACAAAAGAACAACACGCAAGATGGCGCCCGAGGCCCATCATCAGGCACGCGCGCCGCTCATCAGCATCTGCGCACTTCCAGTCCCCAAAAGGGGCGTATCGCAACGGACCAATCAGCTTACGTTTTTACATATTCCTCCCTCTCTACCCCCTAATTGCAGCGTGATTGGCAGGTCTCTCGTCCAGTCACAGAGCGCCTCATGCAGACGCTCCCGTAGTCGCATAGTAATGACGTGTCTTTTCCTGCTTGGTGGGCGGAGTGACGGAGTGGCTCTCAGGCCTTGCTGGCGGCGCATGCGCATACGTCTCAGGCAGCGACAGCAGGTGCGGTAGTGGCATTGTGAGGAAGGAAAGGCGGCTCCATGGGTAAGGAAGAGTGAGAGGGTTGCCTGTACTACAGTGTGTGTGAATGGGACAACCATGTATGTTTGTGCGACGGTGTAGGCCAATCTGCAGGGACACGCAACTAGTTGGGGATTGGGAGGGTGGCATGGTCTTTGATGTGGCCGGTTTTACTGAAGATTGCGTTAGGTAGTTATTTTTGGCCTACCTGCTCATTCATTGTTTGGTGACTGGTAGCCCAGCCTCATGCTGTGGCACATTTTTGTGGACACTTAAAATAAACCAGAGATGAACTATTATAAAGGATTTATGCATAAATGGGGCTTCCTCCAGCCCCCTCTGCATCGATTGCGCCTGCAATGTCTTCCTCTGCCTTCTCCTGGTCTCGGTAAAAGCTCCGGAGGTTTGGTGAGTCAGGGCGCACTGGGCATGCCCAGCTGTGCACATCGCTGTGCGCCTGTATCCTGGAGTGCAGGCGCAGAATGCTCCCAGCTGGGTGCAGCCGCACTGCATGCGCCAACTGACCTAGACTCGCCAAATTTACTGGGATTCTACTGGGACCAGGAGAAGGCGGAGGAAGATGTTGTAGTAGTGATTGATGTGGAGGAGGCCCCAGGGAGGTATAAGTCTTTTATAATAGTTCGTCTCTGGTACACTTTAACTGGAAAAAAAATGTCCTGCTATTTAACTGGAGATTCTGTCATAGACTTTCATTTTATTTTTCACACCCAACGCTGCATTTCGGTGCGTTGTGGTTTGATGCTCCCGGGAGAATTTAATCGTTGGGAGCCGGCGGTTTCCCATCGGGTGAATTAACAGCTACTGCCGCTGATTGCGTCATGCTGCAACATCCCGATGATGCGCTGCAGGTTATTCAACGTGTGCAGGAAAACAGCTCCTGCACGCGTTGTTCGATTTGAAAGAGCCCTAAGGGGGGAAGCAGGCGTGTATATGCAGCAGTCTTTATGTCCACCATGCCCCCCCTTTCTCCATTCCCCTCCTTTCTCTAGCAAATGCCCCCTGCAGCCGGAGCAATGCTTTTCAGCGCTGCTAAATTTGGGCGCAGCCAGCGCCGCCATAGACTATTCATCCAAGAAACAAGAAAGAGAGCGGGCACTGGTGCTCGTATCACCTTAAAAGCATTTATTGGTGGCAAATGGTAAAAGCAGAGGAGGCCCCCGATGGAGAGCGCTCCCCCCCCCCCCCCCCCTACCTGACAGCTGTTTCACAACATTGGTTGTCTCATCAGAGGTTTTGCGGGGGTGCAGAGAGGCCGCCATAGACTATAATGGGAATCGGTCTATAGCGGCGCTCGGTGATTAACGTTGACGCCGTCAGAAGACGGAGCCGAAGTTGCTTAAAAAAACGCAATAATTCGGCCTCCAGCAATCGCTGGAAGCCAAATTATATCATTCCCCCACTATCCATGGCGGCCTGGAGGGGGGAATAGTAATTAACACAGCCTGGACTTGTGCAGAAGCAGGACCAGCCATATACCGGCTGTATCCTGCGCCCAAGTCTACCGGCGCCGTTTTCATATGTATGCCCTGCAGCTACTTCTGGGCTGGGCATTAGTGTACTGGCCTGGCGGTATGAATCCGGGAGTGCTATGCGCACAACGCTCAGTCTCCATAGCTACCGGCCCCATGCCATTTAGCTTTCTTACATTGGGTTGCTAAACATTGCATTGTTCTACCTACTTTATTTTTTTAAAAGTTGTTTTTTGTGCGCCACCCAGTCACCCCTCATGCCCTCTCCATTGACCAGAACATGCTACACATGCATATGGTTCAGTATTCAAACTGTCACCATAACAGTCTATGTTCTATCACTAAGGGCAAGAATTAATGGTGCATCTTAAAGGGGGTTGTAACATCCAAAAATAAAAAATTGCCTAAAAAGGTTATGGGATGGACAGTAATCTGTAAAATAAGCAATAAATTAAAGGTAGCCATATGCCATACTGTCACTGTCAAGTGACAGGCAGCCTACAGGGCCAATTAGAGTGCAGGAATACTGTTCTTTGAAGCTACTGGTCCCGCCGGGCTATGGGCAGGTTCAGTGGAGCACTTGTTAAGTTAACAAGCCGATCATTAAAATAGCAATGAAGAGCGTAATTTTGCAGCGCACGCTATGACTGCATAGTGTGTGCTTATAATTATTAAGCACTGTAGTAATTGCGCTGCTGATACTTTGTGAATCAACCCCAATGTGTTTTGCTTCTGCTGATATATATTGTTAGGGAAATTTAGATTTACAAAAACTAACACAGATTCGTCATGTTCAGACTTCAGTCGTAAACGGAAGCGCAGTCGTTGGAATGATGAAACTCCGGATCAGAAGACTATTATTCCCGGAATGCCAACCGTAATACCCCCTGGGCTCAGCCGCGAGCAGGAGAGGGCATATATCGGTAATAGCCTTTTGTCATTTTGCATGCAATGTTAGCAGTTTTGCCATATTTTCACTGTTTATTATGAGCAAATGTTATTACTTTGCATTTTTGTCTTGTAAAAGAACTTTAGTGAGTAAATTGTTTACTTTTCACATAGGATACATAACATTTTTCTGTAAGCAGGAGAGTCAGTTTATGATAATGGTATTGCATTGAGTATAGAGCTCTTTTTTTTTTTTTTTTTTTTTTTTTTTTTTTATATGGTATAACAATGTGTTTGATTCTTGGTGTGTAAGTGAAAACTATTTTGATTGACACTGGTGAATTTATCACTGCTGTTCTGTAGTCTGGTGACTGCTGGAGTGAAATCTTAGCTTCCTCCTGCACAGTTCCTGACCAATGAGAAGTGAGCAGTTGATCATAATTCACCAGTAGAACGCATCATTTGTAGAAGGCTGGCACCAGAAATTACGCCACTAATCCTCTATTGATAAACTTACCATGATTAAATATCATGAGCACAATTAAGAATATAATTTGCAGTTATAGTACAGTTCTTGAAAAGGATGTAAAAACGCTTGCACCGTTGCATGTTTTCACACATTTTTCTTTTGTTCTGTAATGTATTTCCTTGCATGTCTTTGCACTACGTTCCCTTGCACATATAGAGCGTGATTCATCAATCTGCGCTGCTAAAGCAGCACAGCTTTACCACTTCCGTGCTAGTAGTCTCTGTCCCCTTAAGGACCAGAGACTGCTGGTACTGTAAACCGCCGCTTCCTGAAGAATCGCCGCACATGCCCGCCGGTCATGACGCTGCCCCATCGCCGCATGCACCTCTCTCTGCCGTCTCTATGACGGCAGAGTGCTGACAGCCGGTCAGGAGCCGCTTTCATTGCCTCCTGACGCTGTCTATTAATGGGAGCCAATGTGATTGGCTCTTGTGGTCAGGAGCCAATGAAAGCGGCTCCTGACCTGCCTTCACACCTCTGCTGTCTTACAGACGGTAGAGTGAGCGTATTGCGGTGGTTTCAGAGCGATGGTATCGGCGGGGAAGCTCTGTTCATCAGGACGTTGAATCTACGTCCAGTCAGAGCGGCAGCACCACCTGCTGGACGTAGATTTAAACTGTGTTGGTCCAGAAACTGAGGAGTGTGAGCTCAGTGAACGCTCCTTGTAACTAACAGCTACTCCACTTGTCGCCTTGAGCCCCGGCGGGTCCAGTGGCTTTCTAGGACATGATACTGGCGCTTTGCTTGTCGCTGGACAGGCAGCCGATTGGGCCAATCATTGTGCGGGGATCACATTAAAGCCACTGCACCAGTCGAGGCTCAAGGCGGGATGAGTGGAGCCGCAGTGAATTACGAGGAGGAGGAGCACGCATAAGTTACCAGCGCTCGCTATGCTGCACTACTGTAGCGGAGCGTGCACTGAACTTGCACTCCTCATTAAAGGGATCCTAAACTGAGAAGGATATGGATTTTTCCTTTTCAAATAATACCAGTTGCCTGACTCTCCTGCTGATCCTGTGTCTCTAATACAAGTAGCCACAGCCCCTCAACAAGCATACAGATCAGGTGCTCTGACTGAAGTCAGACTGGATTAGCTGCATGCTTGTTTCAGGTGTGTAATTCAACCACTACTGCAGCTAAAGAGATCAGCAGGACTGCCAGGAAACTGGTATTTTTAAAAGGAAACATCCATAGCCCTCTCAGTTTAGGTGCACTTTAACCACTTGCCGACCAGGGCTGTATTGGCTGATCTGTGCTGCGTGGGCTCTCCAGCCCGCAGCACAGATCAGTATTATGCCAGGGCGATCAGACTTCCCCCCCCCCCCCCCCCTTTTTTCCCCACTAGGGGGATGTCCTGCCGGGGGGGGGTCTGATCGCCGCCGGCCATCTGCGTTTTGCGGGGGGGGCTCCTCAAAGCCCCCCTCCGCAGCCATTTCCGCCCTCTGGCTCCTTACCTCCCTCCCTCTCTCTGTAATGCGCAGGACGGAGTTCCGTCCTGCGCATTGAAGGATAGGCTTCTGCCTATCAGATGCCGGCGATCCCCGGCCAATCAGAGGCCGGGGATCGCCGATCTGCCTTACGGCGCTGCTGCGCAGCAGCGCCGTATGATGTAAACAGCGGGGATTTCTTCCCCGCCTGTTTACATTTTGCCGGCGAGCCGCTATCGGCGGCTCTCCGGCTGTTCACGGAGACAGCCTCCGTGAACTGACATGGAAAGGCCGCTCGATCGAGCGGCCGTTTCCATGGTAACCCGCAGACGACCAGTTTACGCCGATCGGCGTTAGCTGGTCGTCAAGAGGTTAAGCTGCACTGCTTCAGATAAATCAAGCCAAAAGTTTTTTTTTTTCTTTACAGAGCAAAAAGAAAAAAACAAAACTGGTTAAACATATGCATAAAAGCATGCACAGTTTTAACACGTTGCCTATAAATTTACATATGTGAATGATTAATATTTTAGTCTACGGACTGTCTTATGCACACAGATTGCACACCATCTGTGGTGTGTTACTCCTGACAGTACATAGTGTGAAGGAGCCCTAAGGGTGCAATAAGTCTCAACCTAACAAGATTTGTGAAATGCAGAAATATACCATGCTCAATATTATCCACATATAAATAGCATTCATGAAATGGTCTCCTAGCCATATGGCGCTTGTCAGTGGGATACTTAGAGGCCCCTTTCCTCTAGGATGGTTGTGCAATTTCATGCACCTGCATTTGGAATCTCAACCCATTAAAATCAATAGGCTGCTTCTGAATTTACATGCGTGAATAAATTATGAAGCACTGCTTCAGAATTCTGGACAACGCTTCTGAATTCCCATAGCTGTGCATGGTACAGCTACTGGGATTTGGATGCATAATCGCAGTGCACATGCGCCTGTCTCAAAGATGGCCGGCACTAGTAGAAACCTGCCCTAAATCAATTTTAATAATCCAAGAAATATGATAAAGCAGACCTAAATCTAGAAGATCCTTTTCTTGTCCGCACTTCACACCTATATTCATGCAGATAGTATTGATAGTTGCCCTTTGCCGTGTTCCCCAATCCTATCCTCAAGGCCCACCAACAGTGCATGTTTTATAGAAATCCACAGAGGTAATCAGCTCTGCTGAGACACTAATTACCTTAGCTGTGTATGTTTGTGGTTTTCTGCAAAACCTGTACTTTTGGTGGGCCTTGAGGACAGGATTGGGGAACACTGCTTTATAGGATACCAGATGTGAATTAAGCTAGAGAATTGGGGGCAGCAGGCATATACTGTTACCTGCCCTGATGCCTATCGCTCCCCCATTCTCTCTGCCCTCGCAGTCTACCTAAATGCCCCTATGGCAGCCTCTCCGAGGTTGCTGGAGTCAGGCACTGCTGCGCTGGCCGGCCCTACAGTGGCCGGGAGTGCATACATTTGACGTCATGTGCATGACTTAGTGATGTCACATGCATGCGCAGAGCGCTTTTGGCCACGGGCACGCACTGTTAAGGATGCGCAGCCAGACCTGCGCAGTACATCCTGACTCTGGCGACCCGGAAGAGGCTGCCAGAGGGGCATTTAGGTAGACTGTGAGATCAGAGAGGAGAATGGAGGGAGCAGTAGGCATCAGGACTGGTAACAGTTTTATGCCTGCCCCCCTTCACAGTTCAAAACATATAGAAGTGATTACTGGCATAGCGCTAGTGTAAAGCTAATGCAGTGGTTGCAGGAGGGACTGTGCTGGGCCCTCTCGGGTACAGAAGCTCTTGTGTGGTCACAACCTCTGCATCCCCCAATGCTACCCCAGCGGCCTAATGGCGTAATCATTGTGTGGAATTTAGCCTAGTAGGTTTACATTGCACATTTTCTCTACGTAGATGGTTTAGTAAATAGTTTCTGGTGCTGGCATTTGTTAATGAAGTATTCTAATAAAACATTTTAATAATTTTTAGCTTGCACACGTGAATGTCAAACTTGCAGGACTGTGTAAATATGTTGAATTTTGCAATATTATTTATTTTTTAATAAGGTTTAGTATTGTTTTGCTGTGTTTTTAAAACCAGTTCTGCTCAATCATTTCACAGCTTAGTTTTAATGATTTTAACATTTTGTGTATAATTTGTAAATCACCCCTGGAGTTACGTTTTCTTTAACATAATTATAACATACCAATTTATTTGTCACCTTGTAGTTTTCAAAATGGTACTTGTCGAACGGTTAGCCTTTAATTCACATTAATATGGCCATTGTTTTTATTTAACATTCTAGATTCCTTTTTAAAATATAACATTTTGTGTCATGGGATGGGGGCACAACTTGGGTAAAAAGTAAAATTGAAATGGGAAATAAACAGATTTGTATCCCCTTGTAGTTTTTTGAGAGCTTTATTTGATATCTCCTTAGCGGCATCCATGCAAACTCTTCTCATTCATTTGCATAGAACTCAACTAAAAAAAAATAAATTCTTCCTGCTATGGGCATTAAGTGACATTGTGCCTCATCCATCCTCCCATCTCTACTGCTTATTCCACTAGGGTGTCCTGTTATGATTCATGGCTATAGACGGGTGGGAGGAAGAAACAGTTTCCGGTTTGAGATTTGTGTGACTGCATGCAGTGTCAGGTTTGCTATGTGAAGCTACGGCAACCTGCTATGGAGATATATCAAGTTTAAGCTCATTTGTAAGTACTAGAAACAAGCTACATGGGACTCTAGAAAGTTTTATAGCTTTGGTCTCATTTTTAAGGTTAATTTTAACATGCAGCTTCTGTAAATGTTCAGAGGTTCAGTATGTATCTAAAAGCATGCCAACAACCTGAATGTAGAAAAGCAGAGAAAGGGTTAAAGTTTAGTCTACTCCTGGAAGCAATCTCCTTCTAATTCTTACATTGCAAAATAACCTTATCTAGGTTTTTCCTTTTGAGGTCTTGGATTGGAATGGTGAACGGTGGTTTCATCTTCCATTTTCCTAGTTGCGTCCCGCTTTCAGGTTTTTAAATAATGGGGATAAGTTTTCCTTCCACAAATGGATGTTTACATTCCATCAGCCTTGGTTCCAGAGATGCCAGAAAACACTTGTCCATACCATACTCAGGTAACCTCTTTTAGATTGGAAACTAATACTGAGCGTGTAGCAAGGAAGAGACAGAAAAAAGATGTATCCTCCTAACGTTATTGACTTTTAATGTTATCCTGGTCAACTGTTTGCACAATGTTGTGGGTTAATTTTTATCTCCGTTTTGGGTTTGTAACAATTTTCTCCCATTCCTTTTTTTGTTTTCTAACCTGCTTTCTTCCAGTTCAACTGCAAATTGAGGATCTGACGCGCAAGCTTCGCACTGGAGACCTGGGAATACCCCCTAACCCAGAAGACAGGTTGGGAATGCCCCGACATTCGCTTGTAACACCAGACAGTAACAGTTTCATCTTCTCTTGGACTCGTAATGTCTTATGAAATGTGAATTATCACATGAAGAATTTTTTTTTTCACTTAGTGGAATTATCTTATACTTTCCAGACAAACAAAAATTTGCAAGAATAAGTTTATGATGTTTTGCATCATTGTTGATCTCGATGGGTCAGTCACTCGAGGTATTTTAGTTAGGACTCACTGAATTTTTGTATCTTTTGAGACTGTGAAGGGAATCTGCACTTCTCTCTAAAATGATTACATTTATAAGTGAACAGACTTTTGGAGCACCTATTTGCCTTAAATCCTTTGGATTTGAGCACCAGTTACATGACTGATGTCTTATTACCAAGGTGTGGCATGAGGGAAGATAACTGACAGGAACACAGATATAAAAAATCCAACATTAGATGTAGTCCTTCCCTTATGCATAAACTAAGGTATTCCTGGCTGTGACTGTTGGGGAGACTGTATAAGAATGAAATGAAACTTAGCGATCATAAACTGTTTTGGCCTCTAACCCTGCATGTAGGTAAAGGTCCACCTGAAAGCAAACCTTCAGTGGGCCAGTGCACACCAAAAACCTCTATCAGATCTGCAAAATGCTGAAGGTTTTTGAAGCAGATTTCCAGAGCGGTTCTAGGCGTGTTTTAGAGAGGTTTCCTAAACATGCCTAGCATTTTTTGGAGCGTTTTTCTGTAGCAGATTTCATATATTGTTACAGTAAGGCTGTTACTGAACAGCTTCTGTAACAAAAAGGTCTGGAAAACCGCTCTGATCTATCGTTTTTCAGAGCTGTTTTCCACTTTCCTATACTTTAACATTGAGGCAGAAGCACCTCCAGAAATCTAAAAAAATTCTGCAAGCCCCAAGTTTACGTTTGTGGAAAAAATGAACCGCTCTGGTGTAATAAATGTATACTTTATTTGTACTACACAGAGACATTCATTATCTCATAGGTTTATTTTTGCTTCAAGAGCTTTCCAAATCTTGTTCAATTGCAATTTGCATACTTCTGTGTGCAGATATGTGGGCCACTCAAGCAATAGTATCCAATAATACTCTTATTTTTGCGTATTTGGTAACTAACTCAAATTTACCTTCAGTATGAGCAGTTCCCCCACAGAAGTTTTATAAAAAGCCAACCTTTCTAGCTGTTTCTCCTCTAAATGTTTAATATATCATCCCTTTCAGAATTGCTCACATGGTAATTAAAGAATTGTTTGGGGAGTAGGGAAATTTCCACTAAATGACTTGTAGTTGCTGCAAACTTGGTTTCATTTAAAGTCACATTCCAAGAATTAAGCAGTGCTCCTGGCAAGTCCCAGTCCTTTATAGTAGATTACTAATAAAAATCTGGATAAAACTAATTTCTGCATTTACCATTCTTCTAATTAAAGCAAATCTGAAGCCACCCTGAAAAAGTTACATGCTCATCTATGTAGAGGTAAGGGTCTGGATTCTAGAGAGCCTGCCCAGAGTCAGTCCTCCTTCTGTGCTTTTGGTCCACTGCTGTATCCCCCAAAAGTCTGCACCTTCGGCACACCTTAGGTGTGTGTGTGTGTGTGTGTGTGTGTGTGTGTGTGTGTGTGTGTGTGTGTGTGTGTGTGTGTGTGTGTGTGTGTGTGTGTGTGTGTGTGTGTGTGTGTGTGTGTGTGTGTGTGTGTGTGTGTGTGTGTGTGTGTGTGTGTGTGTGTGTGTAGTATGGACCTGCTTCATTTTGGAGGGTCTCGTGAATGAGGGAGTATCCGAAGCCTTCTGACGGACTCTCAAAAGGTGTATTTAATCAGTTGGTCAAAAAACTTCCACAGGGGGACAATGGTGGACTGATGGCACAGAAAGAGGCCCAGGAAGACTGGGATCCAGAGACCTACTTCTACGTATGTGAATATCTAACCCCTGGGTTCACTTCAGTTGTATTTCAATGAAATCTGCCACATTACCCCTCTGCCTGATGCAAACTGCCAGTACTGTGTGAGCCCGATTGCCAGGACACTGTCCATTCTATGGTTGTCAATAAGACACTGAGGGACAGCCTGGATCATCTTCTCCCAGAATACACTGGGGTAGGTGGAAAGAACAAGTGGAACTAGATGTAATGCCATCCTTCTATAAAGAAAAGTGAAAGCATGTGGTTGGCAGCAATGGCCACTCCCAGGATACACTTCCTCTCAGGACTGGATGCTGTGGCATCTCTGCATCCAAAAGGGTTCAGGTGGCTGTGGTAAATGCAGGAAGATATATTCAGTTTCATAACTATTTTGGAGTGGATGGGAATGCAAGGAGCATCTTTTTTTAATTCCTGGAGTTGGGCATTAAATTATAATTCCGGCCTTAGATTTGTCACAAAAGAGCACAAATTACTTGTCTTTAAATTTGCTGACTTCATTTTGAAGCTTGCCATACACAACCTCCATAAGGCCAGAAACCCACTAGAAGCGACTTCTAATCGCTAGTGATTTGAAAAGGCTCTTGCTAATGCAATGCTAGAGGGGATTTTTATAGAATCGCGTCGCTCAAGTGGGTCAAACCCATAGCATTACATTAGCAAGAGCTTTTCAAATCAAAAAGCGCTCAGAAAATCGCTCCTAGTGGGTTTGTGGCCTAAACATGATTTTATACTGGCCACAGATGCAGCAGTCTGAGCGTTTTTGGGCCATCTCTGTTTAGCCCAAAAGATCAGATTATGTTCAGTCCATTTCAGGATCCCTGCACACTGCATGCGATTCCGATTTTTAATCGGTTTTTACATCCGATTTTTAATAGTCACTGAATGCTGCAGTTTTTCCTCTGTTTTCCCGTTGATTGCATTCAGGTAAAATCAGAATTGCAAATCGGAAACGGAATCGCAAAATTTGCAGTGTGTAGAGAGCTGTAGTGTGATGCAGAGCATCATGGTCTTAAAAAAGCTTGGACTGCCGCGTGCCCATCGTTAGATGTACATGAACACGAGTCGTCATTACAGCTTTGCTAATATTTAATGCATGTTTTTCTTTCTATAAAAATAAGGTTTAGATGTAAATGTTCTTGCAGGATATTAGTTTGTACAGTTTAGTGAAATGAGCATGATAGCAGATTCTCACCCACTGTCAGTTTAGATGCATGACTACCATGATGACAGCATATCATTCATGTGTATGGCTAGCTTCAGTCTAGAGATTTTTGCATTATTTTATTTAGCTCAGCATTTTGGCAAGTCACCCAGAAAAGAAAAATGCTTGGGATGTTCCTTAATGATTTTTGTGACACTGTTATGATCTATTGGTGGTAACGTAGCAGTAATATCACTGTGTTTACTTCAGAGATCTTTACTTCCCTCCATATGGGCAGGTGTCTGATGTAAACACAGTGCAACTTTACTGCTCATCCTATGTAACACCTCCCACTTTGTGCATAAAAAGATGAAGATCCAATGTGAGGTTCAGGCTGTTCTCTAAGCTGACATTTATCCTAGTTTTGGTTGACCTTTCTGTATGTGTAAGGGTGCTTCTACGTGCATCTTGCCGAAGCAGCATTTTAGTTGTTCTGCCCACCTGGATCATGCTGTCATACAGAAAAGATAGACGTAGTTTAGCATCATAAACAGACTGACAACCTGAAGTAGGTAAAGCACTCAGGCTTCAGCAAGATATAGCTCATGTAAAAGCACCCTTAATTAAACCTTAAATTAATACATTACCTGGTTGAAACAGTGATAGGCATAATATAACAAGTAAGACCAGCTCATGCTTATTTATGCATGCACGATTACGGCCTGGAAATTCTCAATTCTTACTAGTTCTGAGCCTTGGCATTTGATTTTTTTTTTTCCTCATACATGTTGTGATGTTCAGGGCACTTGGTATAAACCAAACAAATTTGTCTACAGCTATAAAATAGATATTTGCCAAGCCTTAAGATGGCCACACACGATTTGATAAAATGATCCAATTTTATGGCAATTCAATAAAAATGCATGCGATTCCCAAAAATGCATGCAACAGCGCGATGGCGCATTGTACTGCTGCGCAGCACATACGATGGGAACTGTAGAAGGGCCGTCTTTGGCCTTCTACTATTCTTGCCAGTTGTACACAATACATGCTGCCAAAATGCGCAGCACGCATAGTCTGAATGAAATTCCTAAGTGATCAACTTTATTGGGCAATCAACATCAGTGTGGTTGATCGGAAGATGCTCAACTAGTGGCCCACACACTACAAGCGATATCTTATGCGATTCAACTTCACTAATTGATCTGACCAATGTTGTGCCTCCATGCCCTCAATGCAAAAATCCATTCAGTGTTGATTGAATGAGTTGCAAATAATAGCTGATTCCTGCGCCATCGACGGTATCTTCCATCCTGCTCGATCGATTAGATTGGTCGATTCAACATACTGGCCACGTTTCATGCATGCACTCTATTCTCTCTCGATTCGATAACATAATTGAATGGTCGAGTGTACATCCAAATCGCTAGGCACGAATTCTTCTTCCACATGTGGTCTGTTGGCCCATGTAACCAGAAGAGCCCATCCTGCAGTCACAAGACATTTCTGGTGTTTGAAGGGAGCATGTGTGGGAGAGTAACTTGGAATAAAGTGAAATTCAGCTAAACTGAAGTAAAAATATTTGCATGTTGGTGCATTGCACATGTGGGATTTAGCATTTCCTGGCTCAGGATTAGTAACAATATGCTCATCTCTTAGTAATGTTGTCAGTTCTATTTCACACATACTGGTCTAGTGAAATTCTGCCTCTATGGAGTAAAGAAATCAATTTTTATCATGAAACACTGTAAAATTAAGATGTGGTTGCACATTTTAAAGTGTTTTGTGTCTGTCCTTATCACAGGCCCTCTTTAAAGTAGTAAAGGTTAATTCTGTCCTCATGGCTTCTTTTGCCAGTCACCTAAACCTGAAATTCTTAACCAATAACGTTTCTTTTTTTAACTAAAGTTTCTTTCAAATGTCTTCAGCAGCCCTTTGAGTCCTCAATACGACAAAGGCGCACTTTATGGGGATGGGGAGGGAAGTTACTTAAACCATTTTAACCTTACCCTGTTTTCTCTGCCTCCTTTTGTATATTGCCTGAAAAAAAACACAAAAAACAGGTAATAGGTTAACCTTTTTTCATTTTAACGGTCAACAGCTTTTGCTTTATGAAACAGGATATAACTGTTGTACCCCACTTAAATGAAGTTTGTTCGCAAAATGGTATCAATAACCCTAATGATTTCTTTTCTTGAAGCAGCCCTCAAATTTGATTATTCAGTCGATTTAATTAACCACATTTCAGACGTAACCTGATGATTTTCTTTCTAGTAGCTCAAGTGAGTTTCCCCATCGCCCTATTGTTTTTGCCCCTTTTCATCACAGTGGTGTGTTGTAGATGGGCCTAGTGGATAACATGTAGTGCTTTCCCAAGACTATTCCCTTCAAAGGATTTAACCTATTTCCTCTGAGCAGACCATCACAAGTGAACTGGAACCTGCTTTTGATCTTTCTAGCTTATTTCGCTCAGTCTAAAAGGACATATAGGAAGTGTAAATGAATCGGCTTATAGAATTTAGTGAAGTAATGTTTATGACCAACCTAGTCTCTCAAACTTTCTTGTACTACACCTCCCTCTGTGTATCCTCTAATAGGTAGTAGTCAGAAGGTAAATCCAGTAACACTTGTCTTAAAGAGAACCCGAGGTGTGTTTAAAGAATGTTATCTGCATACAGAGGCTGGATCTGCCTATACAGCCCAGCCTCTGTTGCTATCCCAAACCCCACTAAGGTCCCCCTGCACTCTGCAATCCCCCATAAATCACAGCCGTGCTGTGAGGCTGTGTTTACATCTGTAGTGTCAGTCTCAGCTGCTGCCCCGCCTCCTGCATAGCTCCGGTCCCTGCCCCCATCCCTTCCCTCCAATCAGCAGGGAGGGAAGGGATGCAGGCGGGGACTGGAGTTCTGCAGGAGGCGGGGAGAGCAGCAGACTGACACTATAGAGATAAACACAGCCAGCTCTGACAAGCTGTTTGTCAGCAGCATGGCTGTGATTTATGAGGGATTGCAGAGTGCAGGGGGACCTTAGGGGGGTTTGGGATAGCAACAGAGGCTGGGCTGTATAGGCAGATCCAGCCTCTGTATGCAGATAATGTTCTTCAAACCCACCTCGGGTTCTCTTTAAGTTTAATCTTCTGTCGAGCAATGAGGTTCTGTTTTAAGATTGAAGCCTCTTTCTAAAAACAAAAAGTTTAACGGTTCTTTCCATGCAGCTGATGTGACAGGAAAGCCAGTAGATAGCTGAGATCTGAAACTGTTATGTGCCATGTGTTAATCAGATGCTATACAGACTGCCAGGTAGATGTTTCCTGCCTCCAGATATCCTTGTTGCATTTTGTGCTTTCTGATACCTTGTAATCTCCACCCATACAGATCACCGTCTCCTGAGCCCATCTATAATAGTGAGGGGAAGCGTCTTAACACGCGCGAGTTCAGGACTCGGAAGAAATTGGAGGAGGAGCGACACAACCTTATCACAGAAATGGTGGGGTTGAATCCAGACTTCAAGCCTCCTGCTGATTACAAGTGAGTAGAAATCGGATCTGTCTCTTGGGCAACCTAGATGTATGGGTACCTTTTTTAGGTTTGTTCCCAAACTTGCAAAAATATCTGATTGGATTAGATGTGTGAGTGAGAAAGTCTGAATGGGATACTACTGAAGATCGTAAGTTGACCTTCATATTTCCTTCTTCAGCTGGTTTAAGCCCATAATACACTATATGGTTACACTAATAGTTGTCCTTTCTCATAGGGGACAGATAAAGCATAGTTTTTGCTAGTTTTATCTAGAATTTTTGTAGTATGAATACTACTTTTTTATATGTATTATTGGAGGATATCTCTTTTGTTGTCTGGAGGCTGTGAAGAAAGAGACCAACCCACTTGACCATTGACAATATGGGCCCTTTCTGGCTCCATAGGATTTAACTGTTTTTTTCTGGAGCGTTGATGATCCGCTAATCATATCTCACATGCTGAAAATTTGCTGATGAGGGCAGGCTTGGAGTGAAGGGTGAGGTCTTAAGGCCCATACACATGCAGAATTGATATTGCCTGACTAGGATCGGAACTTGATCCCACAGGCGACATCACTGGATCGAGGCTGCACAACTGACTGTGTTCTGTGGTAATGCTGGGAGGCTGAGGGTCACGGGGTAGATGTAACATCACGCGGCAGGTGGTGTGAGCGGCTTGATCGGGGGGGGGAATGCAGCTGAACAAGCATGCAGCAGTTCAGGTATTTCGGACTTTAAAGTCAAATCTGAGAAGACTAGCTGCATGCTTGTTTCTGGTGTTATTCGGATACTACTGCAGAGATATAGACCAGCAGGGCTGCCAGGCAACTGGTATTGATTAAAAGGAAATAAATATGGCAGCCTCCATATACCTCTTACTTCAGTTTCCCTTTAAATGTGTGTATGGGCCTTTAGATTACCAGAGAAGGGACTGATGAGTGAAAACTTTAAAAGGGGTTCTGTGATGTTCTAAAAACAAAGTGCCGCTTACTTGTACGTAGCACAGTAAGCTCCCGGAGATGCGAGCTGGAGCGAGGACATCACAGAACAAATACACTACTATCATGGTGTTTGGGTGTTCTCCTCCTCTCTCTGGTTTCTTTTGATAAACCTACTGGGCTGTTGGCTGTGCCCGTATTCAGTTCTAGGCTTGTGAGCCCCCTCTCATGGACAACGTTTGAAATGTTCTGTAAAAGGTATGGAAAATGTTGGTGCTGTATAACCTATTGCATGAAACAATGGCTGAGTGTACCCAAACTCCTCCCACTATCATATTATCACTCGTGAGGTAATAGGGGAAGAGCTGGAAAGGGGCACCAACCTTTTTTTGTGAGCTCAGAAGTCTGCCCATCTCTGCTCTACAGGAGGGAGTAGGTAGGTGGGGTCAGGTGATCAAGCCTGTGCTGGAGAAGCAGCTCTCACTCTCCTAGCAGCACCGTATTTATTTAATGAGCAGAGTTGTGTGCCTGACTTGTCCAGCTTTTTCTAGAGGGAAATTCTCTGGAATGGCTGTTTAAAAATTGGTGAATAGAGCCGTAGTCTACCATTCATCTTTTACTAACAATCTAAAAAGGAATCCAGGAGTATGACTGAGGGCTTCAGAGTGGAACGGTGGGCAGGTTTGTTTTCACATCCTTGGCAGAAAGGTTGTGAGGTTTACTGCTGAGATGTCCACATGTGTCCTGTTTTTGGTAACCTGTCCCTGTGGCAGAAAATGTGGACAGATTCTCCTGACTGGCAAATACCTGACGGATGCTACCTTTTCTACGCATTCCAAAACTAAGGCTATGTTCAGTGGTTCATTATGACGTAATTTATGCATACGTCGCACTGCAGTGGGGGGTGGGGTCTGACTGTGTGGCTTCCCAATGCACTGCATGCAAAAGGCATGCATTGACAGTGAAGCATACTTTTTCATTGACTGTATGCAATGCAGTGTGTGGATAACGTGCGGTGCGACTTTCCTGTTCTGCTGTGTTCCTACTTTTGCAGGGAATGTAATGGCCACTGTGAACCTAGCCTTAAAGTGAACCAGAGACGAAGCACCCTTGTGTATTTTACCATAGAAATCAGTGGGAACATTAGAGAAAACATTTACCATGCTCTCTGTTCCATCCTCACTGCTAAAAGTGTCTGTTATCTAGCTGAGATAAGAATCCCGGACTGAGCATTGATTCTGGCTTTGCTATAATGACTCAGCTATAATGATTCCTGAGCAAAGCCAGCAGGGGGCAGGCTTGGACTTGAAGACAGCAAAGAACACAGTCTCAGCTATAATTATTCTGTAGCAAAGCCAGACCGACTGCTTAGTCGGGATTCTTATCTTAGAGGTGATAACAGGCAAATTAAACAGAGAACAATGTAACAAAGAGCAGATTAGGTGTTTACTGTCATGTTCCCACTGATTTATAAGGTAAAATACATGAGGTTGCTTCATCTCTGGTTCTCTTTAAGGCTTTGTTCACATCTAAAATTGCAATCGCTGAAGCCAGCGTTTTTTGTGAGTGATTTATTTTGCGCCTCCCAGCACTTACCTGCATGCTATGATTTTTTTTTTTTATTATTTTTTTTTTTTTGTAAAGCGCTTTTGCAGATCGATTTTATCTGTTCACTTGACGCAAGTCAGGAAGTGGACTGTTTGACCCGGAAACAAATGCAATGTATTTATTCTTAAAAGAGCTTGGGAAATTGCTGTACAAGGCGCTCTTGCGATTTTTCCTATACCTTCCATTGAGGCAAATCGCCCCAAAAATGGTACAGGCAGCACTTTGGTGAGCGGATCGGAATCGAACCGCTCAGATGTGAACACTTTCGTAGGGAATCATTGCAAAATCGCTTTAACCACCCTGGCGTTCTGATTAAATCGCCAGGGTGGCTGCGGGAGGGTTTTTTTTAAATAAAAAAAAAACTATTTCATGCAGCCAACTGAAAGTTGGCTGCATGAAAGCCCACTAGAGGGCGCTCCGGAGGCGTTCTTCCGATCGCCTCCGGCGCCCATAATAAACAAGGAAGGCCACAATGAGCGGCCTTCCTTGTTTTGCTTACATCGTCGCCATAGCGACGAGCGGAGTGACGTCATGGACGTCAGCCGACGTCCTGACGTCAGCCGCCTCCGATCCAGCCCTTAGCGCTGGCCGGAACTGTTTGTTCCGGCTACGCTGGGCTCGGGCGGCTGGGGGGACCCTCTTTAGCCGCTGCACGCGGCGGATCGCCGCGCTGCAGCGGCGATCAGGCAGCACACGCGGCTGGCAAAGTGCCGGCTGCGTGTGCTGCTTTTTATTTCATTAAAATCGGCCCAGCAGGGCCTGAGCGGCAGCCGCTGGCGGTGTTGGACGAGCTGAGCTCGTCCAGACCGCTCAGCTGGTTAAGGGTGATTTTTGAAAATCGCCAGCACTTAAAAAAAAGCGAAAATGCCCTGCGTGTAAACAAGCCCTAAAGGACAACTGAAGCAATAAGGAGGTTGCCATATTTTTTTCCTTTTAAGCAATACCAGTTGCCTGACTGTCCTGCTGATCTTCTGCCTCTAATGCCGGGAATACACGGGTCGACTAGCGGCACGATTAGCCGCTGGATCGGCCTCGCTCGTCCGCGCAGATCGATTACCGCTCGCCCCCGCCGGCGCTGCCTTATAAGCGCTCGATTCCCTGCCGTTGTCCGCTGGCGGGGATCGAGCAGGCGGGAGTCGAGCGGCTTGATCGGGCCAGCTGAATATTATCAGCTGGCCGGATCAGCTGGTCGATGCACGGTACAGAAACGTACCGTGTATCCCCAGCATAATAGTTTGAGCCACAGATGCTGAACAAGCATGCAGCAGATCAGGTGTTTCTGACATTTGTTGTTAGATCTGACTAATTAGCTCCATGCTTGTTTCTGGTGTGTGATTCAGACACTTCTACAGCCAAATAGATCAGCAGGGCTGCCAGGCAACTGGTATTGTTTAAAAGGAAATAAATATGGCAGCCTCCATAGTCTTCTCTCTTCAGGTTCCCTTTAACCTTATGGCTAGAGTTCCATTGCAACTGATTGTATATGTATGTGGTTGATACTTTCTTTGTTTTTAATGTCACATTGTTTTCCAGGCCACCTGCTACACGAGTCAGTGACAAGGTTATGATCCCTCAAGATGAATATCCAGAGATTAACTTTGTGGGCTTACTTATTGGTCCAAGGTACGGAACTTCCATGTGTCCATTAATACATTCAGTCTGTATTTTATTTTATTTTTCTTAGTCTCATTTGGTCTTCTGTACTTTATTTCAGAGGCAACACATTGAAAAATATTGAGAAGGAATGCAATGCAAAAATTATGATTCGTGGCAAAGGTTCTGTGAAGGAGGGAAAAGTGGCACGTAAGGATGGGCAAACTCTTCCCGGAGAGGATGAGCCACTCCATGCTTTAGTAACAGCCAACACTATGGAAAATGTCAAGAAAGCTGTTGACCAGGTAAAACCTTTCTGTTGTGTTGGTACAGGCAAGTTCATTTGTTCCCTTACTGCAGTCTTCTTAACCTCATGAGCCCCAGAGATGTATACCCCCCTAGTGAACAGGCCACTTTTTTTTTTTTTTTTTTTACAATTCAGCACTTCACAACTTTAACTTGGCACCCAAGTGAACTGTACCTCTTTTTCTTCTCACAAATAGAGCTTTTTTTTTTGGTGGGATTTGATTGCTGATATTTAAAAGGGAGAAAAAAATTTTTTTTCAAAAAATACTGACATTTTTGCAAAAAGTTTATTATACAGTTTATTTAGTCGTCAGTCTGTCCAGGCATTCTCTGCACTCAACCTAAATCCTTGTTCACCTTTAATTTTGATGAGATTGGCCAACGTTGCCACCACCTGCATATAGTATGAGGGCCAACCGTTTTTTTTTTTTTTTTTTTTTTTTGTTTTTTTTTGAATGCTGTGAACGTATTGTCAATCAGTCCTGTCCAACTCCAGTCCTCCAGGGTTGAGGTCCTCGCACATTTTTTTTAAACAGCTGAAAGTAATTGATGAGTTGGAATCGGGAAAAGTGTGATTAATCGAGTAGAAAACACTTCTTCATTTCTCAAGTCCATCATAAACACTGGAATGGATATGGCCCTCAAGGATGGGAATTGGACAGCTCTGGTATAGGTAAACTCATACTATAGTGGTAAAATTGGTCAGTGATTGGCCAGAGTTAAAGGTGTGTACCAGGCTTCACACAAGCAATTAGGGTGTTGTTGGGAAGTAATTTTGTAAACATAATTGGGGAGTTATTAGGAAGTAATCTTGTAAACTTTTCATGCTCACTGTTAGTGTCATAGCTCTCTCCCATTATTAACAGCATTCTCTGCTTCTTATCTACCATCCCTGTGATCACTTCCTTTGAGCTTACAGAAGACTGTAAAGTCTGTGTAGGAGTAAACATTTTCCTCTACTAACCGATTTCCTCCCCCGCTAACAGTTAGCACCGTGGTGAAAAGCCCTTTATCATGCCTAAACTCTGTTTAGGCATGATAAGTTTAGGTGTGATAAGTTTAGGCATGATAAGTTTAGGTGTGATAAGTTTTTAGGCGTGATAAGTTTAAGAACCAACTTGCTTAGCACCGTAGTGCACAGCTGATCAAAAGTTTTGCGCTAGCAAAGTCTGGTGCACTTTGCATAGAGTTTAATGGCGCTGCTTTGCGTGCGGGACTTTGCATGCGATCTAAACTTGCCTAAACTTATCATGCCTAAACTTATCATGCCTTAACATATCATGCCTAAACTTATCATGCCTAAACTGAGTTTAGGCATGATAAAAATGGTTATCACGCCTAAAGTCTCTAACTGGGTTAGCACCGCTTTGTGAATCGAGCCCGAAGACGTTACAGGCGTACGTTAGTGCAGCCTGTAACGCAGCCCCACCGCACAGTAATGAAAAATCAATCAGCCCATTCACACTGCACACGTTGCGTTACATTGTAACGCAGCACATCCGTTGAGAGTGCTGCATGCTGTGCATTATGCGCGGCTAATCCGCGTTAGACTGTGCGCACATGCTCAGTAGTGTTGGGGAGGAGTGGGCAGCAGGCCAGGCACATGGCTAATATTCACTGCACGGTGTGACGTGCTGTGTTTACTTCCTGGAGCTGCCGCTCTGTGCGGCGATTGGCCGGGCGGGACCACGTGATGCCGCATGCATCCAAGAGTACGCATCACGGACGCCAGAGTGAGCTGCACAACGCGGCTCACTCTGACGTCCACATCAGAGAGCACCAGGCGTTGCGTTAGGGGCACGTTGTGCCCTATAATGTCCCCTAAACGCAACGTCCTGGTGTGTAACTAGCCTTAAAGGACAACTGAAGAGAGGTATATGGAGACTGCCATGTTAATTTCCTTTTAAGTAATACCAGTAACAGTTACCTGGCAGCCCTGCTGACCCTCTGCCTCTAATACTTTAAGCCATAGACCCTGAACAAGCATACAGCAGATGAGGTGTTTCTGACATTGTCAGATCTGACAGATTAGCTGCATGCCGGTTTCAGGTGTTATTCTGACACTTCTGCAGCCAAACAGATCAACAGGGCTGCCAGGCAACTGGTAATGTTTTTAAAGGAAAGATGGCAGCTTCCATATTCTTCTCACTTGTTTTGTGCTTTAAGTATTCCATTTTAAATATGACTTTTCATTGTTCCGGTTTTGTTTGAGCATTGTACTGTTCTAGTACTGGACACAGGTGAGACCGGTCTCTGCCGTCCTGTAGATGTTGAGGTTTTGTACTTTGGGTTTTAGTGCTCATTCTTGTATCCCCGCCCTCCACTTTCGTTTCTAGATAAGGAATATCCTCAAACAGGGAATTGAGACTCCAGAGGATCAGAATGACCTGCGTAAAATGCAGTTGCGTGAGTTGGCACGGCTTAATGGCACCTTGCGTGAAGATGACAACAGGTAGATGTACATATTGCATGGTATTTACGTTTTACAGTTCTATCTAAACTACAGTTCACTAACCGATATCATCTTGTTCACAGAATATTGCGACCCTGGCAGAGTACTGAATCCCGTACGGTTACCAACACTACCCTGTGTACAAAATGTGGAGGAGCTGGTCATATTGCTTCTGATTGCAAGTTTACAAGGTAATGTGTGTTGTGTTGTGTGTGTGTGTAATCGCTACTTCAGGATAGGATGCACAGCCTGCTCCCGGACATAGACACATGGCTTTCCTCTGTGTATTCCAATTTCCTCTCACATCCCAAAAACATACAGACAGGTTAATTTTTGCCTCCTTTTTGTCTGAAACGAGCAATTTTTCCTAAATCCATGAATTTTTTTTTTTATTTTTTTTTGAAATTTCATGAATTCTCTGAATTTGGGGGTGAGGAGGGGTAAGCATCCTTCTCTGTCTAAAAAAAAAAAAATAAAAAAAAAAAAGCATTGCTGAAAAGCAGACAGCAGCACACTAGTGTGTACAGGCCCTTAGCTGTTTTCATATGATCTGGCAGAAAGTAGTGCGTGTAAGCAGGGCAGAAAGATACAATAAATCATTCCTCTGTGAATAGTGACAGAAGTATAATCTAGCTACATGCTCAGCTCTGCCTCCCCCAATGCCGACATACATTTTTACAAACAGATGGTAAACGAGGCATTTTTTTTTCACACAGGCTGTGATGAGAGACCTCTGAAAAGCTTTCTAGTGTTGCTGGTTAAAAGCTCTATAGGTATGTTGGACTTAAAGTGACTCCGAGCTCACCCAAAAAAAGAAAGTTGTACTCACCAGGGGCTTTCTCCAGCCCAGTGCTGGTCGGGAGGTCCCACGCCAGCGTCCTGGCTCCTCTCCTTCTCCCCGCTCCGGAATGGCTGACAGGCCGCAGCCCGGGCGACACTCGGTAGAGTGTCGGGCTGCAGCTTCCGCGTATGACGCGGATTACGTCACACGCCGGCCGCCTCGCGTCATCACGGCGGCCGGCGTGAAAGTACTGCGCATGCGCGCTTTAAACGCGCATGCGCAGTGTTTTCACGCCGGCCGCCGTGATGACGCGAGGCGGCCGGCGTGTGACGTCATACGCGGAAGCTGCAGCCCGACACTCTACCGAGTGTCGCCCGGGCTGCGGCCTGTCAGCCATTCCGGAGCGGGGAGAAGGAGAGGAGCCAGGACGCCGGCGTGGGACCTCCCGACCAGCACTGGGCTGGAGAAAGCCCCTGGTGAGTACAACTTTCTTTTTTTGGGTGAGCTCGGAGTCCCTTTAAAGGAGAACAGTTTCTTTGATAGTTGTTGTTTTAGTCTATATAGCTGCTGAAATGATCAGTCCATCTACATTAGATCAACAGTGAACACGTTAATGTGGAAGTCTGTCCAATCCAGGAACCTGTGGCACATTTTTAGGAACCTGCTCCATTGACAGCAGAAAAAAATGGGTTCCAGATGCAACTTTTAAGAAGGCTTGGCTATTTTTTCCCCTGCATTGTAATTTTTGATATGGGGGTAGGGGGAGGAAGAATTCACTTGGGGGTCACTGTCATTTAAATATCCATCATTTTGGATCTTTAAACGCGGTCAAGGAACACCTGTACACTTGCTCAATTTTTGATTGAGGCATCCACCAATGGCTGCCTCTGCCAAGTTTGACCACTTGACTACTGAGGGGTTTTTCCCCTTTAGGACCAGAGCAATTTTCACCCTTCACCACTCCTCCCTTTCTTTTGCCAATAACTTAATCGCTACTAATCACAACAAAATGTTTCCATTTTTTTCTTATTACCATTAAAATGCATTTGGAATAAAATAATTATTGGCATTATGTACCACCCAAAGAAAGCCTAATTGCTGGTGAAAAACACAATATAGATAATTTCTTAGTTTTAGGCCAGTTTGTCCCGGTTATTGCAACATGTAAAATATTTCCCTAGTATAATATATGGAGCCAATATTTTATTTGGAAATAAAGGTGCATTTTTTTTTCATTTTTGCGTCCATCACTAATGCCCATATTTTCAAAAATAACAGTAATCTACCCTCTTGATATACATATTGAAGTTCAGTCCCTATGGTAACGATTTATGTAATTTTTTTTTTTTTTTTGGGGGGGTCATGCAAAAGTATTTGGGTACTGTGGGAGGGAAGGAGTTGATTTACATGTGTGGGTCTTTTTATGAAAATGGTTTTAGGTATAATTTTACTATTTGGCCATAGGATATCCTTGCGCATTCCTTTCCCGTGCGTACTAGAAGTACATGAACAGGAAGTAATGCGTGGACGTTACTTCCTTAATTACAATGACCGCGGTCATCTCATTGATGCTGGCGATTATTGAAATGGGGACTTGGATCAGTGAATGGGTACTACGTTGCCATCCATTGATCTCCCCTCTAACGGGCGGCGACGAGTACCTGAGGGGGAGCGAGCAGCCATCCGCTGCAATAAGATGAGTATCTATGTACCTGGGACTTCAGAGTAAGTTTCCCAGGGTGTAGATATACTGCATAGGGTGCAGTAGGTGGTTAATATAGAGGGTACTCACCTTAAAGGGTACTTAAAATGACACTGTGGTCCCCAGTTTAACTTACTTGGGGCTTCTTCCAGCCCCCTATAGTTGTTTTGGTCCTTCTCCGTCCTTAGCACTTATTCCAGTCAGTGCTGTCCCCTCAAAAATCTGACCGACTCAGCCAGTCACGTGCGAATGCATGGCCCAGGATTGCATGTGCCTTGATCACGCTCCAGTGGCAAGGAGCATTCTGTGCATGCAAGTGTGATTGAGATGTGCACTGCCCGGGGCAGCATCTACAGCTCTGACGGGCACAGTGGCTGAAGGAATAAGAGCTGAAAGATGGTGAGAAGACCACAGGAGTCTGGAAGAAGCTCCAGTTAACTTCAACTGAGGACCTTGGTTTTGCTTTAGATTCCCTTTAAGAGTGACCGAGTGCAGATCCCTGAGAGCAACAGTTTGGGACTGAGTACCATATAGGGTAAGCTATAGGCTAGTGATGTGTTGTGTTGCTATGACGGGGAGTACAGCCATTGCAGCTAAGTTTAGGCTATTATTCTGTGGTTCATCTGTTGGTGCAGAGGAGAAATGTTGAATTTGTTTCCAGTTTAAGGGCTGTACTGTCTAGTGTCTGTGATGTTACTATAAACCGATATCTTGATATATTCTTTAGCAGTAAAACTACTCCGTAGGACCACCAATGTATAACATAGCAAAAATCTATTAACCCTTTGCACTCTCGCATGCAAATGTTCAAACAAATGCATTTACAGATTCATTCATCCAGGCACAACTGTTATCCCTACAGCTAAGTTAAAAGCCGGGGTCTTAGTTCACAGACGAATGCATTCTTATGCTTAGTCACCTATACTGCGCAGAAGTACCCAGGTAAACATAGGTGTCCTAACTCTGGCCCTGTAACATGCATAGTGCAGACATGCAAACACATTCATTGCATCAAACCTATCAATGGATTAGGAGCACACATCCTGACGTCCTCTCCTGGGACAGACAGTGCATCTTACCAATCACACAAGGGAGCTAACGTTGTGTCCATGTGCACCATGCACATACACCAGCATAAGCTGTGTGCATGCTGACAAACACATACAGGGGAAGGAGGGAGTGCACTGAATTTGACCCTAGCCACAGGGGTCAGTGCCTGGATGAATGAATCTGTAAATGCATTTGTTTGAACATTTGCATGCGAGAGTGCGAACGGTTAATAGATTTTTGCTGTTTTCTAGCCACACCCCCTTCAGCACCTCCCTTTCCTTAACTTATTTAATGTCCTAACTAGATGCGATGTGCCTGGATATATGTATTTTTTTAATGTATAACATAGCTGACTCAGCAGTATAGTTCTCACTATGCACAGTTTTCAGGTTGTACTTTTCAATGTCATGCTGTGTAGTGTATGATAAGCACCTCTCTGTAACATTATATATTTTGCTCCTATGCAGTGTTCAAGTGCGCCCTGGCGAGCCTCAGTCAGCCCAAGATAAAGCAAGAATGGATAAAGAATATCTCTCCCTCATGGCAGAGCTGGGGGAAGCTCCTGTACCTTCCTCTGTAGGCATAACAAACACCTCATCCCACAATCCTGTTCAAACAGCCCCGAGACCAACTGGCATGACCACAAACCAACCGCCTCTGGTATGTTGCTGCTTGTGTTACTACATATTTAGTGTTTGGCTACTGTTATCTATGGCTAGGTTCATCGTGGGCATTGTGTTCCCTGGAACAGCAGGAACTGGAGCGTCACTCTGCACATTAGCTGCTTGTTGCGTTGCATACAGTGAAACATATAGTCAATGAAAAGTATGCTTCACTGTTGTGTTTTGCGGTAACACACGGGATGCCACACACCATTATACTGCAATGCGCCTGCTGCACTGTGAACATTGCATACAGTGGTGTGAAAAACTATTTGCCCCCTTCCTGATTTCTTATTCTTTTGGATGTTTGTCACACTTAAATGTTTCTGCTCATCAAAAACCGTTAACTATTAGTCAAAGATAACATAATTGAACACAAAATGCAGTTTTAAATGATGGTTTTTATTATTTAGTGAGAAAAAAACCTCAAAACCTACATGGCCCTGTGTGAAAAAGAAATTGCCCCCTGAACCTAATAACTGGTTGGGCCACCCTTAGCAGCAATAACTGCAATCAAGCGTTTGCGATAACTTGCAACGAGTCTTTTACAGCGCTCTGGAGGAGTTTTGGCCCACTCATCTTTGCAGAATTGTTGTAATTCAGCTCTATTTGAGGGTTTTCTAGCATGAACTGCCTTTTTAAGGTCATGCCACAACATCTCAATAGGATTCAGGTCAGGACTTTGACTAGACCACTCCAAAGTCTTTAATTTGTTTTTCTTCAGCCATGCAGAGGTGGATTTACTGGTGTGTTTTGGGTCATTGTCCTGCTGCAGCACCCAAGATCGCTTCAGCTTGAGTTGACGAACAAATGGCCGTACATTCTCCTCCAGAATTTTTTGGTAGACAGTAGAAATCATGGTTCCATCTATCACAGCAAGCCTTCCAGGTCCTGAAGCAGCAAAACAACCCCAGACCATCACACTACCACCACCATATTTTACTGTTGGTATGATGTTCTTTTGCTGAAATGCTGTTACTTCTATGCCAGATGTAACGGGACACGCGCCTTCCAAAAAGTTCAACTTTTGTCTTATCGGTCCACAAGGTATTTTCCCAAAAGTCCTGGCAATCATTGAGATTTTTTTTTTAAGCAAAGTTGAGACGAGCCTTAATGTTTGCTTAAAAGTGGTTTGCGCCTTGGATATCTGCCATGCAGGCCGTTTTTGCCCAGTCTCTTTCTTATGGTGGAGTCGTGAACACTGACCTTAATTGAGGCAAGTAAGGGCCTGCAGTTCTTTAGATGTTGTCCTGGGGTCTTTTGTGGCCTCTCGGATGAGTTTTCTCTGCGCTCTTGGGGTAATTTTGGTCAGCCGGCAATTCCTGGGAAGGTTCATCACTGTTCCATGTTTTTGCCATTTGTGGATAATGGCTCTCACTGTGGTTCGCTGGAGTCCCAAAGCTGTAGAAATGGCTTTATAAACTTTACCAGACTGATAGATCTCAATTACAGTACTTTTTGTTCTCATTTGTTCCTGAATTTCTTTGGGTCTTGGCATGATGTCTAGCTTTTGAGGTGCTTTTGGTCTACTTCTCTGTGTCAGATAGCTCCTATTTAAGTGATTTCTTGATTGAGACAAGTGTGGCAGTAATCAGGCATGGGGGTGACTACAGAAATTTAACTCAGGTGTGATAAACCACAGTTAAGCTATTTTTTAACAAGGGGGGCAATCACTTTTTCACACAGGGCCATGTAGATTTGGAGTTTTTTTTCTCACTAAATAATGAAAACCATCATTTAAAACTGCATTTTGTGTTCAATTATGTTATCTTTGACTAATAGTTAATGGTTTTTGATGAATAGAAACATTCAAGTGTGACAAACATGCAAAAGAATAAGAAATCAGGAAGGGGGCAAATAGTTTTTCACACCACTGTAAATGGTACATTGCAGTGCGGCAAGCAGCGTTACTAAGTGGCTGTCATTCTGCAACGCGCCACTGTGAACGTAGTCTGAGTACATTCAGCATGTCATGCAAAGTCTGTTGCACCAAGTTTTGATACGTAAATGATGAAAAAACATCAAAATAAGCCTGAGTATTTTCAGTAAATGAAAAGCAAAAAGTATTTTTGAGAAACATAACTAAATACTGAACACATCAACAAATGTTAAGGGGTACTACTGTTCAAATCAGGAGGTAGGTTGCAAAAGCCTTCTTTCATAAAGCTATATATACTATAACAGTTGGGCAAACTAGGATTCTGTGCGCCCCCCCCCCCCCCCCCCATTAAGTGAACTGGCTGCATGATACTGTGGCACATTTCAGAGGGCTACTTAATACTGGGACACACCTGCCTACCTATACTGGTGGGGAACAGAAAAGGGGACGAGTCCAATATAGTGTAGTATTTACTGGTTATGGATGAGATAATGAAAAGTATTGTTATACTCGCAAACGAGGGTTACCACTTGGGCAACCACTGTATACGCAGGTGGGGAGATTAGACCTGTCCCCACTCAGGATTAAGAAGTCGCTCTCTGTAGATCGCAAAGGGGTATCGCTCCTCCACCAAGGGTGGACTTGTGCAATGTAAAAGTAAACAGAGGCATCAGTAGGATAAAAAAAAAGTAAAATGTTAGAGTAGTCAGAGGTGCACTTACCTCCCCCAAGACACAAGTTAGTAATGATGTATCAACAAAATAATTTTATTTATACACTCAAGATTTGGTACAACTCGTTTTGCAGGAATGACCCTGCTTCATCAGGCAATAGGGATGGAGTATACCGCAATGCAGGTCTAGGACGAAGGCAAGCCAAGCGCATTCGCTTAGTCCTAGACCTGCATTGCTGGCAGGGTCATTCCTGCGAAACGCGTTGTCCCTAATGTTAGAAGTGTATAAATTATCTTTGTTGATACATCATTACTAGTCTACTTAGAGGTCAGTCCACCTCTGCCTCTATTTTTAAACATTTTTACTTTTTTTTTTATTTATTTATTTATTTTTTATTTATTATTATCCCACTGGCGCCTCTGTTTACCTTTGCATTGTACTGAGGGGGAAGCACATCGGCTACGGCTCCCTGACACTGGGGATGAACTAAAACTAGGGGCGCGGTTGGTACTGGGAGGGAAGGGGGGGGATGAAGTTCCACTGTATGTTTGGCATCCCTTAAGAAATCAGCTTAGCTGACTACCATTTTAAAGTGTACCGGGGCCGCTGCTCGGATACAAAATTGCAGACTTGCCTAAGGAGAGGGAAGCGTCTGTATCCTAAAGAGGCTTCACTCGTCCTCAGGTCCCCCATTGCCGAGCACGGACCCTCCAAAGATTACAAACAAGAGTTTGTCAGTAATCTGATCGAGGCCATGCTCCTCTTCAAGGAGGAGCACTGGCTGTGCTTGTGCCGCCCAATCAGCTGGAGGGTCTGCAAGCTGCATTAGGAGACCAGAGATCAGCTGCTCAGATTTTTTTTTGCAGTTAAAGTACAACTGCAACCGCCAACTGTTGGAAATTTTGAACAGAGGCACCAAAATTAAATAAAAACGTCTTAAAGATTTAAAAAGGGAAAGCGGTGGACTTGCCTCCCTCAAGGAAATGCAGAGATTTGTTATTTTATATCAAAAATAACATTTATTAAAAGGCTCCACTTTGCAATGCGTTTTGCGGGCACAGTCCAGCTTCATCAGGCAGTATATGGAGAAACTCCGGAAAGTCTGTAGCGTAAGCACTCGGCCATGTTAGACTTTCCGGCGTTTCTCCATATGCTGCCTGATGAAGGGGGACTGTGCCTGCTAAACGCGCTGCAAAGTGGAGCTTTTTAATGTTTTTGATATAAAATAACGAATCTATTTCCTTGAGGGAGGTAAGTCCACGGCTTCCCCTTAAGGGTTTTTTTTTTTTTTTTTTTTTTTTTTTTTTTTTTATATATATATAGACGTTTTTATTCTATTAGTGAAGTTAGTACACAATATTGGGCTCTCTGTTCTCATTCTTTTCTTCTTACAAGCATCCACAAACTGACTGATGCAACAGAACAAAACAATAACCTGTTGAGACATCCAACTTATTTACAATTAGACTTGTCGCAGTGAGAAGCCCAAGCCCCCATTATATTTAGCCATGTCAAAACCTGGCAAGAGGTCAGATGTATTGCCTATTCATTCAGAGTCATAAGTCTAGATAACTATTACTGTTTATAGATCAAGTCATTTCGACCAAATTTTGTCAAATTTTTTACGTATTTTTCAGTGGATGTATACCTCTTTGAGGATAGGTAACTCTTGTTTAATATAATTTTCCCAGTCTGTCACTGTCGGTTGGCTTCCCTCTCCTTAGGTAGTATGTACTTCTGAACTCGAGCTTTGGCTCGGTTTCGCTAGAAGATGTTAGTGGAACACCACCTGCTTGTCCTTGGTTTTAGAATAGTTGTGATTTTTGAAAATTCTTGGTCAATGGAAACCGGTAAAACAAAACAAAAGGCAGATACTTAACCACTTCGCATCTAGACCTTGTTTTCAGCTTGACCAGAGCAATTTTGACAGTTTAGCTATGTCCCTATTTAATAAGAAATAACTTAATCCCTACTTATGACACAGAAATAAAATATATATTGTTTTTTTCAAGACAAACTAGGCTTTCATTGTATGCCATTTTGTTTTCTATGAATTTTAATGGGAAAAAAAAAATAGAAAAAACATGTATTTCTCAGTTTTACCAATTCCAGTTTAAAAATAAAAAGTGCTGCTGTAGATAAAAAACACAAATTTTGTTTGACTATTCTTACTGCTTATCACAAAACTTAGATTATGTTCCTGTCACAATTTTTGGTGAAGATATTTGATTCTGAAATAATGCTACAGAGTGTGTTTTTCACTATGAATGAGAAAATAAAAGTTTTTTTTTTAATACTTAATAATTTTTTTAATTTTTAATACTAAAAATCAATCTTATTAGCTCAGAAAACTTATATTCCCGTTCACCAATTAGTCCTGCATCAGATAATGCCAGAAATGTGCACAGGAGCAAGCCTAATCCTACACAGCACTGCTTTCAATATAGGTCAGTAGATCTACTGACCTGTGGCTTAGATGAAGTCCCAGAGGACGTATATCTACTGACCTGTGGACGAAGTGGTTAAAGGGAAGGTTCAGGGAACTCTTGAAAAAAATAAAAATCCCTATCCACTTACCTGGGGCTTCCTCCAGCCCGTGGCAGGCAGGAGGTGCCCTCGCCGCCGCTCCAGAGGCTTCCGGTCGTCTTCGGTGGCCGACCCGACCTGGCCAGGCCGGGCTTTTCTGCGCTCCATGGCCGGGCTCTTCTGCGTCCCACGCGGGCGCGCTGACGTCATCTGACGTCCTCCGGGCTGTACGGCGCAGAACTACTGCGCCTGCGCAGTACAGCCCGGAGGATGTCCGATGACGTCAGCGCGCCGGCGTGGGACGCAGAAGAGCCCGGCCATGGAGCGCAGAAGAGCCCGACCTGGCAGCCGGCCTGGCCAGGTCGGGTCGGCCACCGAAGACGACCGGAAGCCTCTGGAGCGGCGGCGAGGGCACCTCCTGCCTGCCACGGGCTGGAGGAAGCCCCAGGTAAGTGGATAGGGATTTTTATTTTTTTCAAGAGTTCCCTGAACCTTCCCTTTAAGGAGAGGGAAGGCCTGGGTCCTAATGAGCCTTATATCTCCTCTCCCGTTGCCCGTTCCACCGCTGGCTTACCTGTAGCAGCATGTGACCAATTCGGTCAAATGCTGCTATCTCCGCCGCCGAGAGGAAGACTTTGGAAGTCTTCGGGGGTCCGAGTGCTCCCGAAGACGGGCCGCTCCATACTGTGCACACGCGAGCGCAGTATGGAGCCGCCTGTCTTCGGGAGGACTCTGCTCCCAAAGACTGGATTTGAACGGAGGAGCTGCTGCCTGAACCAGAGCACCGGGAGAGGAGAGGGAAGGCGCTACAGGACCCAGGCCTTCCCTCTCCTTAGGTAAGTATCTGCCTTTTTTTGTTTTTGTTTCAACCGGTTCCCATTGGCTTTAATGTGTTTGAACAGGAACAATTCAAGCTGGAGTTTTGAGCAGCAAATCAAATACAGGAGTTGTGTCAGTACTTAGTTTTATCAGTTGATTAAAAGAATGTTGCCTGAATTGGCTATTGTGTGCATCAGATAAGCCAGTTGTGTTTTATAACTTTATATCTCCATAATAATGTGTAAACTAATTCATTTTGGGCATCTGTGTCCTGTTTGGTGAAAATGCCAATAATGGTTGTATACTTTTTCTTTACAGAACCGTCCTCCCTGGATGGCCAATGATAGGCCATTCCCAGCCCTACATGCTGCTCCTCACTCATTCCCTGCACCTATGGCAGGAGCGGGCAATGGCCCTCCCATGCAGCCCAATCCTGCTGGTCCCCATCCCCACTGGATGCAACCACACCCTGGAGCACACCCACCTGGTCATCATCCTATGGGTAAGCCTTTAGCTTCATGTTCTGCAAGGTTTTCTTTTGGAGGTAAAGAATGGCACTAGTAACTTTTCTTTCTGCAGGTCTTTTACATTCTCATCCTATGGGGATGATGCCACCCCCTCCTCCACCACCACCTAGTGGGCCAGCACCCCCACCACCTCCTCCATCAGGCCCTACATTGCCACCTTGGCAACAGCAAACACCAGGTGGCCCGCACCAGCCTGGAGCTCACCTTCCATGGCAGCAAAGTAAGTCTGAACGATTGTCCTAACACTGATATCTTGTTAAATGAAAAAGTGGTGGTTTTCTAATTTTAATGGTTTTGTTTTTCAGCTTCACAAAACCAAACGTCTGCGGCTTCTCTACCCCCATGGCAGCAGCAGGGAGGAGGAGGTGCTTCGACTGGCATCCAAAATAGTGGATCCATGGTTCCCCCTCCACCAGGTGTTCAGCCTCCACTGCCTCCTAATGCTCCTCCTCCTCCTCCACCACCCCCTCCAGGAAGCTCTGGTCTTCTTTATGTGCCACCTCCCCCTCCGCCACCTCCGTTAGACCCTTCCAACTATGTCACTATGATGGGCATGGGTGTACCAGGCATACCCCCATTCTCTATGCCACCAGCTCCTCCACCTCCCCCTCCCCAAAACTGAGTGTTGTATGATCATTCCTTTTCAAGAAGGGTACTTAGGTCTTTTTGTTTTTTTAATTATTTCATAACATATCTCTTCCATGGGGAGGGGGTAAAAACTCCAAATGTTGGCAAGATCCGCTTACCCTTAAGCTACACGTTTCTTACGAAGTCTGCAAGTTGTCCATTTTTTTGTTTTTCAGACTTGTGCAATGAACTCTCTATTCTGACAATGATTAATTTTGGGGGTTAGGCACCTGTTAAAAGTCTAGATTTATTTAACAGCCTAGAGGATAAGCAGTTACTCCGTGTGCTTCTCTCCTAAAATGAGTGCAGTTCTCAGTGATTTAGCGGTTATTCATGCTGTGTACATGAGTGTCAGTGTTAAATGTAACTGTTAACTGCATGTAGTGATCATGTTGCAATGCACAGTGTACAAAAAGGCAGTCCACTTTTGTATACTTATTATGACATGCCAATGAAACTTCTTTTGTACCACCCTGTACCAAATATATCTCTGAATATCTTTAAACTTGGAGTCTTTTTGTTGCGGCATGTGCTGATCCTTTCTGGTCAGTGCCCTTTTTAGCACTGCCTCTGGCTTAAGTTCATAATTCCATTAGTGGACGGGTCCGTGACTGAATGTCCATCTACCTGAACATCCTAGATTTTAATACAAGTAGACTTCCAAACATTTTCTTGCATACACACGTGGCACTTGGAAAATCCAACATGTAAATTAGGCCCCTCCTATAGGTTCCCATGAATTCCGCCCTCATTCTGGCCCCCATTAAACTACTGTTTATTTTAGACTTTGCATTCTTCATGTCATCAGACCACATAGTCCATATGTAGCCCTACACTATGCTTTCAGCTGTGTAGTTGTATCAACAGAAGCGCATCTGCCTTGCAACTTGTCAGGTTAAGCTGCTATGATTAAACAGCATTTCTATGGTCTACTCAACACACTTTTTTTAGCTCAATAAATAAAAATGCTGTTCAATCACAATGTATAGGGGTCACGAACAAAGGTCCGGACTATAAGGCTTAGTTCTCGCTGCAAATCGCGATTGCTAACTGCTTAGTTATTGCGATTTTTGCTTTTCAATTTTCGGAGTGATTATTGCAGGCATGTGGGTTTTTGCACACTCCAAGCTGAAACATCCCGAAAAATGTTTTCAACTAAATCCAAATGCTGCTGTGAGAACACTCTCTCCCATAGGGTAGCACTCAAAAGCACTTGCAGTCTGAACCAGCCCTTAGAGGGTCAAAGCTCGGACACTGCCAGCACAGCTATGTAAGTGGGGAAAAGTGAAGGTGTGACATCTAATTGCACAGTATAGTAGTGAGACAGCAGTACATGTGAGATAAAACTATGATTGGCTGGTGCTTAGCCGGCACACTTCAGCTAGTTTTAGTCACTGTTTTACCTGCACTACTTCTGTTCACAGGCGTCTTGGAAAGGCAATGATAGATTCTTGCTACATTTCCGTTTCCCTGATCTTGTGGCTGGAAGGAATGTACTGGGAATATTCAGACAGGGTTCATCTCTACCAGGGGTCCTCAAAGCAGCTCTGGTTAGTATGATAGAAAAGAAGCATCGTCAAGGATTGCATTAGGCTGTGATTTGTCTGGAGCTCTGCTGAAGGTTATACATTTTTACAGATACAACATCGGATTCAATTAAAATCCAATGTAATGAAAGTTGTTAAAAAATGAGGCACTTTCAATCGATTGTGTGAACTGTATAATAATGACCAGGCTGCAGCATGGGGAAGAGAGATGTAAAAGTGACATATGAGTGAAGTTCCAAAGCTTTGTACTACATCGAGCCGTACAAAGATTACAGCTGGGAGGGGAATGTCAAATCTGATATCTAACGAGGCGCTGTGACTTGGTGGTAAATGAATGTCGATCTTTTACCACATCTAGTTGTGGCCAGCTTTAATGTGACTTGCCGAATACGGCTGAGTTCTGTCAGTGGAAGATGGCAGTAGTCGCACCATTTATACTCAAGACTGTGTATTTGGTGTGTCTGTCTGCGGTTTTTAATATATATTTTTTTTCTCCTTGCCTGAACATTCTGTAAAAACATCTTACATTAAAATGTTTTCTTTTTTAACCTGTGTTGATTATATTATTGTTGTGCATGTCTGATAAAAAGCCACCAATCTGTATTGAGTGTACCGAAGGTCTATACACCAATGGTGTTGGCATGTTTGTGTGCAGTGTTCTCCCCAGGCTCTTTCAGCCGGGTGCTCAACCTGGCTAATTTTAGTGAGCATCCGGCTGTCATCAGCTCTCCTCCATATGCTGTAAGCAGAGTTGCGCTGACCCTGCATTCCCCCTGTCTTGACCCACCCGGCTACTTTTTCATGTTACCTGACTGGAAAAATAAATTCTGGGGAGAACACTGTTTAATGTGAAACTGGTTACATTTCTTCAATTCATGTGGACTGAATGTTTATTTACACCCCTCCCCCCCCCCCCCCCCCCCCTCCTTTCTGGACTGATTTTTACAACTTCTCATAGCTAAGAAACATTGCTGTGGAAACCAGAAGCATCTTAAAGGTAACCTGACGTGAGGAATATGGAGGCTGCCTTATTTATTTTCTTTAGAGGAGCTGTCAGCCATACTATCTCAGAAAAAAAAACACATAAATACTTGCTTGACTTACATAACATGTGTATTGCGCTGTCCGCGGTTTGATTTGTGATTTTTCTATAGTAAAAAAAGAGAAAATCCTTCTTCTGATCCTTCATTTTAACTGTCTATCTTGAAGCCAATCCTGATGTCATTTCCTCCCTTACACTCCTCTGCCTGATCGTGTATGCATTGCCCACCCTCCTCCAAGTCTTCAGGCACTCGCACCAATCTCTGCAATAGAAAGTGCATTGCCTCAGCATGACAAATATTGGCCAATCAGAGAGGAACAGAGGTGTGTGGGGGGGGGGGGGAAGAGGCTTCAGCCAATCATGTTGCGTTAGTTAGGTCAGAGGGGAAAGTAAAGAAGCAAAAAAGGACAACCCAGCATGCCCTGCAACTTCCTTTGTGTGGCAATGTACTAAATAAGAGTCAGGTAAACTGTGAAATGATACTTTATCAACTAGAAACTAAATAGTGATTTTTTAACTTTTGAATTGCCTGGTTAGCATCCTTATTACTTGTTTACCACATACAAAAATTGATTTTATGCCTGACAGTTTAAGCAATGCCAGTTGCCTGGCTGTCCAGCTGATCTCCAGCCTCAAAGCCATAGACCCTGAACAAGCTTAGACAGATCTGCTGTCTCTGATACGATTAGCTGCGTGCTTGTTTCTAGTGTGTGATTCGGACACTACTGCATTTAAATAGATCAGCAGGGCTACCAGGCAAAACAAATATGACACTCTATATACCTCCCGCTTCAGGTTCCCTTTAACCCTTAGCCTGCTAGTTAAAAAAAAAAAAAAAAGTTGCATGCCTGTGTCAGCTATGCTTTAACTGTGTTTATTAAAGGTCCTGCCCAAAACCTACATCTACCAAAGTCCACATTAGTCATTAGGAATTGTAATTTGCACCTCATTGACCATCCCTAGTCTATATTGAATGGCTTTTTTTGTGACTTCCATAACTAAAGTGCTATTCCAGCAGGGGCATAACTACAGGGGAGCAGTCCCGGGGGGGGGGGGGGGGGCAAAGCTGCAAGGGGACCCCAATTATTTCACTCCTTCTGATAAAGGGGTTCATCCTTCAAATCAAGTGTTTTTGTGGCTGCACTTGATGAGTGTGAAGATTAGTGTCCACACTTGTTTTATGACCCTTGCAAGATGGGCCCCCAGGCTGAGCAGGTCACCAGGGGTAGGCAAGGGAAAGTTTGAGCAATAAAGGGCCCCATTAAAGTTTTTTTTTTTTTTTTTTTTGCTGGGTTGCTCCATAAATTATTATGCCACTGAACTCCAGATATCAAAATGGAAACCACTCCAATTCTTGCTATATGGATGTGTTAAAGAAATGCTTGAGTCACCGTAACACAAAATAGTTTTTCATTTGGACCAGCACTTCCTGCCCAGCTACTTTGAAGATGCTGCATTTAGACGGGTGTCACTTGCATCCTGCTGCTCTGCCTGGGCTGACATTTTAAAGTGTACTGGAGGCAAAACTTGGATACAAAAACACTTGCCTAAAGGTGCGTTCACACGCACTATTGTAACAAACAACGGGTCCGTCAGACCCTCCCGCTAAACAGTCTTATCAGTCTGCCGACAGACTGTACACACGTCCTTCTGTCAGCAGAACGTCCGCCCAGCGGGAGGGTCTGACGAACCCGTCGTTTGTTACAATAGTGCGTGTGTATGCGCCTTTAGAGGGAATCCTATGGAGCAGGGTTATCAAACTCAAATACAAAGTGGGCCTAAATTGAACACTGGGACCAAGCCGCGGGCCAACCTCAATGTCTACTGGTCACCATATAAAGATCCCTGGTGTCTAACAGCCCCCTCCAACTGCTATACAGTTCCCTAGTGTCTAGCGAGCCTCCTCCCTCCCCTATACAATTCCCTGGTGTCTAGTGATCCTTCCTCCCCTATACAGTGCCCTGGTTTCTAGTAGCCCCCCATACAGTTCCATAGTGTTTCATGCTTTTCCCCCCACCTCCCCCATATGGCTTCTCTGGTGCTCTAGCCAAACCTAATGCAAAGTGGAGAAACCCCTTGAGGCCCAAATTGAATGGCCAGATTTATCCCACAGGCAGTAGTTTGACATGTATGCTATAGAGGCTTCCTGCGCCGTCTTGTGGTTTCCCACTCCTCTTCAGACAAGTATGGCAGCGCCTGCGCAGTAAACCGGAGCGTCTCCATGATGCTGTGCAGGTGCAGCAAGACTGTGCGTGTGCCTGAAGAGCATGACCCCCTATGTTCTGGTGGGTCCTGCCAGAGGACAGCGTGGTAAGTCTCTGGAGGATCCAGAGGCTTCCTCCTTCATTGGTAAAAAAATTTTTTTTTAAGAAACTAGTAGTGAAGGGAAAAAGTAGTGAATACTTTTTTTTATTTTATTTTTTTTTATTACAGTCCTCATTAAATGTTCTTTTGTCAGCCCACTGTGAAATTTATCACAGGTGCTGGCCAAGGTTTCGGAACCACATAGGACCCTGTTATGGCAAAGACCTGTCTGCTGCTGTGCAAAAGTTCCTGCAGAGGAAGTGGGAGTCTGGCTCCTCTAAACGCTCGCAGAAAGCTGCTGGGATCAGGTGCTGCTGAGCCCAGACAATACACATCGCTATCTTCGAGTGTTTAGAAGAGCCAGACTCCCACTTCCTTTGCAGTTACTTTTGCACAGCAGCAGACAGGTCTTTGCCTCCGAGCAAATATTTCCTTGATAAAGGGGTCCTAGGTGGCTCCAAAACATTGGCCATCTTTTACATGGAACCAATAAAGATTAACTTTGGATGTGCCAGCTCTTTTCCTTGTTGAATATTGCGCAGAGGACGTCGTCCCTCATTTTAGCTTTTGCTCTCCCCTTAAAGACTATGGGTTTGATCCTTAAAGAGAGTCTGAAGCGAGAATAAATCTCGCTTCAGACCTCATATATGCCCCTGCTAAACTGCCGCTATCCCGCGGCTTAACGGGGGTCCCTGATCCCCCAAATCCCCTCCGTAATGCGGGGGAGCGCTTCCTGGTCGGGGCAGGGCTAACCGCCGCAGCCCTGCCCCACGTGCGTCTGTCAGCGCGTATCTCCGCCTCTCCCCCACCCCTCTCAGTCTTCCTTCACTGAGAGGGGCGGGGGAGAGGCATCGATGCGCTGCTGATAGATGTGACTGGAGGCAGGGCTGCAGCCGTTAGCCCTGCCTCCAGGAGCGACCAAGTCTGCGACCAAGTGTTGCAGTGGGGGGTTTGGGGGTAAAGGGACCCCCGTTTAGCGGCGCTATTGCGGCGGTTTAGCAGGGGCACACATGCCCCTGCTAACTATGAGCTCTGAAGCGAGATTTATTCTCGCTTCAGAGTCTCTCTAATGCTGGGAGTACACAGTTTCTGGCGCTCGATTCTGCGCCTGATCGTTTTGCCACTCGATTCTCTTAGATTCTGCTAATTTTTCGTATCATTTTTTAGTTCACTTCATTGACAAATCGAGCGGCAAAGCGATTGAATGGTAATCGGACATGTCGGAAATGATCTATGTAACCATCTAATCAGCTCAGAAACGATCATCCGTGTATCCCCAGCATTAGTGAGTGCGAGACAACACTACCAATGTAATGCATGGCTGACCAGCCTGGTCCATGACATCATTGGGGCGGTGGGGCTGCACACAATCTATAGATATTGGAAGTGTTTTTGATGCTGAAACCAGGATAATTAATGTATAAGTAGGTACTGTAGTCTGAATAATTTACGGTTAAAGCGGATCCGAGATGAAAAACTAACTATAACAAGTAACTTGTCTATATATCTTATGTACAGTTTAGATAGTTTACACAGCAAATCTAGCTGCAAACAGCTTTAATAGAATATGATTATTTCTTCCTGTGATATGACAGCAGCCATGTTGTTTGTAAACCTTACACAGAGGCAGGCTTATCTGCATCTTGAGCAAAAAAACTAATCCCCCCTCCTCCTCCCCTCTGCCTCTGAAATCTCTGGCTTGTAATACCTCCCCCTCCTCCTGCCCAGACTGAGCTCCCATGAGCCCTTGCTACTGTCTGAAAGTGACTTGGCTCTCTGAAAACCTATGGGCGTGGCTTGTTTAGTTTTTATAGGGAATTGGAGTATTAAAACAAAAAAGTATTTGTCTTGAGGAATGACCTATAAACAATAGGAAAGGAACACAATTATGCAATGAGTAAAAGTTCATCTCGGATCCACTTTAAGCAGAGCTGTGGGTGGAGAATCCTCATCCCAGTGTTTCCTAACTAATCTGGCAGTTTATAGAATAACTTCAAAATTGCACATGGGTCAGCTTATCTTTATCTGGGAGGTGAGCATTTGTTTCCTCCTGTATGCAGAAAGCAGGCTCTCCTATGCAAATTTTGTATGCAACATACAAAGGAATCGATCAGAACCTGCCAAGCTTGAATTTGATAGTAACAACTAAATTCTGCATGCAAAGCTGGTAAACGTGGTCACATCCATGGTGCAGATCTCCAGGTAGAAGATGCCAGTCCAAGCTCTAGCAGAAAATCTGTTTGACTACCTGAATACTGAGAAAATATGAGCCTTTATTTGGTATTTCCAAGCTTCATAGAACATTAGTAGCACAGATGAGTCTCCTATTGTTTCCAGTACAGGAAGAGTGAGAAACTTCAGTTATCTATGCAAAATAGCTTATCTGAGCTCTTTGACCAAGCTTGGTTGGCTACAGTGCTGTTTTCTGAAGCACTTATCTCAACCAGTCTCACTGTTTCATGTTTAATGTTTTACTGCAGGGAAGTTTAAAGGGTCATTAGCTCTGCCCTGTTACATAGTTTAAAGCATAGTATAGTTTGTGAACTGCAAATATTAGAGAATGATGCAGTGTTATAATAATAAAGCTATATAACTGAAAATAAATAAGTTAGACTTTTCTTTGCAATTAATGTTATTCTTTATCCATCCTACACATACAATTCGTTATATAAGTTTGTTTTTGTTTTTTTTTCCTTCAGTGTCACTTTAACCACTTTAGGACCACAGCGCTAAAGACCAGGCTATTTTTAAAAAAAGGCCAAGCTGCAAGGCCGCACAACATAGCACACTAGTGTTCCCTTTTCTCCCCACCAACAGAGCTCTCTGTAGGTGGGGTCTAATCGCCCCCTAGTGTGTGTTTTTTTTTTTTTAATATTTGTGTCCTTATTTTATTTATTTATTTTTTGCAAACCCCTCCCTCCCCCCAGCCAGCCAATCCTGGCAATCAGCTGTCATAGGCTTCTGCTCTCTTGTGCACCAGGCAGCGATGTACTTAGATCGCAGCACTGTACTTAGTAAAAAGACGGCGGTTTCGCCAGTCCTCCCGAGTGGCGATCGCAGCTCAGAGACTGAAGGGCGGAGCTCCGCCTCCCAAGCAGGAGATACACGCGCAGCCTACACGCGATCTCCTGCAGTAGCCGGCCCCAGGACTTGACGCAATTGGCGTTAGGCTGTCCTGGGGCTGCCGCCTTGGTCACGCCCCTTGGCGTGACGCAGTTTTGAGGTGGTTAAGGAAAGTAGAACTCTTAGCCAACAAATTAAATTTTTCAAGTCTGGTTAATTGGTTCTGGTTCCAAGACGTAGATTTTACAGCTTAAATAGTGCTGTTTTCTAACTCCAAACTGCGCAGGCCTGTCACGCTGGCCGCCGTGATGAGCGTTATGAGCGTTAGGATCCAGGAAGAGTGGTCAGACCTGGGTGTCGCCGGTAACTGGAGTCACTGGCAAGACATGGAGGGGAGCCAAGAGGATGCCAGGGGACCTCGTGGCCTACAGGAAGCCCCGTGTAAGTGAAATTTTTGAATTTAGGTTAATGCTCAGGGTCCCTTTAAAAACAGCCGCCGATGTGTTCTCATGCACGGGGCTGTGAATGATTGCTGATAACAAATAGCAACAATCATTCAATAAAGTTGGGACCCCGATGGTCCCAATAAGCCTTAATTTTTTTTTTTTTTATAGCCCCAGTTAATTTTTAAAGCAAACCCGAGGTGGACAGATGGGACACAGGCATGTTCTCTGTCTCATGACCTGCCTCTGTGTCCCCACACCACCGCTCTATGCCGTCCCCTCCCACTGCCACACTATAGCCCCCCATAATTAGCGACAATAATATTTGTCACTATCTCAGAGGGTAAACAAAGGCGAGGGATTCCCTGTTCAAAACCTCCGCTAGGGGCATTCCTGCAGGGCTTCCAGAGCTGCCATTGGGCAGCTCTCTCCCTGGCTGCGCCCCCTGCTGCTCCCCCGCCTCCCTGCACGCTGGGAGAGAGATCGATCTCACTCTCCTTGCAGCGTCGTGACCCAGAGGTCGTGAAAGTGGCCCGGAGCGGCGGAGAATGGCGGTTTTGGCGGCTACCTGATCTGTTCAGCCCCCTGCATCAGTTAGCATAATTTTTATTTTTTATTGTGCGCCCACCTCAGGCTCTCTTTAAGCCTAGCCTATTACCCCATTGTTAACCCCCGCAAAACCTATACCAGTTTATAAACTTTTAATGACTGCTTCCTGTAGCAATCGCGGATGCGAACGCTAGGGCGAAAGTTTTCTACAGATATATTGCTCTGCCAATTCCTAGCAATGCATTTGTACATCACTATGGCCCCCGAACACATCCGGTCGCCAGATGCAGGCTGGTAATAAAAGTTAGTAATAAAATTTGGCATATGGGATATTGTTTTAACCAGAAATGGCCAAAGAATTCATTTTTATGTATTTTATAATTGTGGCACCTGATGTGAAAATTAGGAAGGGTTAAAATGGTGGTTTTCTGCATTTACACCTAATTTTCCCCATAAAACTTCTGAGGCCCCATTCACACTAGAGCGTTTTGCCGGCGATTTCGGCAAAACGCTCAAACGCTAGCACTTTTGAAAGCGCTAGTGTAATAAAACCCTATGGGCCTGTTCTTACTTGGGTGATTTGCGCTAATTGCCCAAAATTGTGAAATGCAAACGCATAGCCTGCACCATTTTCAGGCGATTTCCCGGCGATCGCGTTTCAGTGCTATAGAAGCGCTGAGCGTGATCAGAGAAATCGCTGCACTGTCCAGTGATTTTTACACGTGAAATCGTGGAAAAATTACTCCCACAAAGTGTGAATGGGGCCTAAAATACCATAGTTTTGGGGAAAAAAAATATTACCCAAAATAGTACTAAAAAAAACAAAGTATATATATATCAGATGGTGCAAGCAATAGGAAAGTTACTGCTGTATTGAAATGACACCGCTAAAGTGTCAAATGTCAGGAACCTTAAAGGGAACCAGAGACAAAGCACCCTTGTGTATTTTACCATATATATCAGTAAGAACATTAGAGAAAACGCTTACCATGCTCTCTGTTTCATCCTCACTGCTAAAATTGTCTGTTAACAACTGTGATAAGAATCCCGGACTGAGCATTCAGTCTGGCTTTGCAGGGAATAATTATAGCTGAGTCATTATAGCAGAGCCACAAGGGGGCAGGCTTGGGCTTGAAAAGACACCAGAGAAGACAGACTCAGTCTAGCTTTGCTATGGAAAGATTATAGCTGAGTGCTCAATCAGGATTCTTATCAGAGGTGATAATAGTCAGATTAAACAGAGAACAATGAAACAGAGCAGATTAGGTGTTTACTGTCATGTTCCCACTGATTTATCATGTAAAATACAAGAGGGTGCTTCATCTTTGGTTCACTTTAAAGGACAACTGAAGTGAGAGGGATATGGAGGCTGCCATAATTAGAGACACGTAATGTTTTATAAGAAAATAAGGTAAAAAAAAAAAAACTTCAATTCTAAGCCGATTCACCGCATTCCGGCGGCAGAATGAGTGAATTATTGCCCAGAAATAGCCTTTCAACGTTCCAGGACTTTGCGGGTCGCAGATTTTGCTGCGTGGGGGAAGCAGAGCTTTGCGCAGTAGCTCTGCGTCCTATCCAGTCAATCTCTGCTGATCTCTGCCTCTGCCCGCCCCTCTCAGTGAAAGAAGACAGAAGGGCGGGGAGAGGCAGAGCTACTGCGCAAAGCTCTGCCTCTACCAGGAAGAATAATCTGCAAGCCCTGGAACTTTTGCAGGGCTATGTTTGGGCAATAAATCACCCGTTCTGCTGCAGGAATGCTGCAAATCCGCTTAGAATTTAATGCTGAATAGGACTTTACAAGAAAATATGGTAAAAAAAGACTTCAGTGTCTCTTTAAAGAGACACTGAAGCGAAAAAAATAAATTGATGAATTGGTTGTGTAATACGGATAATTACTAGAACATTAGTAGCAAAGAAAATATTCTCATATTTTTATGGTCAGTGTTATAGTGTTTTTATAACATTGCATCATTCCCTAATATTTGCAGTTTCAGACTACTCAGCATTCTAAATGATTTTACAGAGCAGGCCAGTGAACTTTTGAATGGTCCTCTGCAGAGAAAAAGAAAATACAATGACTGACAGTTGAGATAACAAGCTTCAGAAGACAGACAGCTCTCTGTGACTTTGAAAGTCCTGGAGCTCAATATCTCTTTTGCATAGATAACTGGAGTTTCTTAACGCTTCCTCTACTGGAAACTATATTAGACGTATGTCTCTGCTCCTAATGTTTTATTTTTTTAGCTGTACTACACATACAAATCAGTATATCATAATTTTTTTTCCCTTCAGTGTCTAACTCCTTTTGAACAATACCTGGAGTCTGGCTGCCCTGCTGATCCTCTGCATTTAGCCATAAACCCTGAACAAGCATGCAGCAGATCAGGCGTTTCTGACATTGTCAGATCTGACAAGATTAGCTGTGTGCTTGTTTCTTGTGTTATTCAGACACTACTGCAGCCAAATAGATCAGCTGTGCTGCCAGGCAACTGGTATTGCTTAAAAGGAAACAAATATGGCAGCCTCCATATTCTTCTCACTTCAGTTGTCCTTTAACCACTTTATCCACCATTACAGTATGTCTACGTCCTCCGTGACTTTATCTAAGCCACGAGGATGTAGCTATACATTTTGTAGCTGAGGCACAGGTGTGCACAATTGGGCTTGCGCCTGTGCAAACATCCAGCGCTATCTGATGCAGCACTAATTGGTGAAAGGATATATATGTTCCCTGAGCCAATATGATTTATTTTTACCTTTTTAAAAATACTTTTTATTTTCTCAGTTCATAGTGAAAAATACACGCTGTAGCATTATTTCAGAATCCAATATCTTCACTATAAATTGTGACAAGAACATAATCTAAGTTTTGTGATGAATGGTAGACATAGCCAAAGAAGATGTGTTTTTATCTGCAGTAGAGCTTTTTATTTTTAAGCTGGAGTTGGAAAACAGAAATGTTTTTTTGTATTTTTCTCTTTTTCCTATTAAAATGCATAGTAAACAATTGTTTGAGGGGGGAAAATGACATACAATGAAAGCCTAGTTTGTCTTGGGGAAAAAATATATTTCATTTAGGTGTCATAAGTAAGGATAACATTATTGCTGATTAAATAGGGACATGGCTAAAATGTCAAAACTGCTCTGGTCCATAAGGTCTGGATCTAAACAAGGTCTGGATGTGAAGTGGTTAAACAAGTAAAATTGGTGGAACGCAAACAAGTTAAAGAAATATGGAAGTGAAAATAACAAATTATACAATAAATGTAGTTTTTTCCCATTGTAGAATCTTTCCTCACCCCGACTTACATTATGACATTTATCACAGGTGGTGACCTCTTTAGTTCTGTCAGGTAATTTCTGCAGAATGTTTTACGAAGAGTTCTGAAGCCAGTAAAAATATACATTGTCTTTCGGGAATGTTCTGGGAGGTGTATTCCACATGGCTTATCAGATATTATAGAGTGCATCCTAGAGGCTGCCGCTCTGGCGCTTTGAGTCCACTAGAAGAAAAGACTAGACACTGAGCATTTATAGTTGTGCTCATCAGCCTGGGCTAAACATCACTGGAACGGCAGGGACTACAAGCCAATCTTATGCTACGTACACACATGCGACAACGATCGTTCGTTAAGAACGACGAACGAACTTTTAATTGATGAAAGAACGACCTAAGTAAAGGTAGTTTTAAAATGTGTGTAACGATCTGATCGTTAGAACGAACGTTACATCACAGAAAGCAACTATTACGTTACATCACAGAAAGCAACTATTGCGCCTGCGCATAAAAATGAGAAGTTCCATGGAGAAATAGTGAAATGCGCATGTCAAGCCTAGTACGAACGATCGTTTCCAACGATGTACTACTTTTGCAAACGATCGTCGTTGGTTAAAATCCGCCGAGACAGAACTTTCTTTTGTAGCGATTTGGCTCGTTCGTCGTTTGCCTTAATAGTCGGTGGTTCGTTTTTTGTAACGATCGTCGTTGGTAAAGATCGGGGAACGATCGTTACAAACGACTATAGTCGCATGTGTGTACGCACCTTTAAAGAGACTCTGTAACATTAAAAAGATCCCCTGGGGGGTACTCACCTCGGGTGGGGGAAGCCTTGCGGATCCTAATGAGGCTTCCCACGCCGTCCTCTGTCCCACGGGGGTCTCGCCGCAGCCCTTCGAACAGCCGGCGACTGTGCCGACTGTCAGTTCAATATTTACCTTTGCTGGCTCCAGCGGGGGCGCTGTGGCGGCTTTCCGTTCCGAACTACACGGAAATACCCGATCTCATTCGGGTCCGCTCTACTGCGCAGGCGCAGGACACTTGCGCCTGCGCAGTAGAGCGGACCCGACGGCCATCGGGTATTTCCGTGTAGTTCGGAGCCGACAGCCGTCAGAGCGCCTGCGCAGGAGCCAGGAAGGTAAATATTGACGTCACCGCTGCACGGACTCCACGGAGGGCTGCAGCGAGACCCCTGACGGATGTAGGACGGCGTGGGAAGCCTCATTAGGATCCGGAGGCTTCCCCCACCCGAGGTGAGTACCCCCCAGGGGATCTTTTCATGTTACAGTTCCTCTTTAAAGATAATCTGTACTGTCCGATTTGTACAATAAAAAAACATACCATTCTCTTCATTATGTTCTCCTGGGCCCCTTTGTGCTGTTTCTGCCACTCCCCGCCGTGATCCTGGCTTTTAATCGCCAGTTTTAGGCAGTGTTTACAAACAAAAAACATGGCTGCTAACCAGGAATTGATGTTTCTGTATGTATATCCATCTATCTATTTATCTCATGTTATAATTTTATTAAATAGTCAGGGATTCTCACAGTTTCTCAGCATGGGAAGCTCTCTTTCCCCTCAGACAAGCTGAAATTGAGAGCAGCGTGGAGGGGGCTTGCATAACTTGTCCCTATCACAGCAGAGGCAGTGCATTTCTCTCTACCTCCACAAAGCTTGACCAAGAAAAGATTAGATGTATTACAGAGACAGTGCAACTAGGAAAGGCTGCAGTAAGACAGACCACATTAGAACAGGAATTAGGAACTTATAGGATAGAATAAATAAGGCCGAACATTTTGTTACAGAGTCTCTAAGTTTTATAGCAAGTGTTTCTGGTGCTGAAACCAGGGACAACTACTGTAAAAATGGATATCCTGAATAATTTGCTATGTTCTACTATGTGACACTACAGTGCCTCTTTAATACAGTGTAGGTCTTATTTACTGTTATAGTATTTGCGACTTTTATTTGTAGTTAAGAGGAATTACCCAAAGAAGTTAAATAGGTTAATCAAAAAATGGTTGATACTCGCAGTGTAATTCGTTCATGTTGTTTGATCCACCTTAGGCCTGATGCGCACTAGCAGCACTTTTCTAAGCACTTGTGATTTGAAAAGCTCTTGCTAATGTAATGCTGTGTTTGTGATCCTATTTGAGGGACCTGATTTAAAAAAAAAACATTACACATAACATTACGTTTGCAAGAGCTTTTGGAATCACAAGCACATAAAGCGCTGCTAGTGGGTTCCAGGCCTGAGCCTGAAGGTCATCATCTCTACTGCTGGCAGAAAAGAGAAGAAAATCAACTGCCATTATTTACAAACACACCTAACAATGTGATGGGCTAAAAGGTTTGGTATATTGCTTGCTTGGAATCTGTAAACAGCTGTTATTTCCCACAATGCAATGAGGTGCACAAACTGGAACTGACAGCACACTGTAGGAGGGATTTCACCACAATATGATCCATAAAGATGTCCTTTATGATTGGAGAAAAGGTGTTTTTTCTTTTTTGTTTTTTCATGGGAAAGGGCATATTGACTGATTGGGATCAAGTTCAAGTCTGGCTTAAAGGGACTCAGAGCACCTCTCATGGGCAAGCCTTTAAGACAGACGACTTCCAATAAAGTCGTGCTATGACCCCTCTGGAGGAGCCTCTTGCAATGGCCATGCGTGTCACTTCCTCTTCCTGCTTTATTCAGTGATGCACTTCTCTAACTGAGAAGACAGGGGTGACCCGGGAGTTATAAGATAGCCAAGATGGCAGCCGCGATTTTTAAATAGTAATAGAACGAAAACTGGTTGGTGTAGGACGGCGATTCAGGCATCAAATGAAAGGGGAGAGCACAAGATACAGAAAAGGTATGCATCTTTAAGTACTTTGCAGTACTGGTCGGAGTCTTAAAGGCATGACTATGAGAGGTGCTCGGAGTCCCTTTAAAGTTCTCATAAAACTACTTCCCGCCAGCCCACGGCAGTGGAAAGTGGCTGCGTGTGTGTGCCCCCAGCTAGATATCCATTGGTTGTGGTACTTTTACCTCTCTAAGAACCTGGGTTTTTCCTGACAAACCCGCCATCAGCTTCACATTGTGGTGAGTTAATTTCCACCTTACAGTTCCACTTTAACTATATCAGGATTCATCATACATTGTGTATTTATACAGGTGCATGGTTGGAACATGGGGACTGATTTTACGATCACCAGAGGTTTACTTTAACAGTGTGCTGCAATTTTAGAACCACAACCTGCTCAGGCACTAGAGATATTAAAGTGGGGTTGTCAGCCATAACATTAAATTCTATTTACCCATGGCTTTGTGTTTATTATGCAGCCTGCAACCTTACCCTGTATTACAAGCACTCCAATCTAATCATAAAAGTTTCTGCTGTAATAAATCTTCTCTCAGCCAGGGGGGTGCTTTTGGGTGCTCTAGAACCCCCTAGAATTGTCCAAGCACCCCCAAAGCACCCCCTGGCGTGAACTGACTTCAGGTGTCTTAAGAGACGCCAAGTCAGTTCACAGCGGCAGCCCGAAGCAGCAGAGCAGGGCTACGGTAAGATGGCTTCCGAAAGCCCTGTTCTGCAGACTTGGAGTCTGCAGTGCAGGGCTTCGGGCGGCCATTTTCCCGTAGCCCTGCTCTGAGCGGGCAGGAAGTAACGTGACGTCGGGAAGGAAGAGGATCGTGGGAGTGCCACAAGGAGGTCGGGACAGGAGGAGGTCGGGACAGGAGGTCTTCTGACTGTAGGTGATTAAATGGGGTGTTTTTTTTTCAACCGGTGGTGCTGATTGTGGTCAGATCTGCTGAGGATTGTGCATATTGTGGTCAGATCTGCTGAGCATTGTGCATATTGTGGTCAGATCTGCTGAGGATTGTGCATATTGTGGTCAGATCTGCTGAGGATTGTGCATATTGGGGTCAGATCTGCTGAGCATTGTGCATATTGGGGTCAGATCTGCTGAGCATTGTGCATATTGGGGTCAGATCTGCCAAATTATTGAATGTGTTTTTTGTTCAAATCTGCTCACACATGCATGCAGCAGGTCAGGGGTTCCTGACTATTGTCAGAACTGACAAGATTAGCTGCATGCTTGTTTCTGGTGTAATTCAGTTCACTACTGCAGTCAAATAGATCAGCAGGGCTGCCAGGCAACTAGAATTGTTTAAAAGGAAATAAATATGGCAGCCTCCATATCACTCTCACCCCGGGTTCACTTTAAATTAGTTAGACCCGCCCTCATCCGGTCATGGCCACGCCCATTTTTGTGCATGCCACAGGTTGTAGCCACACCCATTTTTTGCATCAGCTACCCCGGAAATTGGTCCAGCACCTGCATAGCACCCCCTAAAAAAAATTCCTGGAGCCGCCACTGCTCTGTCATCCTGTCTCTATTTGGTGCATTGCTGAAGGAAGCTTGTGATCCCCTCTCCCACATTCCTGCTCCTCACTGATTGGCTGAGGGCAGTTCAGTGAGCTGCTGAAATACGATCTATGCTGTAATCACATGTGTTTACAAAGCAAGCTTTAATCGGTTCAGCCTATCTGAAAGAGTATGCACGTCCAGATTGGCGCCGCTCAGATACATGTCCAGTGTTTAAAGGGGCAATATTGCCACAATAAGTGTATTTTGTGGGAACATTGCCACATTATGTGTATTTTTTGGGAACATTGTCGCCTTGCGTGTATTTTTTGGGTTCATTTCAACATTACATGTATTTTGTGGGAACATTGCTGCCTTATGTAAATTTTATGGGAACATTGCAGCATTAAGTGTATTTTGTGGGAACTAGGGATGATCGGAAAGTGTAATTTCCAGTTCCACGGAAATCCGGAATTCCGTCAGAACGAAATTCCGTGACTGTTACATTCCGGCGGTATCCGGCGGTACAATTTCAGTCATCTCATTTGAAACCTCGTTTTTTAAACATAGTAGGCCTTGGGACCTAGTGGCTGTTCCACCGGTCATTTATTTTTTTTTTTATTTTTTTTAGCAGCAGGAGTTGTCGTAGGCCATGGGACCTAGAGGTTGTTCCACAGCAGTCATTACAATTTTTGTTTGGAGTAGCAGGAGAAGTTGTAGGCCATGGGACCTAGAGGTGGTTTCACAGCAGTCATTACAATTTTTTTTTTGGGAGCAGCAGAAGTTGTCGTAGGCCATGGGACCTAGAGGTGGTTCCAAGGCAGTCATAAAAAATAGTTGTTTGAAGCAGCAGGAGACGGGAGTTGTCTTGGCCATGGGACCTAGAGGTGGTTCCACGGCATTCATAAAAAATTATTGTTTGGGGCAGCAGGAGTTGTCGTAGGCCAGTTATTGTAGTTAGTATCTTATTATTGTATTGTAGTAGTCATTATCTTATGAATCAGTGAGAGGGGCCTTGTAATTGTCACTGATCCATGACTCATTCATTTTTATGAACGTTAGTATGTCCACATTGTCTGTGGACAGACGTGTCTGTTGGTCGGTGACCACCCCACCTGCAGCTCTAAATACTCGCTCAGAAAGAACATTGGCGGCGGGGCATGCAAGAACCTCCAGTGCATACTGAGCGAGTTCAGGCTAGGTATCCAGTTGTTTTGTCCAATACTCCATGGGGTTATCATTACACTCCATATTGTCTGGAGCACTGGCCAACCCCTAATCATTCACAATACGGGCCAGCCGCTGGCGGTGACCACTTTGTACGCTGGTGGTGCTGCTGCTAGAAGGAGTATCTGGCATTGGCTGGTAAAATTCCTTCAGTATACGCAGCAGGTTCACAGATTGGCTATTGGTGCTGCTGCCGATTACAGATCTGGTTTGCCTGTTCTCATCCATGGATTCCAGTTTCAGCACTGCTTGGCATCGATGGTGCTGCAGACCAGTGTAGGAGCGGGACCACTTGCTGGGAAGCTCAGCAACGGCGGACTGACCTTGTACAGAACAGGTAGCAGAAGGAAGTGGAACAGGCCTCCCCTTCAACCCACGTGGCGGCACCACCAGCTGAGATACCCCAGATCTTGCACCCTCCTCAGCAGCACCATGGAGGGTGACCCAATGGGCGGTAAAAGTTAGATACTTTCCCTGCCCATGCCTGCTGCTCCAACCATCCATAGTGAAGTGCACCTTGCCACCGACTGCGTGATCCATAGACCAGCCGACACACTCCACAATGTGCTGGTGAAGGGCAGGGATAGCATTTCTGGCAAAATAATGGCGGCTGGGGATCCGCCATTGTGGAGCAACACTGTTCATCAGTCTGCGGAAGGGGTCACAGTCCACAAACTGGTAGGGCAGCAGCTGTTGGCCCAACAGCCTTGCCAGGAGTGCATTATTTTTTGACAACAAAAAGATCACTTGCAGGGAGCATCCACTTCCTCAGCAACATTTCTGGCACAGAGGCCTGACGCTGGAACACTGGTGATTCAGAGGAAACCAACAAGGGTGATGATGAGGTGCTTGCCGAGGTCTGGAGTTCTCTACCAGCCTGGCATGCAGAGGGATTTGAAGTAGAATGGGACTGAGCAGGTTGGATAGGGACAGGACGAGTAGAAAAAAAGGAGGGGCCTGTTGGTGCTGATTTTCCTCCACCCATCTTATTGTAATTTTTTTACATATTCAAACTCCCATCTGTGGTGGTTGCGCAGATGGCTTATCAGCCCTGAAGTGCCGAACCCGGTGCCTGATTTGCCTCTGCTCACCGATTTGCGGCACACAGAACAGACTGCCCTGGATTCATCCTCTTCCAGAACAGTAAAATAATTCCATGCAGGGGACGTGCGTGCATGTGGAACAGTGGTGCGACCTGTTCTAGCTCCTCGATGCTCAGCATTGGACTGGTGGCAAGTACTGACAGACGGGAAAGCACTTGCAGGCTGCTGGCCAACCATCTGCTCCAGGGGCGTAACTAGGAATCGCCGGGCCCCCTGCAGAAATTCTGAGCGGGCCCCCCTCCCCCCTGGGGCCTGCTCAGGACCATTTTTGGGGGGCTGGAGGGGTCGCAGCATGAGGGGAGAGCTTGGTGGCACGTTGGTGGGGAGGGCGGACGGTCCCCCCCTCCCTCACCTCGGGCTCTCCCCTCTGCGCTCCCCTCCAGCATTAAAGAAAGCGTATGCAGGTGGCGGGGCAGCGGCAGATACATACCTTCCGTGCGTTCCACGGATGTTCCTCTCTCTAGTTTCTGAAGCGACTTCCTGTATAAACAGTAGGTCGCGTCAGACAGTAGAGGGAGAAACGTCTGGGCTGGAGTGCAGGAAAGGTATGTATCTGCCGCTGCCCCGCTGCCTTCATACACTTTATTCAATGCTGGAGGGGAGAGCCCGAGGTGAGGGAGGGGGGGGACCGTCCCCCCTCTCCACCGACGTGCCACCAAGCTCTACCCTTATGCTGCGACTCCTCCAGGCCCCCCAAAATGGCCCTGAGCGCCCCTTCCGCGAGAGCATGGGCTGCATCCCCTATTGTTACGGCCGTGGTCTGCTCTGTTTCTACAAGCTGCTCATGCCTGCTAGTGCCTAAACCAGGCTTGGGCAAACTTAGCCCTCCAGCTGTTAAGGAACTACAAGTCCCACAATGCATTGCAGGAGTCTGACAGCCACAGTCATGACTCATAAAGGCAAATGCATTGTGGGACTTGTAGTTTCGTAACAGCTGGAGGGCCGAGTTTGCCCAGGCCTGGCCTAAACAAACAGGTGGCAACCACGTTCGATCAGCTGCCTCATCATCCAAAATATCATCCAGTTCTATAAGTGACTCTTCTGGACCCTCCACCTGGCCACCAAACACCTTGTAGTTGAGTGTTGGTGTTGGTGATGATGTTGACTGGTGACACTGGATGTAGAAACACAGTGGCCGTTTCTGTCACCACAGAACCCACCACTTCTTGGGAGCTTGGTCCCATGGTCTCCTCCAATGCCTCCTCCCAAACCTTCTCCACATCTCTCTCAGCGATGTAGGTGTGCTTTACTTCTGGAGCAGAGTACTGGAAGGCAGCAACCTCGTCAAGAGAAGCAGCTGCGGTCGGGTTCTGGTCATGAGGAACCTGGCGGCCGGTGCTGCTGCAACTAGCTTCCAGTTCCTCAGACTGGGTAGAGGGTTCCTGATCTAAATAATCCACAACTCTCTTCGCCTCCTGCTCTGTCATCTCTGAACAGGGGGTAACGCCTGCTGCTGCTGCCACCCTCAACCTGATCACGTACTTGACGTGATCCACCAACACCACCATCACTCCATTTCCTTTTAGGAGTGACAGGAAATTGCTGCTGCTCTCGCTCCATTATTTTGGGGCCACAAACTTTATTGGGGAAGGGGTATGAGCAACAGAACAGATCAGAAAATAAGGGGGTGAAATAAAGAAAAAAGAAATAAAGAAAACAAAACAAAAAAAAAAAACCTTGCACTACACTCAACTAATCAATCACCTAACTCACTCTCACTCTGTCAAACACTAAGCCTGTGGCCTGGCTGGTTCTGTCTAACCCTCTCCACACAGCAACTACTAGTACACTACACTACAATCTATCACTCAAACTAACAATCTATCTGTCACTCTCTCACAAATATAACTAGCTAGTACTATAGCTTACACTCTATTTAACTCTCTCACAGTGTCTTTAAAAAGACTTTTGGTTTATATACAGGCTGGTGGGGGCGGGCGTGGCTGGCCGGTTGCGCATGTCTCGCCGAGGGGGGAATAAAGTCAGGGGGACACAGGAAGTTGACAAACCTCCAGAGGAAGCCGGAATTCCGGCGAAACCGGTAGGGGATGCACGTGCAGCGTCCTGGCCGCCACACCATCTCCCTCCATGCGTGAATGGGAGCCTTCACCCCTTTCCTCAGCCAGTCCGGCGTTATATCTACCGCATACTTCAACTTAATAGGGACCAAGCCTCTGCCTCCTCCAACAAACTATTGGATACTCTATCCACTGCAGATATCAACCTCTGGACACATCATGATCAGCGGCCATGGTCACAATGCATCCTAGTACTTCTACTATGGAAACCTAAGCAGCCCCACGGGCATGACTTTTGTTTGTGTATGTGGACTGCCATTATCAAGTATCGCACTGGTGATGCAGTATATATAAATGCATTGACAACTGGAACTTTGACACTTGCATTGCCTGGCTTTAATCCCTGCATGTGCTACAATTTCTACGCTGATCAATCTGCTTTTCTTTGCTACAGCCTGTATGTTGCATATCTGTCAATACTGGGGAGTCATCTCATTCTGAGGCTGGAACAATCTATCTGCTGTGCTTATATTGCGGTTTTCTGGCTGGACAAGTTCTCTGCTACAACATATGTAGGACTGGCAGGAATACATATAATCTTTCTGGATCCAACCAAAGCTTTTTTTTTTTGACTGAATATTCAGTGGAATAAGAGAATGAGATTTTTTTGATCATACAGATCTGCATGTGTGGTTGTATGTGAGATTGTGTGTCAGGGCCAGCTTAAACATCTTATGCATTAGAGGATTGCGGGTGAAGGGGGCAGGGGATGTGGAGGGGGCCGGGGGGGCACATTTTTTAATACCTTTGATTATATACATGATTAATAAAGTTTTTGTAATTTGAGTAAAGGTGTTGCCTATTAGACTATTTAGTTCACTCGGGTCATACCCACCTCATCTTTTATCTCACTATGGTTTGTCTATATTTCTAGATGGTGGGATGACCCGACAGTTACAAAAATAATTTAGGACAGACCAAAACCCCACTGAGATTAATACCCAAATTGGTGGGTTAACGTGACTCTCGGAGTCAAGGGGTTTGTTTGGCTGTCCTCTTTGATGTGGTTGATAATTGGCAATGTTGCGGTGGGATACTCTTTTGGCGCAGGTGGAACAGGAGTGCTCACAGACCCAGAGTGGTAGAGATGCTCAGCAGCTCATAAACGGAGGCTTTAGGAAATTGACAAAACTGTATGAAAAAAAGTCTAGACTATGGTGGAATTTAAAGTATAACAAAGTGTATCTTGATGATCAGTTTGCCCCCCTTTGGTTGCGTTTCCAAGTGTTTCCAGACGCAACCTAAGTGAGGATTTTAAGAAACGCTGGGAGAAGAATTTTGAATGTTGTGCCAAGATATGTCTCACACTCATGAGTGAGTTGGATACGGAGGATTTGGCCAATTTGGACAAAGAGATCACCAGGGTATCTGAGTCGCTGGACTCATTTAAAGGTGAAGCCCTCTTTAAAGTTAGGAGTGACGAGCTTGAGAAACACATCACACAATTTAATAAAAACTTGGTAATCCAGAGAGATCAAAAAGTATTAAGGGACAGGACAGCCTATAAAGAAGGTACCGCCTATAGGTGGGACGGTCCCCTTCCCAAATTTCCAAAAAATAGACCCAAACCTAAGTTACCAATTATGAATAAACCACAACCATCTGAGACCGAGGAATCGGACTCATCGGTGATACCCATAAGTTCTGTTTCAGATAGCTCACTCTCCGCAGGCGAAGGTCCATGTAGGCACGATACGCGCTCGGGACGTGACCCCACTAAGCAAATAAAACAAAGATAAGGACAAAAAACCTAAAAAACTACAACAATCATGTTCGGACGAGTCAGACACGAAGGGTGTAGGAGGCGGCGGAACACCAGGGGCCCATGGCCACGGCCCGCAGCCTTCATTGGGTCCCTCTGTGTCCTCTGCCTCGGGATCAGCTATTTTGTCCTCTTCTTTTTTGGCGAATGTCTAGTCGGGGAGATAGGGAACGGACATCAGATGGTGGCCGAACATATGACCAAGGATAATCTAAGGGTCATCAATCTTACTGGAGAACCCATTCCTCAGCCCCAACTAACCTTGCTATCCAAGGGCCTAGGCTTTTGCCCCACTTACAATGCTGATATTTTTGAAATAGTGGTGGATTTGCATTTATTTGGTCGCAAGATTCTTTTGCGGTCCATGTGTGCAAATTCTCCAAATTGGCCCAAGATAGCATCTGATGATAGACCTTGGTCAGAGGAGGATATGTTGGTTTTACAGGATCTACAGGAGCTGGCAGTTGAAAACTCGCCGTTGGAGGCGACTGACACCACCATGGCTCCTTTTGGTTCAGGACCCCGTTTCTTCCTTCCCCGACTGGATGAAGTCGGTTTGAGAAATAAATCGATTAAATTCCCTCCATTCTCTCTAAGTCCTAATCTAAAAACGTTTATTGAAGTGGTAGAAAGGGATTTAGTCAAATTGAAAGGCCAAAAAACTCCTGTAGACAACCTCAGTCATGATGAACGAGAAACGATGCACAACCTAATACAAAATAAGAGATGGATCATTAAGCCCTCTGATAAGGGGGGTAATGTGGTCATCATGTCGACAGCAAACTATAGACAAATGTGTCTGGACATTCTGCAGAGGCGGGAGTGCTAAGTGGGGGTCTCCGCGTCTAGGGCCACCCGATGCCAACGTGAACTATTTGCGATTATTGATGATGCGATCATGAGGTCAGTTATAGATGAGCATACAGCAACATTTTTGAAAGTAGTGAAACCTATCCTCCCGACCTTCTATGCCTTACCCAAAGTTCATAAAAGGCTGGATAGGCCACCTGGCCGTCCGATTGTTTCGGGACGAGGATCGTTAACTGAAAAAGATCAGTATTTATGTGGATAGGTTTTTACAACCACATGTGCAAGCATTACCATCATATATTAAGAACACGTCGCATCTGTTACGTGTGCTGGATGGGCTACAGTTGCCACCAGACACTCTACTGGTGGCTCTCGACGTGGAGGTCCTCTACTCAAGCATCCCACATGACCTTGGCATTCGTGCGGTTGGCACATTTCTTGGCGAGCTGGGTATACAATGCACTGCGCACAATGGGTTTCTCCTCACTCTGCTGGAGTTTTTGTTGACAAACAATATTTTCGTTTTTGAGGGGTCCCACTATCTCCAGGTGCAGGGGGCGGAAATGGGGACAACATGTGCCCCCTCTTATGCCAACCTGTACCTGGGGGAGTGGGAACGGAGATTATTTTCGAGCGATGGACTCTCGATGTACCTGTGCCACATCTTGGCGTGGCACAGGTACATCGATGACATCATCGTTTTTTGGACAGGGGGACAGATCCTCCTGGAGGAATTTGTGGTGTCCATCAACAGGAACTCCAGCAACCTTAAGTTCACTATGCAGAGCAGTCCCACGGAGATCCCCTTCCTGGATATCTCAATCCACTTGGATAAAGACGGTCAAATATCGACTCAGTTATACAGGAAGGAGACTGCCACTAACTCTCTTTTGAGAGCAGACAGCTTCCACCCCACACATACTGTGAGGGGGATACCGGTGGGCCAATATTTGCGTGTAAGACGTAACTGTTCTGATGATGCTTCATTCAGAGCAGAAGCCAATTGCTTAAAAAAAGAGATTCAAGGAAAGGGGATATACCGATGGGACCCTCAAGCGGGCCTACAACAGGGCCAACACCAGTGGTCGCACATCTTTGTTGGCCACTGGCCTTTATCATGAACGTAGTGAGGAGCACTCTGTGCGTTTCTGCACCCGATACTCAGCACAGCACGGAAGGGTTGCCAACATTATTGAGAAACATTGGCACATTCTTGCTAATGACCCTAAGTTGAGTAGGTTCATTACCAACAAACCTCTGTTCTCCTTTCGAAGAGCTCCATCTCTAAGGGCTCGTTTCCACTATCGCGAATCTGCATGCGTCCAACGCATGCAGATCCGCACATGTAATACAAGTGGATGGGCCTGTTTCCACTGTAGCGTTGTTGAGGTGCGTTTTTTTCAGCGTGAAAAAAACGCACAAAAGAGCCAACCATTTCGCCTGCGTCGGGAATCCGTGCGAATCGCCGCTAATGTATTTAATAGTAAAAACGCATGCGTTTGTTACATGCGTTTTTACCCGCGATTTCGCGTGCGATTTCGCACCTTTTTCAATTTTATTTAGCCCTGGCAGTGTCATGGTTAATTTCGCATGGCACCCTGCCATGCGAAATCGCATGCGAAATCGCGGGTAAAAACGCATGTGGAAACGCATCCGCATGCGTTTTTACAAGCGTCGGAATGCGGCCGAAATCGCGTCGCAACAGTGGAAACAAGCCCTTAGAGATAAACTTGTGAACAGTCATTTTGTCGATCCCTCCACGAGCGGCAAACACTGCAGGGTTGTGGGTACATACACCTGCGGTGGTTGCACTATGTGTAGGTATGTACAGGTGGGGAGAAGAGTGAGGCTGCCGGATGGCAGAGACTGGGAGTTGGGACACTATGTCAATTGTGGCACTATTCTAATTGTTTACCTACTATTATGCCCATGTGGGGCGTTTTTATGTGGGTAAAACAAAACGTGAATTTCGAGCACGGATATCGGACCATGTCACCAACATTAAGAGTACAAACTTATCCAATCTGACACCTGTGGCTAGGCACTTTAAAACAGCGCATGCGGGCAATCCAACTAAAATGCAATTTAATCCCGTTGGATTTTTGACCTGAGGGCAACCGAGCCTCCAGGTTTAAACGAAAATACAAGTTATGCTTCATTCCTACCCGTTTAGTGTTTTGCTGACTCTCTTTTCCCAGTTTGGGTCTGCTGGGTCCCTCCATACTTCTACCTGTGAGTTTTCCAACGGAGGTCCTGCCGCTCATTGCCAAATTTTCTCTTAAAGCGGAATATAACCCTGCATTTCAACTTTGCTCTAAAATATTATTTACAGCATATTATATGCAAAAAGCATTTTTTTTTACTAGACCAGCATTGGAAGGGTTAAACACAGACGTTTCAAGTTCTGTGAAGAGATATGCAGAAGTTCAGATTGTTACATTCTATGTATCTATTGATAAACAGTTACACACTCTTTGGCAGTCCTCCAAGCTCCTTCTCAGTCAGAGAGATGAGTCATTCAACACTTAGATACATTTCTGTAAACAAAATGTATCTCTTTTCAGCTTCGGATGCGTCTGCAGAAATCTAAAGGAACTTTAAAGCCCTGTGTAACCCTTCCAATGCTGGTCTAGTAAAAAAAAAAAAATGCTGGTTGCATATAATATACTGTAAATAATGTTTTAGAGCAAAGTTGAAATGCAGGGTTATATTCCGCTTTAAGATATTATAAATTTAGATGACGAGTTAGTGATACTCTCTTATGGGGCGATTTTATCTGCCCTTGACTTTATACACCAGTGTTCATTGGTTATTTACCACATCGTATTTTGCTGTTTAGTTGGGGACGTTACATGTCTGATGTGCGGCTGTTTGAGTGGTTCCTGTTTATTTTGACGCACTTGCCCTCTGACTTATGCCCTTCCTCCTTCGGCGTAGCGTGTGTTGCTGGCTCGCTCGGTCTCGCCCGCCCCCCCCCCGGCGGCCGGTCGGGTGTGGGGGCGGGGCTTGGCGGACGCATCGGTTGGTTGCTTTGTGCGCCTGCCTGCTGTGTCCGCCCGCCCCGCCCCCTCGCCCGACATTGGCCGCTGGTGGGGGCGGGCGTGGCTGGCCGGTTGCGCATGTCTCGCCGAGGGGGGAATAAAGTCAGGGGGACACAGGAAGTTGACAAACCTCCAGAGGAAGCCGGAAGTCCGGCGAAACCGGTAGGGGATGCACGTGCAGCGTCCTGTCCGCCACACCATCTCCCTCCATGCGTGAATGGGAGCCTTCACCCCTTTCCTCAGCCAGTCCGGCGTTATATCTACCGCATACTTCAACTTAATACGGACCAAGCCTCTGCCTCCTCCAACAAACTATTGGATACTCTATCCACTGCAGATATCAACCTCTGGACACATCATGATCAGCGGCCATGGTCACAATGCATCCTAGTACTTCTACTATGGAAACGTAAGCAGCCCCACGGGCATGACTTTTGTTTGTGTATGTGGACTGCCATTATCAAGTATCGCACTGGTGATGCAGTATATATAAATGCTTTGACAACTGGAACTTTGACACTTGCATTGCCTGGCTTCAATCCCTGCATGTGCTACAATTTCTACGCTGATCAATCTGCTTTTCTTTGCTACAGCCTGTATGTTGCATATCTGTCAATACTGGGGAGTCATCTCATTCTGAGGCTGGAACAATCTATCTGCTGTGCTTATATTGCGGTTTTCTGGCTGGACAAGTTCTCTGCTATAGATATTTACAACATATGTAGGACTGGCAGGAATACATATAATCTTTCTGGATCCAACCAAAGCTTTTTTTTTTGACTGAATATTCCGTAGAATAAGAGAATGAGATTTTTTTGATCATACAGATCTGCATGTGTGGTTGTATGTGAGATTGTGTGTGTCAGGGCCAGCTTAAACATCTTATGCATTAGAGGATTGCGGGTGAAGGGGGCAGGGGTGTGTGGAGGGGGCCGGGGGGGCACGTTTTTAATACCTTTGATTATATACATGATTAATAAAGTTTTTGTAATTTGAGTATAAGTGTTGCCTATTGGACTATATTGTTCACTCGGGTCATACCCACCTCATCTTTTATCTCACTATGGTTTGTCTAGTCTTTAAAAAGACTTTTGTTTTATGTTAAAAAAACTAATATGGGTCTGTCTCTCCTCTCTCTCCAACACCAGACTGAAACCCACAAGCATCGTGACTGCACACCTCTCTTATATACAAAATGGGTGGGATAGCTGCTGATAGGTAGCTAGGGAGCTGGTTGCTAATGCAGGATTGTTTGGTTATTCTTAAGACTCTAATTGGTGCAGAAATTCCGATTTTTCATGCAGAAATCCTGTTTTCACTTATAAGCTTCAGTCTAGGGTGTTCCTTTTGATTGGCTAAAAAAAATTTTGCATTCCGTCGGAATTCCGCATAGCAATTCCGGAATTACCGTTTAGCGCTAAAGCAATTCCGTTCCGATGCGACGGAACGGAATCACCAATTTCCGTCCGGAATCGCGGAAATCTCAATTCCGCAGAATCCTGCGAGCAACTCTAGTGGGAACATTGCAGCATTAAGTGTATTTTGTGGGAACATTGCCGCCTTTCGTGTATTTTGTGGGAACATTGCCGCCTTACGTGTATTTTGTGGGAAGTGGAACATTGCCGCCTTTACGTGTATTTTGTGGGAACATTGCCGCATTACGTGTATTTTGTTGGAACATTGCCGCCTTGCGTGTATTTTGTGGGAACATTGCCGCATTATGTGTATTTTGTGGGAACATTGCAGCATTACGTGTATTTTGTTGGAACATTGCCGCCTTGCGTGTATTTTGTGTTAACATTGTATTTAGCTTAGTTTTTTTGAAAATCATATGTTTATGCATTCAGTCCATTGAAATCAAAATTTATACAGCTTTCCTATTTGATAAAATAAGCATTTGATTGAAAACTATCACAATGAATTGATCATGCTTAACTTGTCAGTGTAGTCATTCATAGTGATCCTGTCATCAGATTGTAAGTGCTGTTGAAAGATTTTGAGTGACTGGCTGGCACAGGAGAATGAGGATGATGTATTCTCTACTAGATCAGCTACACTACAGAGCTGCCTTTATTAGCAGGCCCTGACACAATAATGCATGCAGTGAATTCTCTCTGGCTGTGGAATGCCATATTCTGTAAGAATAAAATGAGATGACATATGTACCATTAAATAAGAACCGTATTATTGCTTCCCAATGATTGTGCCATTTATCCTTCTAAAATTAACATTTGAGTGTTGCCCAGTACCGTCTATCGGTCTCTAGATGGTGCTATGTTTTCCTGTATAATTCAGTCTAGGGTTCTGGTCTATGGCCTGTTTTGTTTTTTTTGTTTTTTTACACATTTGTTTTGACCTTTTTTAAATGATTGAATTTTTTCCTCTTTGAATAGTTGCATGTTTATAGCGTGACATCTGTACCCCAAATACAATCCCACTAAGCTGAAAATAGCTCCCTGTCCTTCCAACTTGACTGACAATTGGATAGACTCAAGGGCATTCCAGGGATCCCAGAAGGCCACAGGAATCTTTGGGTATACTGTACATACAAGGAAAATGGGCATCAAATCAATTATGTTTTGTGTGTTTTACCACATGCCTTTTTTTATCACCAGCCAGTGACTTTAAAGGATACCCGAAGTGACATGTGGCATGATGAGATAGTGTTTTATAGTTGAAATTTCTTATCAGTGAGGGTCACACTGTAGTCACTTACTGTCTGAGTCAGCCACTTACATACCTGATATTTAACTCTTTCAGACAGAGAAAGAAAAAAAGGAACACATATTTATTTGTGTGCTAGGAACTGTACATACCCATGCCTATCTCATCATGGCACATGTCACTTCGGGTATCCTTTAATGAGGAAGCAAGTGTTTTGTGGCCGCCCGGCAGCAGAGGGATCCTGGAGCACCCAGAAGCTTCCCAATACTGACGTCGGTATGAAACTTTATACATCTAAAAAGCTTCAGGTTCAGGTGCAGCAAAGAAATTAGAAAAATGATTATGGGAAGGCTTTAAGCAGAATTGATACTGTGCACAGATGTTCATGTTCAGGCCTCTTTCATACTGGTCTGTTATCATTGTATTGCATTGCATTACCCTTTTTACCGCAGGGTAACGCTATAGCAATGAAAACCTACGGGGCATTTCACACCTACTGCAGTGCGATGCACCGGAAATATCGAATATGACGCGCCGACTGCACATTATTGGCGAACACACGCCGGGATGGGCTGCAACCTTAACCACTTTACCCCCGCGCGTACGTATTTCTCCGCCCCTTTTTCCATCCTTTAAAAACCAGGGACGGAGAAACACGTACTTTCCGCGTTCCCGACGCTGCCCGCGCTCCCGCTCGTAAACACGCCGCCCGCCGCTAGTAAAACCGCCGCCGCCCGCTCGCCCAGAGATCAATGAACGGGAAAATCCATTCCCGTTCGTTGATCTAAGCCCCGCAATGATCAGCTGCTCTCCTATGGGCAGCGCGATCATTGTGAGAAAAAACTCACGTGTCCAGCCTCCTTATTCTTCCTCCAAGCTTCCGGAAGGAAGCTTGGAGGTCGCATTAAAACAAAAAGTTACTGTGGCCATCTTGTGGCCAAATAGTAAACTACACCCTACACATTTTTCACATACAAATAAATGACTTTTACACATAAAATTAACTCATTACCTCCCACACTCCCCATTTTTTTTTTTTTTTTTGTAATTAAAAAAAAATTAAAAAATTTACAATTAAAAAAAATACATAAATAGTTACCTTAGGGACTGAACTTTTTAAATATTTATGTCAAGAGGGTATAACACTGTTACTTTATAAACTATGGGCTTGTAATTAGGGATGGACGCAAAACTGAAAAAAATGCACCTTTATTTCCAAATAAAATATTGGCGCCAAACATTGTGATAGGGACATAATTTAAATGGTTTTATAACCGGGACAAAAGGGCAAATACGTTTCATGGGTTTTAATTACAGTAGCATGCATTATTTAAAAACTATAATGGCCGAAAACTGAAAAATAATTATTTTTTTCCCCACATTTTTCCTATTTTCCCATTAAAACACATTTAGAAAAAAATAATTCTTGGCATAATGTCCCACCTAAAGAAAGCCTAATTGGTGGCGAAAAAAACAAGATATAGTTCATTTCATTGCGATAAGTAATAATAAAGTTATAGACGAATGAATGGAAGGAGCGCTGAAAGGTGAAAATTGCTCTGGTGGTCAGGGGGTAAAACCCCTCAGTGGCGAAGTGGTTAAGGGCCTGTTTCCACTTGCCCGGTTTCCACGCCGAATACGCAGAGTTTTCCTGCAGGCAAATCGCGCAGAGAAACTCTGCCATAGGAAACAATGGCACTTCCATCCGATTTGATGCGGGAGGCTGTGAATCCCATAGCCGTGCATGGCACGGCTCGTGGGAATCGTCTGCGTGCCCGCAGACCCGGAAGTGCCGCCGCGCACAGACGCATGCGGCTGAAGTGGAAAAGGGCTCTGTCATGTATGTTTATTGCGGCGCAGAGATTTTAAAATGCTTGACGTTTGTGTTGCGGTGCACATGCGCGGAAGTGTATTTTTTTCAATACACTTAAGTGCAATTCTCATTTCGGCCACAGGAAGTGGGTGTTAGAGTCTCGCTTGAAGGGGGAATACTGCGCATTGCCGCAGTAATCTCCGAAGGCTATTTTTAGCGGTGCAATGCAATCATCGCACCGCAGCGCACTTATAATGCTGGATATAGATGTGTGAATCTGGCCTCATCCTGTTACTTGTCGCGTCAGGTATCGCGTTCATCCTTTCCTCCAGGCCACAGAAAGTGCTATTGTAGCCTCAAACAACTATTCAAGGGACTTTGCATTATTTTTCAGCATACCTCTACATTATTGACTGGTTCCGTATTAAGGCTTTCCTGCCTCCAGCTATTTCTTATGTCCTCTAAGTTTTCTGTCACATTATGTTGTATTTTGGCAGCAGAACATGACTGTCTTCCCTAAGGTCAGGGCCTAAGAAAATTTCTTCTGCAAGGATAATTTATGGAGAAGCCCATTGCTAACAGATACAGATGATCGACGCATTGCAGTTTTTTGCCAACCTAAAGCAAATTTTGTTGCAATTGTCATACTGAGTTGACCAATCAAATGACCTTGCTGCCCAGTTACAATTGGTCCAGTTTCAAGCTAGACCAATCATCCAGATTGCATCAATGTTTGCACCCAGCTGGTAAAAATAGTGTCTCGTTGATCATCTCTACTACCAAATAATCAATTTACACTTTTCAGGCTGCTCGTGGGCACTCTATGCAGAAAGCAAAAATGAGACATGATCATGGTCAGCCAACTGGGGAAATAGAAATTGATCACAAGATAAACTATTTTCTTTCCTATGAATCCTTGCAAGAGAAATTCTGTTAGGGCTCATTTCCACTATCGCGAATTTGCATGCGTTTTTCGCATGCGAATTCGCATAGCAATACAAGTGAATGGGACTGTTTCCACTTGTCAGGATTCCTTTGCGTTTTTCCGTGCAGAAAAAATTTGCATGGCAGAGCCATCAGAATTCGCATGCCGCTATCCGAATCGCATACAATGTATTTAATAGGAAATTTGCATGCGGTTTGGTTTTGCGAATTTTCATGCGAATTTGCACAGAAACAATGGAAAATCACACCGGCACTTCCATGGTTAAATTCGAATACATCGTCATCAATGCGAATTCATTTTTTTCTTTGTTTCTGTCTGTCTGTCTGTCTGTGTTTTTATACGCTCTACCGAGGTTGGTCTGGTACTTGTCTGACCTTGTGGTTCTAATGCTAGTCCTCCATCTGCCTGGCTTTCGTTTGGGGCCACCTGTTCACCATTCATCTTTTATGGATGTTTAACATAAACCACAGTAATTACAAGAGCTTTTCTAAGCGTTTTGTGATTTTAAAAGTTCTTGCTAATGTTATCCTATGTGTCTGCTCTCACTGGAGCGATGTGGTTTTGTAAAAATCCCCTATAGCATTTCATTAGCAAGAGCTTTTAAAATCACTAGCGCTTAAAAAGCTCTTGTAGTGTGAACAAGCCCTAATAGCGTAGAGATGGTCAGTGAGATGCAAATAAATATCGGTTGCAGGAGATTGAATGCAAACTGTGTGTCACTTGTACCAATCCAAATCGTCAGCAGGTGCATTTCACTGTCCTAATAGCATACTGCATGCAGTTTGCATGAAATTTGCAGGCCAGCCAGAATTAATTTGCATCTAAAGTAACTCTCTGAATACCACCATTCCTAATACTAACTTCACTGCCACTACATCTACTACTGCGCCTATTACTAACCACACTACTGCTGCTACACCTAACATTAACCTTCCTTTCACTACACCTAACACTAACCTCACTGCCACTACATCTACTACTGCTGCGCCGAACACCAACCTCACTACCGTTACTACACCTAACACTAACCTCACTGCCACTACATCTACTACTGCTGCGCCTAACACTAACCTCGCTACCACTTCTACACCCAACACTAACCTCACTGCTACTAAATCTACTACTGCTGCACCTAACACTAACCTCACTACCACTACTACACCTAACACTAACCTTACTGCCACATTCATCTATTACTGCTGCGCCTAAAACTAACCTCACTACCACTACTACACCTAACACTAACCTCACTGCCACTACATCTACTACTGCTGCGCCTAACACTAACCTCACTACCACTGCTACAAATAAAATTAACCTTCCTTTCACTACACCTAACACTAACCTCACTGCCACTACGTCTACTACTGCGCCTATTACTAACCTCACTACCACTGCTACACCTAACACTAACCTCACTGCCACTACATCCACTACTGTGCCTATTACTAACCGCACTACCACTGCTACACCTAATATTAACCTTCCTTTCACTACACCGAACACTAACCTCACTGCCACTAAATCTACTACTGCTGCGCTTAACACTAACCTCGCTACCACTTCTACACCCAACACTAACCTCACTGCCACTAAATCTACTACTGCTGCACCTAACACTAACCTTACTACCACTACTACACCTAACACTAACCTTACTGCCACATTCATCTATTACTGCTGCGCCTAACACTAACCTCACTACCACTACTACACCTAACACTAACCTCACTGCCACTACATCTACTACTGCTGCGCCGAACACCAACCTCACTACCGTTACTACACCTAACACTAACCTCACTGCCACTACATCTACTACTGCTGCGCCTAACACTAACCTCACTACTACTGCTACACCTAACATTAACCTTCCTTTCACTACACCTAACACTAACCTCACTGCCACTACATCTACTACTGCTCAGTGATGCTCGGATACCCCCCAATCACGAATTCGAGTAAATCCAGCCACGGCAGAATCGAAATCCGGATACACTGTGATCATGATTTGGATTTGAATCAGAGTTCCGGATTCAACTCGGATTTTAGCCGTGATTACATGTAGAATACGTGATCACGGCCGTGACTTTAACCAGGGGCATAGCAATAGGGGGTGCAGAGGTAGCACCCGCATCGGGGCCCTTGGGCCAGAGGGGCCCCTAGGGGCCCTCCCTTAACTGCAGTATTAGCTCTCTATTGGTCATGTGCTCATGATAATCCCTTCTGTGGATGCTTCAAATAGTGGTAATTATTAACAAGCTGTTCCCCATCCCCTTCTTGCACCTCTGACACTGTAGTTGCCATTGGCAGGTTTTGGCACGATGTATCAATTGTTATGTATAGAGTGCTTGGGGGGCCCAATGTATAACTTGCATCAGGGCCCACAGCTCCTTAGCTATGACACTGACTTTAACGTTAATAGCAAAGTCCCCATGCATGCTACAATCACCAAAATTGCGTGGATTATAAATGTGACCAGCAGGGGCGTTTCTAGGGTCCCTGGCAGAGGCGGGACAAGGTCCTTCAGCACCCAAGGCTGAGACAGCAAAGTGCGCCCCCCCCCCCCGTCCCTCCCACCCCGGCCGTCACACACTGACTGCTATTAGTCTAGAGGGGCCCAACCCCCCCCCAACACCTTAATCTCTTGTTATCTGGCTTGCAGTCACTGTCATATATGCCCTTTTCTTATTTCTCTGTGCTTCAAACACAATTGGGAATGACAGCTGAATGAATTGTGCACCCCCTCCTACACTGCGCCCTGAGGCTGGAGCCTCTTCAGCCTCTGCCTCGGCCCGCCTCTGGTCCTTGGAGATCGGGGGCACCTGTGGGCACTAGGTGGGGAGGTATAAAAATGGGCGTGGCCATGAGGTGAGTGGGCGTGGCCAAATGTACATGAACTTAGCAGCGGTGTAAGCTACAGATATTGGGCCTGCCCATCGAAATATTGGATGGAGCCCCCTGTCCTTTATTTAGATAATTTACAATCAGTATAGGCATAGATCAAAGATGTATACGCACATACAATTTTGATTGGTCAATCACTGACCAATTTTACCACCCCCGTGCAGTAAGTGGGCCAACAGACAATGAATTTAATGAACAGAGCTAAAATTGGCTAATCAAAATTGTATGTGTGTACCAGGCTTTACAGCTAATACTGTACATACTGAAAGTAGCAGGGATCAGCATACAATACAGCTGGTTTACAATCCGTAAAGGCACAGAGTAACACCTTACACTGTACACACTGGAGGTAGCTCAGCACACAGTGCAGGCACTAGAGAACAGCGTATACTGTACATACTGTAGGCAGCAGAGATCAGCACACTGGAGCTAGCGTGACGAAAATATGAGGATCACGTTGTGCGGCACGCTTATCGCGCCGCACCTAAAAATGGGTGGGCCATGGACCAGAATGTAGGTGTAGTAACGGGTGGAGACAAATTTACATGAACCTACCAATGGTGGGACATTAGATTAGGACAGTGGTGGCGAACCTTTCGGAGGCCGAGTGCCCAAACTGCAACCCAAAAGTCACTTATCTATCGCAAAGTGGCAACAGCAATTTAAACTAAATACTGTACAAACGTTTTAACTCATACATGAACATTATGGAAAATCCAAGTTGAAAATAAACTGTGAAGATAAACAATTTCATCCATCCTACTCCTGAAAAATGTGTTCAATTTTTTAGAACCTCCCAGTTTTATTTTCTGTTTTAAAAAGCTAAAAAAGTAGGTTTAATGCTATTGTCTCATATGATAAGGATTCAGCTTTTCCCATAGTCTCGCAGTTAGCAATGATGTGACCCCCAACAAGACAAATTCAGCAATCGTGAGGCCCCCGACAAGACAAATTCAGCAATCGTGAGGCCCCCGACAAGACAAATTCAGCAATCGTGAGGCCCCCGACATGACAAATTCAGCAATCGTGAGGCCTCCGACATGACAAATTCAGCAATCGTGAGGCCCCCGACAAGACAAATTCAGCAATCGTGAGGCCCCCGACATGACAAATTCAGCAATCGTGAGGCCCCCAACATGAAAAATTTGGCAATCGTGAGGCCCCCAACAAGAAATTCAGCAGTCATGAGGCACATAAATAGACAGCATTTCACATAAATAGGCAGAATGCCCCCTTAATATGGTAGCCCCCCAGGTTAGCTAGCGAGTGACAGGGACCCCCAGGTTAGGTAGTGAGTGACAGGCGCCCCCCAGGTTAGTTAGTGAGTGACAGGGACCCCCAGGTTAGATAGCGAGTGACAGGGACCCCCAGGTTAGATAGTGAGTGACAGGGACCCCCAGGTTAGATAGTGAGTGACAGGGACCCCAGTTAGTGAGTGACAGGGACCCCTTTAGATAGTGAGTGACAGGGACCCCTTTAGATAGTGAGTGACAGGGACCCCCTTTAGATAGTGAGTGACAGGGACCCCCTTTAGATAGTGACAGGGACCCCCTTTAGATAGTGAGTGACAGGGACCCCCTTTAGATAGTGACAGGGACCCCCTTTAGATAGTAAGTGACAGGGACTGCCTTTAGATAGTGAGTGACAGGGACCCTCTTTATATAGTTAGTGACAGGGACCCCCTTTAGATAGTGAGTGACAGGGACCCCCGGTAGATAGTGACAGGCGCCCCCCCGTTAGGTAGTTAGTGACCGGGACCCCCCCTCACCTCGCAGCCAGCAGACCTCGATCAGCGGGCGACCCGACCGGATAGAGTGGGCGCCGGACACACCACGCTAAATATGCGGAAGTGATGTCACTTCCGCATATCAGCGGTGTACGCTAGGTCCTAGCGCCCGCTCCATCTGGTCGCCGCTGATCGAGGTCTGACGCTCGGGCAGCGGAGACAGCGGCGGCCAGGAGGGGACAGCGGGCAGTGCCGGGCACCCCTGGGGAAGAGATCCGGGGCACCCCAGGGCAGATTGGGGGCACGTGCCCCCCAAAATAGGGCTAGCGACACCCCTGACCCCTGGTGATCAGTGGCTACAACTTCAGGACCTTCTACTTTTTGAGAAAATCGATTTTAAAGTTTCAAATGAATAAAGTATTTGTGATTAAAAACTGCCCAAACCCACCGACTTTAGCGGTTAATAGCAAAGCCCCCTTACATGATATAAACACCAAATTTGCAGGATATGTTAAGTAGAACAGTGGGAACAAGGGGAAAATTTTTTCAAAAAGACCTTATAGTTTTTGAGAAAATTGATTTTATAGTTTCAAAGGAAAAAAGTATACATGTAAATGCAGTAAATACATTAACTGTCATTTACCATATTTAAATGTATACTATTTTCCTTTTGATACTTTAAAGAGACACTGAAGCGAGAATAATTCTCGCTTCAGCGCTCATAGTTAGCAGGGGCACGTTAGCCCCTGCTAAAACGCCGCTATCCCACGGCTAAACGGGGGTCCCTTCACCCCCAACCCCCCCCCTCGCAAAATCAACGACCAAATTGGTCGTAGATTTTGCTGCTCCTAGAGGCAGGGCTAACGGCTGCAGCCCTGCCTCTAGTCCCGTCTATCAGTGGCGCATCGCCGCCTCTCCCCCGCCCCTCTCAGTGAAGGAAGACTGAGAGGGGCGGGGGAGAGGCCGAGATACGCGCTGACAGACGCGTGTGGGGCAGGGCTGCGGCGGTTAGCCCTGCCTCAACCAGGAAGAGATCCCCGGCTGCTCGGAGGGGATTTGTGAGGTAAGGGACCCCCGTTTAGCGGCGCGATAGCGGCGGTTTAGTAGGAGCACACATGCCCCTGCTAACTATGAGCTCTGAAGCAAGATTTATTCTCGCTTCAGAGTCTCTTTAAAATCAATTTTCTCAAAAACTATAAGGTCTTGGTGTTTATATCATGTAAGGGGGCTTTGCTATTAACCGCTAAAGTCGGGGTTTTCAGGTTATAATCACAGCCATGATCATGGCTAAATCCGTGATCACGAGCCAGAATTGGACCACGATCATGAGTGCATTCGGAACTGAATCCATGATCGAGAGGCTATCACAAATTTCGGAATCCGACCTCGTGATAAGGAAAAACCGCTCATGATCACGAGACCATGGAGAGCAACACTACTACTGCTGCGCCTAACACTAACCTCACTACCGCTGCTATACCAAGCATTAACCTTTCTTTCACTACACCTAACACTAATCTCACTGCCGCTACATCTACTACTGCTGCGCCTAACAATAACCTCACTACCACTGATACAGCTAATATTAACCTTCCTTTCACTACACCTAACACTAACCTCACTGCCATTACATCTACTACTGCATGCTTAACACTAACCTCACTACCACTTCTACACCAAGCATTAACCTTCATTTCACTACACCTAACACTAACCTCACTGCCACTATATCTACTACTGCTGTGCCTAACAATAACCTCACTACCACTGATACAGCTAACATTAACCTTCCTTTCACTACACCTAACACTAACCTCACTGCCATTACATCTACTACTGCATGCTTAACACCAACCTCACTACCGCTGCTACAGCTAACATTAACCTTTCTTTCACTACACCTAACACTAACCTCACTGCCACTACATCTACTACTGCTGTGCCTAACAATAACCTCACTACCACTGATACAGCTAACATTAACCTTTCTTTCACTACACCTAACACTAAGGGCTCATTTCCACTATAGCGAATCCGCATGCGTTGCCCGCATGCGGATTCGCACATCCAATACAAGTGGATGGGCCTGTTTCCACTTGTGCGTTGTGCGGAGCGTTTTTGTGTGCGAGGAAAATCTGCACGGCAGAGCCAGCAGAATTCATAGCACACCGCTATGCGAATCGCATTCAATGTATTTAATAGGGAAATCGCATGCGGTTTTGGCATGCGTTTTTCCTGGGATTTCGCATGCGATTTCGCATAGGAAGTAATGTTAATTTACACAGGCAGTGACATATTTAAAATCGCATACCTACTGCCCTATGCAAAATCGCATGCGAAATCGCTGGAAAAACGCATGCAAAATCGCACCCGCATCCGATTTTAGCCGCGATGATTTCCCGGCGATTCCGCAACGCTATAGTGGAAACGAGCGCTTACCTCACTGCCACTACATCAATGACTGCTGTGCTTAGCACTAACTTCACTACCGCTGTTACACCTAACATTAACCTTCCTTTCACTACACCTAACACTAACCTCACTGCGCTACTTCTACTACTGCTGTGCCTAACCCTAACCTCACTACCACTGCTACACCTAACACTATGCTTAGAACTGGCACACTTATCAATTGACCATAAGATTGCCAAGTTACGCTGAAACTAAACACCTTGTTGCCTTCAACATTGCAGGTTGTAGTACTGCTGGGATGTGTCTACCGCTGTGTCAAAATTAAGCGCTTTGATTTAGCTGGTATGCAGCCAGTTACTATGTTCACTGTTTACAATAGATAGTAAACTCATGTGCTCCTGTTCTTCCTATTTACTTGAAATGAGAGATTGTGAAATGCCTCTTATTGATTTTGTAACACCATCCTCTGGCAGGTGACCTTCAAACTTGTGGCTCTAGTAAAGAGGCGACTAAGAACCAGTAGTGGAAACAGTGCTATCCCCTGGTAGGCATTAAAGCTAAATATGCAATTGGCCCATATGCAATTTACTTCTTTTTTTTTCTTCAGTAGGAGATAATTTTTCATCTTTTCTTTAAAATAACTTTTCAGTACCTTACAATGGAAAAAGTATCAAAAATTTAATAAAAATTTAAAAAGCGTTTTATCGATAAAGAGTTAAAATATACCCTGGGGGCAGAGAGGACACATGGGCGAGCTGCCGCTGCTGGTAACTGTACCCCGGGGGCAGAGAGGACACACGGGTGAGCAGAGGACACAGGGGCACAATACAGGGAGTTCCAACATCATGGCAGGTCGGAATTTTTTTTTGGGGGGGGGGGGGGGGGGGGAGTGTGTCTTATATGCCGAAAAATACGGTACCAGTTGTCACTAGTTTACTTTTTTCATGTCATATTTGTGGTTTTAATGCCTCTCTTCATTTATTAGAGGTATGAACCAAGACTATAGTTATTGGTTATTAGAGGACCTGAACTCTGGCACAGCTCACAATGAAAAGTCTTTATTCCACATAGAGTGGCTGAAGTAATTCAGTTCTCTGTGATCTGTATTTGTCAGCAACTGCAAATAGACTGCAGGATAGCTCTGCCAAGGCAGCTTTCACCAAACCATAAATACTGAGGCTTAGCCCTTCTAATGCTTTCTGCAAAAGAGAAAGCAAGTAAAACTTCTTCAGGTTTTTTTTTTAGGATTACCATAAATTGTATTTATATATTTTTCCCATAAAGGTTATCATGCTGTGGCTAATCTTTTAGAGTAGTGGGAGTTCTGAGTTTAGCTCCACTTTCTCAATACAGTAAACTCTCTTTATCCCCCCCCCCCCCCTCTGGGGGATACTTACCTCGGGAGGGGGAAGCCTCTGAATCCTAATGAGGCTTCCCCTATCCCAGAGCCGGATTAAGGCTAAATGGGGCCCTAAGCAAAGTAACTGATTTGGGCCCCCCCATCATGTCGTAATAGAATCAGAAGATGCAGCTGCACAGCAATATGCCGCACACACCGGGCAGCCGAGCTACTGGTTGCTATGGGCAACAGCACGCTTTCCTCTGTGGGTGCACAATGCAGGGAATAGCAGCGGCAAAATGCAGAGTGAGAGATGAATGGCTGGGACATTTGCACTCAGGGGCTGGTGCACCCCTGTAAAGAGGGCGCCAGATATCACAGAAGCAGCACTTTCCCCCTGCATCTCCAGCCTGGCAATAGCAGAAAGCTCTGGACACCGCCAAACCAGAAGCCGTTCCCCAGACAGAATTACATAACCACCCCACCACCGAACAACCAATTTCCTCCCAAACTAGACAGCCACCATGCAGCCTCCATCCCAGTGAATACGATAGTCCAGCAGAGAAGGCAGCCGCAGTGGGGGAGAATGACAGCACCAGATGAATCACATTCACCTATTGCGATCCAAGCAATAGAGGTCCCGTCATCCGGAGCCCATCTGTCTCCTCTAGAGTGCTGCCGCTCTGTTACTACTACTATTACCACTTCCTACTTCCTGTCTGATCTGAGAATCAGGAAGTTCAGAGCGAGCGGCTGCACTGTAGAAGAGACAGATGGGTTTCAGATGACGGGATCTCTATCGCTTGGATCATGGATAGGTGAGTGAGCGTTTGCCATCTGCTGCTATCATTCTTGCTGCAGCTGTGGTTCTCTGTGGGAAGGGAGGGTGGAGTGGGCAGCGGCAGAGCGCACAGTAGCAGGAGGGGGACCTAGGAGGAGAGCCTGGCTCTGAAGACAATCAGCAGCGCACGGCATCATTTGACAAGACAAGACAAATAACATTTATATCGCGCTTTTCTCCTGGTGGACTCAAAGCGCCAGAGCTGCAGCCACTAGGACGCGCCCTATAGGCAGTAGCAGTGTTAGAGAGACTTGCCTACGGTCTCCTACTGAATAGGTGCTGGCTTACTGAACAGGCAGAGCTGAGATTCAAACCCTGGTCTCCTGTGTCAGCGGCAGAGCCCTTAAAGGGACTCCAAGCAGTGCCTGTGGATATGCCTTTAAGCATACCCACAACTAATTCATTACATCCTCACACCTACCAGCATGATGTTTGTAATTATATCACCCTGGGTTCCTTATATTTCATTGCATTGTGCTGAATCGAGCTGCCAACTTTGGAGAAAAGTCGTCCTGTGGCCGTGATTTTGATCGCGAAAATATCGAAAACTAAAAGGCATAGAGAAGCCGTTTATATATCATTGGAAAGAGGAGAAAAAGAGCTTTAAAATGATATGCATCTTTCCATAGTTACTGCACTGCTCAGAGTCCCTTTAACCATTATACCATCCAGCCACCGCTGACTTTGGAGAAAAGTTGTCCTGTGGCCGCGATTTCGATCGCGAAAATATCGAAAACTAAAAGGCATAGAGCAGCCGTTTATATATCATTGGAAAGAGGAGAAAGAGAGCTTTAAAATGATATGAATCTTTCCATAGTTACTGCACTGCTCAGAGTCCCTTTAACCATTATACCATCCAGCCACCGCTGACTTTGGAGAAAAGTTGTCCTGTGGCCGTGATTTCGATCGCAAAAATATCGAAAACTAAAAGGCATAGAGCAGCCGTTTATATATCATTGGAAAGAGGAGAAAGAGAGCTTTAAAATGATATGAATCTTTCCATAGTTACTGCAGTACTCAGAGTCCCTTTAACCATTATACCATCCAGCCACCGCTGACTTTGGAGAAAAGTCGTCCTGTGGCCACGATTTCGATCGCGAAAATATCGAAAACTAAAAGGCATAGAGCAGCCGTTTGTATATCACTGGAAATAGGAGAAAGAGAGCTTTAAAATGATATGCATCTTTCCATAGTTACTGCACTGCTCAGAGTCCCTTTAACCATTATACCATCCAGCCACCGTTGACAGGATGGCAAGGGCTGGTTTATGTGCTGATGGGGCCCCTTTGACTCTGAATGGGGCCCCAAGCGACTGCTTTTGTTGCCTGGTCGGTAATCCGGCCCTGCCCTATCCTCCTCTGTCCCGGCGATCCAGCGCTGAAAGCCTCCGAACACCAGGTAGGTAAATGCCTACTGCGATCTAGCGCAGGTGCAGTAATGGCTTTCCGATTGGGTTCAGGCAGAAATGTCCGATCAGTCTGCTCTACTGCCGTGTTTGACTCGCACCTGTGCTGTAGAGCGGACCCCGATCAGGCTTGGCCATTTCTGCCTGAGCCCAATCGGAAAGCTGCTACTGTGCTTGTGCTGGAGCTGGGGTAAGTAAATATTGAAGGATGTCTGTCGGCTTTAGTGTCGGGGGGGGGGGGGGGGGGGGGAATGGGCTTCACTGCTAGATCTCCAGGAAGCAGGAGGATGGGGGAAGCCTCATTAGGATCCAGAGGCTTCTCCCTCCCGAGGTAAGTATTGTAAGTATTCTTGGGGGGGGGGAGGGGTGGGTGGAGAGAGGTCTTACAGGTTATCTTTAAGGCAGTGCTGCAAAATAATGGTGGCCACACAAAATATTGACACTTCATGGCACAATTTTGACATTCTTTTACTTAGGGTTGTACTCGCAGTTGTTGCCATTAATGGATGTGTCAAGTTATTTTGATGGCACTTGCACTTAACTCCATTGATTGACCATGGCGAGGCCTGTTCTGAGTGGAACCTGTCCTGTCAAACCGCTGTATGGTCCTTGCCAGAAGAGGCGGGACAAGGTCCTTCAGCACTCAAGGCTGAGACAGCAAAGTGCGCCCCCCCCCCCCCCGTCCCTCCCACTCCGGCCGTCACACACTGACTGCTATTAGTCTAGAGGCACCCCAGCCAGCCCCAACCCCCCCAACACCTTAATCTCTAGTTATCTGGCTTGCAGTCACTGTCATATATGCCCTTTTCTTATTTCTCTATGCTTCAAACACAATTGGGAATGACAGCTGAATGAATTGTGCACCCCCTCCTACACTGCGCCCTGAGGCTGGAGCCTCTTCAGCCTCTGCCTCGGCCTGACCCTGCTTGCCAGGCTCGGACTGACCCACTGAACCACCGATTTTTCCATCGGTGGCCCCGGCCACCCCGCCTCTTGGGGGCCCCAGAGCTGAGAAGGAGGGGGGCACAGCGCAGGAAGGGGGGAAATTGTGCACAGAGCAGTGGGGGGGGGGGAGCCTCCCCCCTCACCTAGGGCCCCCCTTTCTGTGCTCCCCCGCCCTCCAAAATTGCAGCCAGCCAGCGGCAGGTCTCCGTCTCCTGCGCTGACCAATCACGCTCTCGCAGGAAGTACTGCGAGAGCGTGATTGGTCAGTGCAGGAGACGGAGCCCAGCGGGACGCAGCGCTATCGCTCTGATGCCGGTAAGCTGTTCCCAGCTCGCTGCCACTGGCTGGCTGCAATTTTGGAGGGGAGGAGCGCGGAAGGGGAGCCCCTAGGTGAGGGAGGGAGGGGGAGGCTTCCCCCCTCCCCGCTGCTCTGTGCACAATTTCCCCCCTTCCTGCGCTGTGCCCCCCTCCTTCTCAGCTCTGGGGCCCCCACTAACTGGGGACCTGCCTTTGTGGGGAAATCTGCTGCCAATCTAATTGCATTTTCTGGGGATATCTGCCGCCAATCTAATTGCATTTTATAGGGAAATCTGTGGCCAATGTAATTGCATTTTGTGGGGATATCTGCTGCCAATCTGATTGCATTTTGTGGGGAAATCTGCCGCCAATCTAATTGCATTTTGTGGGGAAATTTGCCGCCAATCTGATTGCATTTTCTGGGGATATCTGCCGCCAATCTGATTGCATTTTGTGGGGATATCTGCCGCCAATCTAATTGCATATTGTGGTTATATCTGCCTCCAATCTAATTGCATTTTGTAGGGAAATATGCCACCAATCTAATTGCATTTTGTAGGGAAATCTGCCACCAATCTGATTGTATTTTGTTGGGAAATCTGCTGCCAATCTAATTGTATTTTGTGGGGAAATCTGCCGCCAATCTAATTGCATTTTGTGGGGAAATCTGCCGCCAATCTAATTGCATTTTGTGGGGAAATCTGCCGCCAATCTAATTGCATTTTGTGGGGAAATCTGCCGCCAATGTAATTGCATTTTGTGGGGAAATCTGCCGCCAATGTAATTGCATTTTGTGGGGAAATCTGCCGCCAATCTAATTGCATTTTGTTGGGAAATCTGCCGCCAATCTAATTGCATTTTGTGGCGAAATCTGCCGCCAATCTAATTGCATTTTGTGGGGAAATCTGCCGCCAATCTAATTGCATTTTGTGGGGGTATCTGTTGCCAATCTGATTGTATTTTGTTGGAAAATCTGCTGCCATTTGACTGCTTGATGAATTATCATGAGGCATGTAACTACTTGATTATTTTATCTAAAATGTGTCTGGTCAGACCTAATCTCTGTGAATAATACCGCTACTTATCATCATGAGCACGCCCATGTTCCAGTGCGTGGTGACACTTTTGCTGCGGCCGCATGTGGACATATCCCTATTGGAGACTGTCCTCAGAAGTGCTCACAATCTATTCCCTACCATAAAATCATGCAAAATACTACATGTGTACGTGAGCCAAAAATGGGGGGGGGGGAGGAGGAGAGGGGATTAGGGGGGGGGGGGAGAGGGGGGCAGGCCCCAGGCTGAAACTTCCTTGGTGGGCCCTTAGTGTCCCAGTCCGACCCTGGTCCTGGCCACTGTACTGCAGCTCAGTTTCCGGGTGTTGGCAATCTGCTTATAGCCTAGGCCATCTTGTACAGCAACAATATTTTCTATTTTAATTTAAGATTCCCAGAGTTCTCTGCCATAAGGTGCCATGTTAAAGCTCCAGTAATCAGTATGAGTGAGTGTAACGTGATAACACCACATTTAACATGCTTGCTCCCCATTCATACTTGAGACCGTGTAACACTGTGCAACTTGACCCTGGGAGGGAAAATGTCTAATTGGGCACAATGTTGACAGTCTTCACTTAGGGGTGTACTCACGTTTGTTGCCAGCGGTTTAGACATTAACCTCCTTGGCGGTAGCCCCGAGCTAGGGTCGGGGCAGAAAATCGCAGCTCAGAGCGGTAATTCCGACCTCTGCTTGAGGTAGCCGCGGAGGCTGTATACAGAGCAATGCGCGCAGAGGGCGTTTTTACATACCTCTCGGGGATCCCGGCGTCGGCCGCCATTCTTCTTTTATCCAGGGCTCTGCTTCCTCCTGGTGAGATCGCCGGCTGTCGTCATGGTGACAGCCGGCAATCTCACCTTAGAGTTGCAGCGCCACCCAGAGGATGGAGGCATAGCTGCAGCGCTGGATCCAGGGAGGTGAATGAATACTGGGACTGTGCACATCTCCCTGGCAGCATGTTTTTTCCCAGGTTTTATTGTCTGAAAAGGTGCAAAAAAATTGTACCGCATTTAGACCCTAAAATCTGGGAAGCATCATAACGCCAAGGGGGTTAATGGCTGCGTGTTGAGTTATTTTAATGGGACAGCAAATTTACACTGTTATATGGCCTGTACACTGCAATACATAGGGCCTGATTCACAAAGCGGTGATAACTCAGTTTTAGGCGTGATAAGCTTTGCACCGCTGAGTTAGCACCGATTTGTGCTCTTTATCGCGCGCAAAGTCCAGCGCGCAATCGCGCAACTCCGCGTGCAGCGCCCATAGGGTTTAATGGGCGCATCGTGCGCACTGCACCGTGCACCGCGCGTGGAAAATTCGCGCGAGTTTCTTCTTATCATGCCTAAACTGAGTTTAGGCGTGATAAAGGGCTTTTCACTGGCGTGCAAACACTTTGCACCGCTTTGTGAATCAAGCCCATTGTATCATTGCGTCATATCTTCAGTGTTGTCCCATGAAAAGGTGTAATAAAATATTTACAAAAATGTGCGAGGATATACTGTGTATATATATATATATATATATATATATATATAAGCACCCTAACCCTTAAAACATGCATGTAGTTCTAAGACCAGTTTCTTAATTTAAAGTGGGTGTGTCATTCCCTGCTCATTTCCCTCCATTAGCTGTAGAAGCTTGCAGTCTTGGTACACATGACATGGCAAAGGACATTAGTGCGGTGGGCTTGCTTTTGTCCTAGCCGTCACCTCTGACCTTTCGGTAGCAGCTTTACTTGTCAGTCAGAGACATTTGGGTATTTTTAGAGTACACCATGCAGGCAGGAACAGCTGTCGTGTCATGTATGTCTGCAGCACTCGCAGGGTCTCTCTGCAGGACCGAGAGCTGCTCGCAAATATTTTCCTGTTTTCTGGATTTCATCTGTATCTCTTCTTTGACTGATCTTTATAATTTGTAATCAGAGTCCTCATCCTCATACACACCGGCCTCTAAACTGACACATTTGGGTTCCCGTCCACTATACAGTTTTGAATCTGCCAATTCCCTCGCCCTCCCCTCCTACCAAAACTAGGTGTCACGTCTCTCTGTGACCTTTGAGATGGCAAATAGCCCGCATACCAAGTCGGTCACTGTAACCTCTACAGAAGAATAGAAGCCAGGGGGGTCTGGCAAAGCAAGAGTTACCACCTATAGCACATGGCACCAGAAGGGACAGGCACAATATATAGTGCAGTGTGTTTAATATGTACAGGGACGCTACTGTATATTTTGCCATTTTTACATTAACTACTAAAATTCATTTATTTGTAAACTATTTTAATTACCGTAGGTCACTAAAAAGTAATATCTGTGCTTTGTAGGTGGAGATGCTACAAAACAGAAAACTGATAATTCAGGGATTGTGTTTTTATAGGCTGCAAACTGAGAGATCGGATTAAAGACCAAGCAAACTGAGAAAAAATAAATTCTACTGAAACCCCTTGCATTTTCTCCAGCAATGGGGGCTTCAAGTTAGGGTTCCAAAGTTTTTTTGTTGTTGTTGGTTTTTTTTTAGGGGTTGGCCACTGCATGATCCCAAACTCATGTAATGCCTTGTGATGGGATGCATACTCACTCCACTTAATTTGAGGGGCACAACCATTACAACTACTACCCTCCCTCTCCCAATAATGGCTATTGAAGAGGCGTGGCTTTGGCTCGGGGGGGCATTATAGAAAATGTATGACAGGGGATTTAGGGAGTTATAGGGGAGGAGCTTGTTGGTCTGCTTGGAGGTAGGGTATCCTCACCTCTAAAACTAAAGATTGGGAGGAGTATGAAGATACACGCAGACAAGTATGAAACATTTTTAGTCTTTCGACTAAGCATGGAAATGCTTGTTATGCCTTCTTCAATTGCATTTTTATCTTTGTGCCTTTCTAGCTTAGCTGATCTGTTAACTACTTAAGGATAAAGCTAATTGAAATCTATTTGTTTTGGTGGTCATCTGGCTGGCAGGGTGTAGATTTCAATCAACCGCCGCTGCGTGCATCTGCCGTTTCCGTCGCTCCCGCCGATCTCGCCGCTTAATCCCCGCCGTCTGTCGCCACAGCTCACTGGCTCTGCCTGTCTCTATGACAGCAGAGCCCTGTGAGCGGGTCAAGAGCTGATTTCATTGGCTCCTGGCCCTGTCTTTCAATGTAAGCAACTCCCATTGGCTTACACTAAAAGGCAGGGCCAGGAGCCAATGAAAGTGGCTCCTGACCGGCTCACAGGAACTCTGCCATCAGAGAGACAGCAGAGTGGGTGGCCCAGGTTCCCGACGTGCGGTGGTGACGGCGGTTGCGACATGCGACAGGTATGTGCAGCGATTTGTCAGTATTCTGTCGGGATTCCGCTGTTTCTGTACCAGCGGTCTCTGGTCCTTAAAGGGAACCAGAGATGAACGTTTCACACAAAATAAACATATCAGTCAATAGCTTGTAAAGAATAAATGCTCTACCTGATAATTTCGCCGCTCTGGTGTGCCTTTTTTTTTAGTGTTTTTTTATCCATTATTGCTCCAGGAAAAATCAAATATGGCCGCCGGCTCATATCCCTTCTGCTTCCGGGTTTTGAGTTGTTCTGGATGTGCTGTCTAGGCTATATGAGACTATGCTGCTATCTAGTTTATATGAGAAAGGCTGCAGCAGCCGGTATGATGTGCAGCTGCCTGTAGGAAGTGTCTCTCATCGGAATGAAACTGCAGTCATCATCAGTATCTACAGTATGCAGAGTGCACACAGAGCACACAGATCATATTGCATATTGCTCTGAAAACTTGTCTGTTTTAGAGCTTCTCTCTCAGCAGCAGCAGCCCCTCTCATGTCATCACAGCTCTCAGTATGCAAAGCAGGAAATCTGAGCCAGGAGGTGGCAGGCTTGGGCTTGAAAAGACTCCACAGAAGAGTGACTCAGCTATAATGATTCCAGGTCAAACCTAGACTGAGCCAGTCGGGGATTCTTATCACAGCTGCTAATCATGTTCCCACTGATAAATGTAATAAAATTCATGAGGGTGCTTCATCTCTGGTTCCCTTTAAGGGGGCAGAGACCACTGGTACTTAAGTGGTTAAACAAGGGCCTGGATTGAGTAAGAGTATGCAGACCATGTAACAAAGCCTTAACTGTACACTACGTTTGATGCGGCGATGGCCGCTTGTTTTTCATGGCATATGCTGCCGTTATTAACATTGCTTTGCCTGCATGAGGATTACTAACTGCATGAGGATCACTAATTAAGCTTTCTGCATTGGACTATGCCTTTCTGTGGAGGTGCATCTGTATGGGATCTATGAGGATCCTAGAGGAGGGTGCAATACTATCTGAACTTTGCCTGTGAAGTTTCCCTTGCCATATACCAGCTTCCCTGTTTTAAGCATGCTCTAGTATACGGCCGTTGTGGGTGTGTGTGGGTGTGTGTGGAGTGACAATTGGTGGTCGTGACGGGGTGGCCATCCTTCCCATGTTGTTTTTAAAGCACTCTTTACATATTTGTTAATACAATTATTAAAACGTTATATTTTTATACTCCCAATATGATGTATGAATTCATATATCTTTCATGGTGATGTAGCCTTTTTTTCCTTGAGGCTAGACACCTATGTTCCACTATTGATTGTGGCTTTCAGATAGAAATTGTATTGGTTAAACAAGGTGTTTGTAAATCCCATATGTTTTTGTCTGTTTTTTAGTAACATCGCCCAGCTCAGGGGCAAACGCAGGATTTTTAAGGGGGGGGGGTTCCTGAAAGGTCCAGAAGCACGTATGTCCCGAGTGCTTCCGAATACAGGTGGCTCCATACTGCCCATGCACAAAAGTGCGCTGGCGTATTACGGAGCTGCCTATCTTTGGAAGTACTCAAGGACACTAGTGTTTCTGAGGGCTTCTGGTAGCAGCAAATGTGAACGGGGTACAGCGCTGGAACAACTCCCCAAGAGAGGAACAGGAGATAGACTAAAGGTGGCCACTAATGATCCAATCTTTTTCATCCAATCTTACCATTTCTATGTAATATAAGGGACTGCCTATAGTATCCATTAGATATATTCACTCAGTTTACTCTTCTACTACATAGATTTGGTAAGATTGGATGAAAAAGATTGGATCATTAGTGGCCACCTTTAGTTTGGACAATTCAGTGGAATATGCTACATAGTTTCACATAGCGCAAGCGATACCCATATGATGCAGGGATATATGCATCTGCGGAAGATGTCGGCGCTACATAAATACTAAATAATAATATTTTGCCTCACCAGGATTGCACTTTTATTTAGCTTTCCTGTATGACAAGAACACACAGTCAGCTCTAGGGGAAGAGGGAAACAAAGGTGAATGAAGGAGGCTGGTGCACACCAATAGGGCTTCTGAGCGTTTTTCAAATCAACAGTGATTTGAAAAGTGCTTGGCTAATGTTACCCTATGTGGGTGTTCCCACAGCAGCGTTGTGATTTTTTCAAAATCGCAGGTATACTGCATGTAGCATGTTTTTGAACAATTCATTCAAAAATCGCTCTGAAAATCACTTCACAAAATCACACTCACAAATTGCTAGCGATTGCTATTGTCATTTTGGCGTTGCACTAGCCCAGAGAGAGGAGTGGAGAAATTGAGAATAGCCTGAGATGGAGCAGAGAACTTATCTGTATTGAACTCCCACATCACACAGGCTACTTGCCTGTAATTGGACTCCTGTCCCTGTCAGTCTCTCACACAAGTCAGAAAGAAGCCCTCCTGGAGTCTAGGGACTGTCAAAAACTTTTCAGCTTGTTATCCACACCTTACCCACACATGCAGTCATTATAACAATGGGGAGAGACCAGACAGATGTTTGCCCACGGACCCTGAGTCCAGGCAAGCTCTGCATCATGCTGTGCATATTTACCAGCTTGCCTGCACTCTAATTTCATCATGTCTGACACTTCTGTGCTGTGGAGAGTCCAGGACTCCATAATCAACATTCTCTCACTGCAGGCTGCATCTTCTTGTGAGGGAAGCTGGGCTGCCTCTCTCATTCTATTAGCTGGAGGGAGGCACCAGAAGTAAGAAGGGAGGGAGAATGAGGCTGTTTATATTATGCGGGCTTCCCTGGCTGAATACACAGCTCAGTGCAGGGGGGAGGTTCCAGACACCCGGAATAGCCCCCTGAGTTCGCCAGTGCAGCTTCAGCTGATACCTTTCTATTTTCTAACTGGGAATCTATCAGAATTAGAAATGATATCCACAATTCACAGCACATAGACGATTGTTACCAGCAGCATAGCAGTTCTGTAGTTTGAGGCTCCTGCAAAAAATTATATATAATTGTGGGGCTGGTGAAAGTGGAGAACCTTAGTCTTGAAGCACTTAACCTGGCATACGTATATATACGGCGCTGGTGAGCTAGGTGCAGGGTGAGGCGAAGGACAGCTCTCCCTGCCGCCGCTCAAATCCCCTGCGGCTTTAGATACTATTCCCCTCTGAGTTGCAGCAACTCTTACTGAGGAGTAAGTCATATTACCCTGGCGTAGGACCGCCCAGTATAGCACTAGTGCTATAGCGACGCCCAGTTTCCACGCCGAAACAATCTGCTTCACTTAACGTGGGAGATTATTGTTAGATAAATATCACAAAATATCAGACTGCGCTACAAAATTCTTTATTCTTTATAAAATATATATATCAAAAGAGCTCCCAATAGGTACCAATAATGCAATTGTGTTGTAGAGGTGGCACACCATACCCTAGATCCGGGTGCTGCAACCTGTGGATGCTGAGCCCAAACATCCGACAATATCATAAGCAAGCAAAAAGTCCAGGTTAGCACACCGTTAGAAGATGCAGGTTTCTTCAATTTATTGCTCCTCTAGATACGGTTTCCCCAAGAGGGCTTAATCAATATAATTCATTGAACTGTTTTCTGAGCGAGAGATGATCAAATAGACGTTTTAGTTTGGTTTAACTTATTCTGCCTTTTATGACCAATGGGACAATGCCTGTGCGGCTGACTTATGGAGGAAATGATGTTGTGATTGTTTAACCTCGCAGGGTATCTAGAGGGGGTCTCCCCCGCCACAACTACCATGTTACATTATCTGTTTGGGATTATTGTCACTTATTATTGGCAATCTTCTCCTCTTCCTCCTTTCCCCCCCTTTTTTTCTTTTTTTCTCTTTGTTCTCTTTTCTTTTCCCTTTGTTTCCCCTTCCCCCCCCCCTCCCCCTTTTTTTCTGTTCCTCTCCTTCCCACCTTTTTTATTTCAGTTTCTCCTCCTCTCCCCCTCTCCACCTTTCTGCACTAATGTATATCTGGCGCCGACCAGAATTTAATGTTAGTAAGGTTTCATTTGCTGCTGACCAATAGTTCATATGCATTTTGTAGAATGTTTGGGGTGCCAAGGATTGATGCTCCCCTTTACGTGTCATTACGGTATTTCATGAAAATCGCCGGATACCCTTCGCCCTGAGTAGCCATATGCATCTTCAGGCGTGCGGGGTGCGTTGTTTGCGGTTGCCATGACAGCGGCACAATGCACCCGCAGCTTGGATCGATATTTGAGAGCCACGATTGGCCAGGAGTACCCAGGCCCACACCCACTGTGTGACTGGGTCTGCATAGTGGGATGGGCTGGGATTCCCCTCTGTGACGTACCTTGTACGTCTATGGCGCGCAGCGTCGGGTTGCCCGGCGGTTGCCAGGGTTATGGCGCACGGCGCCACGGCGTCTACGGCGCACAGTGACTGGTGACCTGATGGTTGCCATGACGAAGCCAGACGCGATGCCTTTGCGTATGGCGGAAGCGACGTCATGGGGATGCCGTGCATTGCGGAAGTGATGCAGTCTTCCCATGGATAGTAAGCAGAGCGCACGGTAACGGCTGTAGCGGCCGTGGCGCGAATCATGGACCTATCAGGTTTGAATGGGAACGGATCCCCACCCTGGCAGATACTGATTGACACGTTTAGGCGGGTGAGCATTACTCCGTTTGACACCAGCAACTGGCAGCAGCACTGCAATGAATTTAAATATTGAGCATGTGGGACATGTATGAGCACATGCAACCTTTAATAACATTTGTTGATATTGCTATGATATACCGGATGGTGTATATTGTGAAGTGTAGTATGGTTTGTTTACATCTGAAGCAGGAATGATGGGAGGGGCTATTGTTTTGATTGCCATGGGTGGATCTCCACCTTATAGAGTATATAACTGATGTGCACAATGGGTGTATTGTTTGTTTGCACTATCTGAAGAAGGGGACCCGCTGTGGCCCCGAAACAATTGTCATATTCATGTGCTAATGGAGCAATAAATAGGTACCAATAGATAGCAATAATGCTTGAAATGCAATAGAGGTGGAATTGCAATAATTCCTAGCTGGAAAAGATAATAATAAAAATGGAAAATCAAAAAATTAAAAGATTGAAAACATTTTTTGTAACTGTAAGTCCAAGGATTAGTGTCCTCCGAGGAATAATTACATTCTGATCTGGTGTATATGATACTGGACTTATCATGGCTGTATAACAGTTGTATAGAAATCTTCATAGAATTTGTGAATTAATAAATGACCGAGGTCCTCCTAAAAATAAGATCACGCTGGCCCTTAATTCCTGAACTTAGAACTCCTGTATGGCTGTATGTTAACTGAATGTCAATCCCCATAGATGTAAAGTTGTTGCACAATATTAATGACTGTCCCAAAACTATGAGTCCCATGTCCTGCTGGACATTCTCCTATATTCAAGTTTAGCATTGCAATGGTCAAAGGTCCCAGGGTTAATGCCTTTTATTTTTAAGCAGATGTTTCCTCAACACCTGCGGCAGCACAGAGGGGGGAGGAGGAAGTCGTGTGGGGAAGAGGAGTCAGATGATGAGGAAGGTGTTGTTTTGGAGGAGGAGAAGGGGGCGGAAGAACAACCGCAGCAGGTGTCGCAGGGGGCTTGTGCTGCTCAACTTTCACGTGGTATTGTTCGTGGCTGGGGGGAGGAGGAGAACTTAACTAACATCCCTGAGGAAGAGCAAGAGGAGATGGATAGTACGACTGCATCCAACTTTGTGCAGATGGCATCTTTCATGCTGTGCAGCCTGTTGAGGGACCTCCGTATAAAAAAACTTGAGGGGAAAGTAACCTGAGAGCTGGGCGAAGCTAGGGCGAGAAGGGGCGTGACCGGGTGGGCTCTGAGCTGGACTGTCCAGAAACAATAGGGTCGCCAGGTGTGAAGTAAAGGTGGAGTGTCTTGGCCAGGGGCCAGGACACTATAAGACCAGGGGGCTGGCCATTCAGCCTCCCTTCTTGGATCGTGTGGATACAGCAAACTTCGCTGGAGCTCAGGCTGGGGTAAGTGCAGTCTTTTCTTACTAGGCCTTAGCCAGAAATCCCTCCCCAGCTATCTCCCAGCATCAGGCCCAAACAGCAGCCTTTTCCCCGGTGGATAGCTGCAGCCCCTGTGAGTCCCATCCATCCATCCCAGTCATCCCGGCTGCCCCAGCCCGGCCAAACCCCATCACATCCCAGCGGCCCAGCTCACCCAGCGCTTACAGCAGCTTCAGGCAGCCGACCTGCAGCTCCTACCTCACCTTACAACTCACCCCAAGGCGATTCTGGGCACACCAGGTCTCCCTCCCACCCAGCTTCAGGTGGCCCCTTAGTGTGCCATCCATCCATCCAGCACAGCGACCCCCTCACAGCACTCCGGGCCTTTCAGCACGCTTCGAGTGCCCCAGGTGGCCGTCGGCTTCCGCATGCCACCCCTCTCACCCCTCCTGCCCAGCTACCCCACCCCAGGGACCCCAAGCAAGCCTTTCCACCTCAGCCCACCCTCCCCATCACCGAGCAGCGGCAGGATCACGCAGTCATGGATGCCCCCATTCAGGAGCTCTGGGACCAAGTGCGGGCCATGCCAGGTGAACAAGGGATGCTGTGGCTGCAGGCCCAGCTCACTAACCTGGCTGGGGCTCCGCGCCCGGAGAGCATGAGAAGAAGGAGGCCCCCCGGTCCGCTTTAGCCCCGCAGGCTCCCCAGCCAGGAGCAGGAGGCGGGGGGAGGAAGGTCCCATAGCAGCGGAGATCGGCGCGGGGGGCATAGGGGCCCATGCAGCGGCGGCGGAGTGCAGGGACCATGATGGGCGGGCGGAGAGGGCCCGGAGTGCGGGAGACGGCCCGGCCGAGGAGGGTCACCTGCCCGTACAGCAGCAGGCGGCAGGTCCACGCCCCCTCCCTCTTCCTCCTCGAGGTCCACTCCAAAATGGCCGCCACCCGGAGCTCTCACAGGATGGCCGCCGTCCTAACTCCTCCAGCCCAAGGCAAAATGGCCACCGCCGGGACAGGGCAGGCAAGAGCCCCGGTCAGCGCGGCCAGCGCAGCGGCAAAGGCAGCAGTGGGGCCAGCGGGGGGACTGCGCCAACCCCCGCAGCGCAGCGCCCACGCACCCCATCCCCAACCGGCCGCCAAGCGGCCACCCCCGCCCACAGGCCACGCAGACATGGCCATCGAAGGGGACCCAGCGCGGCCCCGGGCCTGCAGGTACAGGGGCAAGTAAAGGGCTCACCACAGAGCCCCAGCACGGAACCGGGGGCGGGTGGGGGGGGCAGGAGCCACAGACAGGGGGCCCCAGGAGGACAGAGGGGCGCAGGGCAGCGCAGGGGGGGGCGCAAGTCTGGGAGAGGAGAGCAGCGGGCAAGGGGGCCGCAAGGAGCCAGGGCGGCGGACAAGGGGCAGCACAGAGGCCCAGCAGGTGGGAGGGGGGCAGAGGGTGGCAGCAACAGCCGGAGCACGCCACGGAGGTGAGTTCGGCAGAGGAGGGGGGGGGGAGCGAAGGGGAGGAGGAACAGGGCCAATACGGGGGCCAACAAGAGGGCGGATGGGGAGGTCAGGAAGGCACGTGGGAAGCGAGGGCGGACCAGGCCCAAGTCCGGGCCAGCAGCAGCGGTGGAGAACGGCAGCAGCAGGGCGCGCGGCAGCAGTATAACTGGGCGGAGGGAGTCGCCTCTTTGTTATTGCCTCCGCAGGTCGCCCATCACGGCTCCGGGGAGCAGATAGCTCAGGAGCCACATGGAAGAGATGGACCAGCGACACTCCAGGAGGCGGGGAACCAAGCAGGTGAGACTAACAAAACGATTGCCAATGAAATGTATGCTTCTACAACTGCTAATGGTGTTTCTCAGGAGGGGGATCAGCGGTCTTTACTGCTGGAAATTCTAAAGGCCATTAGGGCAAATAATACAACTCAACAGGTGGGGGCCTGGGGAGGGGGTGAGGAAACAAGGCCCGCGAAGCAGGCGGAGGTGTGCGGCTCGGTTAAAGAGGTTGGGAACGGTCAATCGCCGGTCACCGCAGCCCCAGAGGTAGCAACGACCGAGAAGCCCAAACGGGCACCCCGTCTAGCCGATTTGGCTAAGAGCAGCACCTACATCTGTTTTGCGGGCCCCTTAGGTTTCCACGTGTCAGAGGAAACAAAGGAAAAAATTTGGAAGGGTCAGTACATTGACATATTCACAGTGCTCCCCCTGGATAGCTTTAACATAGACAAGTGGGAAAGGGGCAAGGAACACCGCAAGGAGGAGGATGACATAAGGAGGATGTATAGATTAATACCCAGGACATTCCCCAACTGGTCCAGGGCGTTTCACATATTCGCCAGCATAGTGGGGGAAAAGACCCCAGAGCAGTGCGCAGCAATGTTCTGTTACCTGGACGGCATCAGGGAAGCGTACCACAAATACGGAGGGAAGGCCTGGCTGCTATACGATGAGCAGTTTCGCCAAAGGATGGCAGTCAGGTCAGCTTTGACGTGGGAACACAGGGACATCATGCTATGGATGTCGCTGAGTAGCCCTGCCAAGCCAGAATACGGTGGCGGGTACAAAGGGGGCCAGAACACCCCCTTTCAAGCGGGTGCCGGCGGGGCGGATGCCTCGCTGGCCCAGCAAAGAAAAGGTTTATGCTGGAACTATAACAATGATACCTGCAAGCGGGGAACCACATGCAGGTACAAGCACGATTGCGCAGTATGTGGGGCCAGTGGGCACCCAGGGGCTAAATGTTACAAAAGAAACAGAAATGCGCAGGGAGTCAAGACAGAGCAAGGAACTGGAAAAGGGAGTCACGCCAGTTAACATTGGGGCGATGGCCCCATGGCTAGATAGGTACCCCAATAGGGAACAGGCCGACCTTCTAGCATATGGCTTTCGGGAGGGGTTTAGAATACCATGCGAAACGGCCTACCCAAATGACAGGTGCAAAAACTTAAAATCCGCTTACCAATTCCCAGAGGTGGTTGCGCAAAAACTGGATAAGGAACTAACCATGGAAAGGATGGCAGGTCCTTTTCACCACCCACCCATTCCCAATCTACACATATCACCCCTAGGCGTGGTCCCCAAGAAAGAGGCAGGGAAATATCGCCTTATCCACCACTTATCGCACCCACGGGGCACGTCAGTAAACGACGGGATCGACCCAGACTTAGCAGCGGTACACTATGCATCCTTTGACAGGGCAACAGCCCTGGTGAGAGGAAAAGGCCAAGGGGCACTAATGGGCAAGGTAGATATAGAATCGGCTTTTCGCCTACTGCCGGTGCATAAGGATAGCTTGCACCTGTTGGGGTGTAAGTTTGAGGGAAGATATTATGTCGACCGATGCTTGCCCATGGGTTGCTCAATATCATGCGCGTATTTCGAAGCCTTTAGCACATTCCTAGAATGGGTAGTGAAGAGCGAAAGCGGCTCCAAGGGCCTAGTTCATTACTTGGACGACTTCCTTTGCGTGGGCCCGGCCGGGCGAATGCAGGCAGCTAATGGGCACGCTGGTAGACACATTTGACCTATTCGGGGTACCATTAGCAGCTGAAAAAACTGAGGGCCCAACGAGGCAGATCAAGTTTCTGGGGATAGAGATAGACTCGGAGGCGATGGAATTTAGACTACCTGAGGACAAGGTGAGTGACCTCAGACTTGAAGTGGGAAAATCCCTGGCAGCCAAGAAAAGGACACTGCGCGAAATACAGTCACTACTGGGTAAACTGAACTTTGCATGCAGGGTCATGCCAATGGGCAGGATCTTCTGCAGGCGCCTAGCCTTTCTGACGAAAGGATTACAGCAGCCCCACCACTTCATCAGGCTAAACCGGGAGACAAAGGATGATTTAAGGGTATGGGAATCGTTGCTGGCAGATTATAATGGGAAAACGCTGTGGCCCCAAGAGTGGGCACGAACGAGGAGCTGCAGCTATTCACCGACGCTGCGGGTTCCACAGGCTTCGGAGCCTATTTCAAAGGACGGTGGGTGAGCGGCAGGTGGCCACACCCATGGCTCCGATCACCTCTGGGGAAGAACCTGGCCTTTCTAGAATTCTTCCCGCTGGTAGTAGCACTGTTGGTCTGGGGCCACGAGCTAGCCAACAGAGCAGTCCGATTTCGCACGGACAACATGGCAGTAGTCGCAGCAGTAAATAGTCTGACTTCATCATCACCCCCAGTTGTGAGTCTCATCAGGCAGTTTGTACTAAAGTGTCTGCAGCATAACATTAGCTTTAGGGCAGTACACATCCCCGGTACGGAGAACGGGATAGCTGACGCACTGTCTCGTTTTCAGCTGGACCGTTTTCGGAAGTTGGCCCCAGAGGCGGACGAGAGGCCTACACAGATACCACCAGGCCTATGGGACACAGTCTCGACAGACTGGCGAGTTGCGTGAGACAGTCCATCTCACCAACCACTTGGAGGGCTTACAACAGGGTATGGAATAGATGGGCGGACTTAGAAATCAGGCGCCCAACGGGGAACCCCGAAGAGAAAAGGAGCCTTATGCTGCATTTTCTCGACAACATATGTGCCACCGCTACATCACCCTCCGCAGTGGAGAAGGCCATGGCGGCACTGGCGTTCCGATTTAAGTTAAGGGGGGAAGAAGATTTAACCAAGGGCTTCATGATTCGCCAGGTGGTCAAGGGTTTTAGACGGAGGGGTAAGGAGGAGTTGGGAGGTGATTGCCGAAGGCCCATCACGCTGGCACTACTGATCGAACTACTGAACGCACTGGAGGTACATTGCCGCAGTGCACACGAAATTTGGCTGTTACAACTGGCGTTTGCTTTAGCCTTCCATGGAGCTTTAAGGGTGGGGGAGCTGGTAGGCCCCAATAGAAATAGCGGGGGGGGGGGGATACAGCGGAAGAATATCTCGCTAGCCCAAGGCAGCTTATGGGTACACATCCCCAGGTCAAAAACGGACCAAAGGGCTAAAGGAGTAACCCTTAGGCTGAGGGAGATGGCCGGGAGTAGGGCCTGCCCGGTACAACTGTACACAAGTTTTATGCAGGGGCAGTCTGACCGAACCGGTCCGCTCCTGCGGCACGAAGACGGAACTACGTTGTCCAGATTTCAGTTTGTAGCCCTGCTAAAACGCACACTCACAGGCATCGGGTGCGTCACGGCCGAGTACGGGTCGCACTCGTTTCGCATTGGGGCAGCTACCGAGGCAACCAGATGGGGCCTCGGCGCCGAAATGGTTAAAAAGATCGGCAGATGGGAATCGCACCGTTTCAGGTCTTACATTCGCCCGCACCGGGTGGAGCGATAAGCGTAGGGCGCGAAGAATAATCCAAAAAAAACAAAAAAACTTTTAATGTAGCATGTTATATTGACTATCATCCCTCACAGGCCGACGAAAATGTAGAGTGTGGATAATGGGGCATTCATACATAGTGCGGGCTGAGCGGCGAGCTGCAAGGCGAGACAGAGACCGACACCTCGGGCAGGTAAGGGACAACGTGGAGGTCCACTGGTTGGGCCAGGGAGGACTGACAGTCAAGAGGTTGGCCCAGAATTTTTTTTTTTAAGTTAGTGAAAGCAAGGGGGTCCCCCGATGTACTAATGGTCCATATAGGGGGTAACGACGTTGGGTATATGCAACAGCATCTACTGATGCAGGAACTAATATCACTATTCACGCGGATGTGGTCACTCTGCCCCCACATGACCGTAGTGTGGTCTGAAATCATCCCCAGACTAACGTGGCGCCCGCGCATGCCCGAGCAGGTCCTAAATCAGTCTCGGGCAAAAATCAATAGAGCCATTTCGAAATTTATGTTCAGGTCTGGGGGGCTAGCGGTCCGGCACACGCTGCTCGAAAAGCCGGCAGGGCACCTAGAAAGCGACGGCGTGCACCTAAATGATCTGGGCAACACCATCTTCTTATATGGCCTGAGAGAGGCTCTCGAGGCAGCGCTCTGCGTAGGGGCGGGCATTCGTCCTTGAGAGGGCAAGGACGAATGCTGTGGCGGGTCCTTGGCAATGCCGTATCTTTGGACATCGAGAAAGTATTCACCACTGAGCTGGCATAACCAAGGAATGCGTCAAAGAGGATCCCATAATGAAATATCATGATAATGGATAATGGATAATGCATAATGGAGTGAGGAGTGGTGGTGTAATGTGATAATGTAAGCCGAAGGCTAGTGGCCAGCACGCAAGGGCATTGTCAAGGGACCTGCAGAGCGCTCAAGCGCCCCGCCATCTGTTAATGGAAATATGATTGTTATTGTAATATGTGTTTTTTATCCCTCCCCCTTTTTTACCCATCTTTTATTTCAATGTTTTCGCTGTCGCAGCTCAACTAATGTTTAATGTTAATACTGTAATAAAAGCTGTGGCCTTATAACTCCAATTGGGTGTCATAGCTTATGTTACGGTAATTAAGAAGGTCGGCTCAATTAAGGCCCTACCCTGGTCATGAGCTGTACTGGGTGGCCACACTATTAGACCCTCGGTATAGGCACAAAGTGAAGGAGATGTTTCCAAATTACCAGAAGGCAGAAAGGATGCAGCCAGGGGCGTAGCAATAGGGGTTGCAGCGGTAGCGACCGCATCGGGGCCCTTGGGCCAGAGGGGCCCCAAAGGGCCCTCCCTCAAGTGCAGTATTAGCTCTCTATTGGTCCTGTGCTGGTAATAATCACTTCTATAGATACTTTGAATAGTGGTAATCATTAACAAGCTGTTCCCCATCCCCTTCTTGCACCTCTGACACTGTAGTTGTCCTTGGCAGGTTTTGGTGCGCCGTATAAATTGTTATGTATAGAGTGCTTGGGGGGGCCCATGTAAAACTTGCATCGGGGCCCACAGCTCCAAAGCTACGCCACTGGATGCAGCACTTGCAGAACAAGCTGGCAACTATGCTTTACAATGCGTTTAAGGGGGATGTCACAGCACAACGCAATAAAGGCACCACTGCCAGTAATCCTTCACCCATGTCCACGCAGGCAAGGACAGGCCAGCGATCTCATGGTGATGTCGGACATGTGGACATTCTTTAGTCCAACAAATCTCGCCTTAGCGCTTCCGGATCTGCCCTCCACCAACGCCCTTGGACTACTGGGTGCGCAAGCTTGACCTATGGCCAGAGCTGTTACAATTTGCCATCCAACTTCTGTGTTGTCTTGCCTCAAGCGTCCTGTCAGAAAGGACATTCAGCGCAGCTGGAGGCATTGTCACTAAGAAGAGAAGTCGCCTAAAGTCAAAAAAGTGTTCAGTACCTCACCCTTATCAAAATGAATGAGGCATGGATCCCGGAGGGCTACTGCCCACCCGAAGACTAAGTCAGTCCCTGCACACAGCATCTCTGCCTGCGCGCCGTGTGACTGCCTGCCCCATGACCAAGTCGCTCCCGATACAGCATCCCTCCCTGCAGGCTGCTTGACTGCCTTCTCCGCCACCACCAACAGGGTCCAGGACTCCAGGCGGATTCCTGAATTTTTAAGGCCGCTGCTAGCAGCGGCCGCTATAATAATTTTTCTGGTGCGTGTACATGCCTGCCTAATTTTTCTGGCTGCACTTTAGCTGCAACAACAAAACAAAAGGCATGTACATGTGTCAATTCCCCTTCGTGATTGTTACCTTGCCTCGGTGAAGGGGCTTGCGTATCACAATAAAGCAATGACCGACGGCTATATGAGTGTCTCGGGAGGGGAGTTCCACACCAAAGATTATAATGTCGTTGCTTCATTGTGGACAGACCAAATTCGATCAGCTGGACAGTCACCACTGTTGTTCTGTCATTAAGCTACCTCAGCCCAGCGACCATATGGGCTTGAAAGCCGTTATCGCCTGCACTCTGGCCATGATGCACACCAGTCCAGCACGGCCGTCACTACAAAAACAGCAGTTTGCGGTGTGTTACACAGTGGTCTGTCAGTGTGAAGCAGTACACTAATTACACTACCTGATTGATGTATACACATGCAAGATGTTTTAAAGCACTTTAGGCCTCTAATTTAGCATGCAATGTGATTTGTGCCCTTAAAATGCTGCTGTGCGTCAAATCCGGGTTTTTCTTCAGGACTTTTGGCGTGTATACCACTCATCCATGCCCCCCTCCAGGTGTTAGACCCCTTGAAACATCTTTTTCATCACTTTTGTGGCCAGCATAAATGTTTCTAGTTCGCCTCCCCATTGAAGTATTTTGCGGTTCATGAAAGTTCGGGCGAACCAGTCTGGTTTGCGAAAGTTTGTGCAAACCAAACTTTTGCAGAAGTTCGCGGTCGAGGTTTGCGAACCAAAAATCGGACGTTCGAGCCATCTGTAGCCTGGAATAGTTGCCCGCAGTATAGGAAGCCTGGAATAGTTCCCCGCAGAATAGGAAACCTGGAATAGTTGCCTGCAGTATAGGTAGTCTGGAATAGTTGCCTGCAGTATAGGTAGTCTGGAATACTTGCCCGCAGTATAGGAAGCCTGGAATAGTTGCCCACGGTATAGGTAGCCTGGAATATTTGCTCACAGTATAGGTAGCCTGGAATAGTGGTTCCTAGTAGTGTTGGGCCGAACGGTTCGCCTGCGAACGGTTCCATGCGAACTTCAGCGGTTCGCATTCGCGTCCCGCAGGCGAACTTTTGCGGAAGCTCGGTTCGCCCCATAATGCACCATGAGGGTCAACTTTGACCCTCTACATCACAGTCAGCAGGCCCAGTGTAGCCAATTAGGCTACACTAGCCCCTGGAGCCACTCCCCCCCTTATAAAAGGCAGGCAGCGGCGGCCATTACGGTCACTTGTGTGCCTGCGTTAGTGAGAGTAGGGCGAGCTGCTGCAGACTGTCTCTCATAGGGAAAGATTAGTTAGGCTTAGCTTGTTCCTGGCTGCATACCTGTTCTGTTCAGTGAACCTGCCACTGCATACCTGTGCTGTGAACCCACCACTGCATACCTGTTCAGTGAACCTGCCACTGCATACCTGTTCAGTGAACCTGCCACTGCATACCTGTTCAGTGAACCTGCCACTGCATACCTGTTCAGTGAACCTGCCACTGCATACCTGTTCTGTGAACCCACCACTGCATACCTGTACTGTGAACCCACCACTGCATACCTGTTCAGTGAACCTGCCACTGCATACCTGTTCTGTGAACCCACCACTGCATACCTGTACTGTGAACCCACCACTGCATACCTGTTCAGTGAACCTGCCACTGCATACCTGTTCTGTGAACCCACCACTGCATACCTGTTCTGTGAACCCACCACTGCATACCTGTACTGTGAACCCACCACTGCATACCTGTTCAGTGAACCTGCCACTGCATACCTGTTCTGTGAACCCACCACTGAATACCTGTTCTGTGAACCCACCACTGCATACCTGTTCAGTGAACCCACCACTGCATACCTGTTCAGTGAACCCGCCACTGCATACCTGTTCTGTGAACCCACCACTGCTTACCTGTTCTGTGAACCCACCACTGCATACCTGTTCTGTGAACCCACCACTGCATACCTGTTCAGTGAACCCGCCACTGCATACCTGTTCTGTGAACCCGCCACTGCATACCTGTTCTGTGAACCCGCCACTGCATACCTGTTCTGTGAACTCGCCACTGCATACCTGTTCAGTGAACCCGCCACTGTATACCTGTTCTGTGAACCCGCCACTGTATACCTGTTCTGTGAACCCGCCACTGCATACCTGTTCTGTGAACCCGCCACTGCATACCTGTTCTGTGAACCCGCCACTGCATACCTGTTCAGTGAACCCACCACTGCATACCTGTTCAGTGAACCCGCCACTGTATTCCTGTTCAGTGAACCCGCCACTGCATACCTGTTCTGTTCAGTGAACCTGTCACTGTATACCTGTTCTGTTCAGTGAACCCGCCACTGTATACCTGTTCAGTGAACCCGCCACTGCATACCTGTTGTGTTCAGTGAACCCGCCACTGCATACCTGTTCTGTTCAGTGAACCCGCCACTGTTTTAAAGCACTTTAGGCCTGTCATTTAGCATTCAATGTGATTTCTGCCCTTAAAACGCTGCTTTGCGACAAATCCAGATTTTTCCCGGGGACTTTTGGCGTGTATCCCACTCCGCCATGCCCCCCTCCAGGTGTTAGACCCCTTGAAACATCTTTTCCATCACTTTTGTGGCCAGCATAATTTTTTTTTTTTCAAAGTTCGCATCCCCATTGAAGTCTATTGCGGTTCGCGAACTTTAACGCGAACCGAACCTTTCGCGGAAGTTCGCGAACCCGGTTCGCGAACCTAAAATCGGAGGTTCGGCCCAACTCTAGTTCCTAGTATAGGAAGCCTGGAATAGTTGCGCGTGGTATAAGAAACTTAGAATAGTTGCCCGCAGTATAGGTACAACACAATTCACATAACCTGATTAATATTTAGAAAACACAAGATTAATTCCTATCTGGAGTGTGTACATTATAAAATATAACTTTTATTAATATAATTAAAATAAATTCATATGCCTAATTGACCTAACTGAGGTAGGTTACAAAATCAATGATCAGATATTAATCATTTGTAAACATACATCTGATCAACCTATTCCTCACTAAGATTGCTAAAGTGCTATAAAGAAACCCCCCACCACCAATCCGACATGTTTCAGCTCCCCATTTGGAGCCGTCGTCAGGGAATAAAGTGCTAAGTGCTAGGGTGCAAGGTGCATATCTTATAAATTAACAATCATAACATATAGAAAACAATGAATGAGAGCTGTGCTCTCTAACTCAGTCATGGATGCCTGACTGAGCTAGAGAGCACAGCTCTCATTTATTGTTTTCTATATGTTATGATTGTTAATTTATAAGATATGCACCTTGCACCCTAGCACTTAGCACTTTATTCCCTGACGACGGCTCCAAATGGGGAGCTGAAACATGTCGGATTGGTGGTGGGGGGTTTCTTTATAGCACTTTAGCAATCTTAGTGAGGAATAGGTTGATCAGATGTATGTTTACAAATGATTAATATCTGATCATTGATTTTGTAACCTACCTCAGTTAGGTCAATTAGGCATATGAATTTATTTTAATTATATTAATAAAAGTTATATTTTATAATGTACACACTCTAGATAGGAATTAATCTTGTGTTTTCGCAGTATAGGTAGCCTGGAAGAGTTGGCCCCAGTATAGTTAGCATGGAATAGTTGCCCCCAGTATAGGTAGCCTGGAATAGTTGCCCGCAGTATAGGTAGCCTGAAATAGTTGCCCCCAGGTAGCCTGTAATAGTTGGCCCCAGTATAGTTAGCCTGGAATAGTTGCCCCCAGTATAGATAGCTTGGAATAGTTGCCAGCAGTATAGGAAACCTGAAATAGTTGCCCGCAGCATAGGTAGCCTGGAATAGTTGCCCACAGTATAGGAAATCTGGAATAGTTGCCCGCAGTATAGGAAGCCTGGAATAGTTGCCCGCAGTATAGGAAGCCTGGAATAGTTGCCCGCAGTATAGGAAGCCTGGAATAGTTGCCCCCAGTATAGGTAGCCTGGAATAGTTGCCCACAGTATAGGAAATCTGGAATAGTTGCCCGCAGTATAGGTAGCCTGGAATAGTTCCCCGCAGAATAGGAAACCTGGCATAGTTGTCTGCAGTATAGGTAGCCTAATAGTGGCCCCCAGTATATAGGTATCCTGGAATAGTTGCCTGCAGTATAGGAAGCCTGAAATAGTTGCCTGCAGTATAGTTAGCCTGGAATAGTTGCCCCCAGTATAGGTAGCGTGGAATAGTTGCCCGCAGTATAGGAAACCTGGAATAGTTACCCGCAGTATAGGTAGCCTGGAATAGTTGCCCGCAGTATAGGAAATCTGGAATAGTTACCTGCAGTATAGGAAGCCTGGAATAGTTGCCTGCAGTATAGGAAGCCTGGAATAGTTGCCCGCAGTATAGGTAGTCTGGAATATTTGCCCGCAGTATAGGTAGCCTGGAATAGTTGCCCACAGTATAGGAAATCTGGAATAGTTGCCCGCAGTATAGGAAATCTGGAATAGTTGCCCGCAGTATAGGAAGCCTGGAATAGTTCCCCGCAGAATAGGAAACCTGGCATAGTTGTCTGCAGTATAGGTAGCCTAATAGTGGCTCCCAGTATATAGGTATCCTGGAATAGTTGCCTGCAGCATAGGAAGCCTGGAATAGTTGCCTGCAGTATAGGAAGCCTGGAATAGTTGCCTGCAGCATAGGAAGCCTGGAATAGTTGCCTGCAGTATAGGAAGCCTGGAATAGTTGCCCCCAGTATAGGTAGCGTGGAATAGTTGCCCGCAGTATAGGAAGCCTGGAATAGTTGCCTGCAGTATAGGAAGCCTGGAATAGTTGCCTGCAGTATAGGTAGTCTGGAATATTTGCCCGCAGTATAGGAAGCCTGAAATAGTTGCCCACGGTATAGGTAGCCTGGAATATTTGCTCACAGTATAGGTAGCCTGGAATAGTTGCCCGCAGTATAGGAAATCTGGAATAGTTGCCCGCAGTATAGGTAGCCTGGAATAGTTGCCTGCAGTATAGGTAGCCTGGAATATTTTCCTGCAGTATAGGAAGCCTGGAATATTTACTCACAGTATGGGTAGCGTGGAATAGTCTCCCCCAGTATAGGTAGCCTGGAATAGTTGCCCCCAGTATAGGTAGCCTGGAATAGTTGTCCCCAGTATAGGTAGCCTGGAATAGTTGCCCCCGGTATAGGAAGCCTGGAATAGTTGCCCCCAGTATTGGTAGCCTGGAATAGTTGCCCCCAGTATTGGTAGCCTGGAATAGTTGCCCGCAGTATAGGAAGCTTGGAATAGTTGCCCACAGTATAGGAAGCCGTGAATAGTTGCCTGCAGTATTGGAAGCCTGAATTGTTGCCTGCAGTATAGGAAGCCTGGAATAGTTGCCCCCAGTATAGGTAGCCTGGAATAGTTGCCCCCAGCATATGTAGCCTGGAATAGTTGCCCGCAGTATAGGTAGCCTGCAATATTTGCCCACAGTATTGGAAGCCTGGAATAGTTGCCCACGGAATAGCTAGCCTGGAATAGTTGCCCACAGTATTGGAAGCCTGGAATAGTTACCCACAGAATAGCTTGCCTGGAATGGTTGCCCGCAGTATAGGAAGCCTGGAATAGTTGCCTGAAGTATAGGAAGCCTGGAATAGTTGCCTGAAGTATAGGAAGCCTGGAATAGTTCCCAGCAGTATAGGAAGCTTGGAATAGTTCCCGGCAGTATAGGAAGCCTGGAATAGTTGCCCCCAGTATAGGTAGCCTAGAATAGTTGCCCCTAGTATAGGTAGCCTGGAATAGTTGCCCGCAGCATAGGAATCCTGGAATAGTTGCCCGCAGTATAGGAAGCCTGGAAGAGTTGCCCCCAGTATAGGTAGCCTGGAATAGTTGCCCCCAGTATAGGTAGCCTGGAATAGTTCCCGGCAGTATAGGAAGCCTGGAATAGTTGCCCCCAGTATAGGTAGCCTAGAATAGTTGCCCCTAGTATAGGTAGCCTGGAATAGTTGCCCGCAGCATAGGAATCCTGGAATAGTTGCCCGCAGTATAGGAAGCCTGGAAGAGTTGCCCCCAGTATAGGTAGCCTGGAATAGTTGCCCCCAGTATAGGTAGCCTGGAATAGTTGCCCGCAGTATAGGTAGCCTGGAATAGTTGCCCCCAGTATAGGTAGCCTAGAATAGTTGCCCCTAGTATAGGTAGCCTGGAATAGTTGCCCGCAGTATAGGTAGCCTGCAATATTTGCCCGCATTATAGGAAGCCTGGAATAGTTGCCCCCAGTATAGGTAGCCTAGAATAGTTGCCCCTAGTATAGGTAGCCTGGAATAGTTGCCCGCAGTATAGGATGCCTGGAATAGTTGCCCACGGAATAGCTAGCCTGGAATAGTTGCCCACAGTATAGGAAGCCTGGAATAGTTGCCCACAGAATAGCTTGCCTGGAATAGTTGCCCGCAGTATAGGAAGCCTGGAATAGTTGCCCGCAGTATAGGAAGCCTGGAATAGTTGCCCGCAGTATAGGAAGCCTGGAATAGTTGCCCGCAGTATAGGAAGCCTGAAATAGTTGCCCGCAGTATAGGAAGCTTGGAATAGTTCCCGGTAGTATAGGAAGCCTGGAATAGTTGCCCGCAGTATAAGTAGCCTGGAATAGTTGCCCCCTGTATAAGTAGCCTGGAATAGTTGCCCCCTGTATAAGTAGCCTGGAATAGTTGCCCGCAGTATAGGAAGCCTGGAATAGTTTCCCACAGTATTGGAAGCCTGGAATAGTTGCCCCCAGAATAGCTAGCCTGGAATAGTTGCCCGCAGTATAGGAAGCCTGGAATAGTTGCCCGCAGTATAGGAAGCCTGCAATAGTTGCCCCCAGAATAGCTAGCCTGGAATAGTTGCCCACAGTATAGGAAGCCTGGAATAGTTGCCCCCAGAATAGCTAGCCTGGAATAGTTGCCTGAAGTATAGGAAGCCTGGAATAGTTCCCCCCAGTATAGGTAGCATGGAATAGTTGCCCGCAGCATAGGAAGCCTGGAATAGTTGTCCGCAGTATAGGAAGCCTGGAATTGTTGCCCCCAGTATAGGTAGCCTGGAATAGTTGACCGCAGCATAGGAAGCCTGGAATAGTTGCCCCCAGTATAGGTAGCCTGGAATAGTTGCCCGCAGTATAGGTAGCCTGGAATAGTTGCCCCCAGTATAGGTAGCCTAGAATAGTTGCCCCTAGTATAGGTAGCCTGGAATAGTTGCCCGCAGTATAGGAAGCCTGGAATAGTTGCCCACGGAATAGCTAGCCTGGAATAGTTGCCCACAGTATAGGAAGCCTGGAATAGTTGCCCACAGAATAGCTTGCCTGGAATAGTTGCCCGCAGTATAGGAAGCCTGGAATAGTTGCCCGCAGTATAGGAAGCCTGGAATAGTTGCCCGCAGTATAGGAAGCCTGGAATAGTTGCCCGCAGTAGGAAGCCTGGAATAGTTGCCCACAGTATAGGAAATCTGGAATAGTTGCCCGCAGTATAGGAAATCTGGAATAGTTGCCCGCAGTATAGGTAGCCTGGAATAGTTGCCTGCAGTATAGGTAGTCTGGAATATTTGCCCGCAGTATAGGAAGCCTGAAATAGTTGCCCACGGTATAGGTAGCCTGGAATATTTGCTCACAGTATAGGTAGCCTGGAATAGTTGCCCGCAGTATAGGAAATCTGGAATAGTTGCCCGCAGTATAGGTAGCCTGGAATAGTTGCCTGCAGTATAGGTAGCCTGGAATATTTTCCTGCAGTATAGGTAGCCTGGAATATTTGCCCAAAGTATAGGAAGCCTGGAATATTTACTCACAGTATGGGTAGCGTGGAATAGTTGCCCCCAGTATAGGTAGCCTGGAATAGTTGTCCCCAGTATAGGTAGCCTGGAATAGTTGCCCCCGGTATAGGAAGCCTGGAATAGTTGCCCCCAGTATTGGTAGCCTGGAATAGTTGCCCCCAGTATTGGTAGCCTGGAATAGTTGCCCGCAGTATAGGAAGCTTGGAATAGTTGCCCACAGTATAGGAAGCCTTGAATAGTTGCCTGCAGTATTGGAAGCCTGAATTGTTGCCTGCAGTATAGGAAGCCTGGAATAGTTGCCCCCAGTATAGGTAGCCTGGAATAGTTGCCCCCAGCATATGTAGCCTGGAATAGTTGCCCGCAGTATAGGTAGCCTGCAATATTTGCCCACAGTATTGGAAGCCTGGAATAGTTGCCCACGGAATAGCTAGCCTGGAATAGTTGCCCACAGTATTGGAAGCCTGGAATAGTTACCCACAGAATAGCTTGCCTGGAATAGTTGCCCGCAGTATAGGAAGCCTGGAATAGTTGCCCGCAGTATAGGAAGCCTGGAATAGTTGCCTGAAGTATAGGAAGCCTGGAATAGTTGCCAGCAGTATAGGAAGCTTGGAATAGTTCCCGGCAGTATAGGAAGCCTGGAATAGTTGCCCCCAGTATAGGTAGCCTGGAATAGTTCCCCCAGTATAGGTAGCCTGGAATAGTTGCCCGCAGCATAGGAATCCTGGAATAGTTGCCCGCAGTATAGGAAGCCTGGAATAGTTGCCCCCAGTATAGGTAGCCTGGAATAGTTGCCCCCAGTATAGGTAGCCTGGAATAGTTGCCCCCAGTATAGGTAGCCTGGAATAGTTGCCCCCAGTATAGGTAGCCTGGAATAGTTGCCCCCAGTATAGGTAGCCTAGAATAGTTGCCCCTAGTATAGGTAGCCTGGAATAGTTGCCCGCAGTATAGGTAGCCTGCAATATTTGCCCGCATTATAGGAAGCCTGGAATAGTTGCCCCCAGTATAGGTAGCCTAGAATAGTTGCCCCTAGTATAGGTAGCCTGGAATAGTTGCCCGCAGTATAGGAAGCCTGGAATAGTTGCCCACGGAATAGCTAGCCTGGAATAGTTGCCCACAGTATAGGAAGCCTGGAATAGTTGCCCACAGAATAGCTTGCCTGGAATAGTTGCCCGCAGTATAGGAAGCCTGGAATAGTTGCCCGCAGTATAGGAAGCCTGGAATAGTTGCCCGCAGTATAGGAAGCCTGGAATAGTTGCCCGCAGTATAGGAAGCTTGGAATAGTTCCCGGTAGTATAGGAAGCCTGGAATAGTTGCCCGCAGTATAAGTAGCCTGGAATAGTTGCCCCCTGTATAAGTAGCCTGGAATAGTTGCCCGCAGTATAGGAAGCCTGGAATAGTTTCCCACAGTATTGGAAGCCTGGAATAGTTGCCCCCAGAATAGCTAGCCTGGAATAGTTGCCCGCAGTATAGGAAGCCTGGAATAGTTGCCCGCAGTATAGGAAGCCTGGAATAGTTGCCCCCAGAATAGCTAGCCTGGAATAGTTGCCCACAGTATAGGAAGCCTGGAATAGTTGCCCCCAGAATAGCTAGCCTGGAATAGTTGCCTGAAGTATAGGAAGCCTGGAATAGTTCCCCCCAGTATAGGTAGCATGGAATAGTTGCCCGCAGCATGGGAAGCCTGGAATAGTTGTCCGCAGTATAGGAAGCCTGGAATTGTTGCCCGCAGTATAGGAAGCCTGGAATTGTTGCCCCCAGTATAGGTAGCCTGGAATAGTTGCCCGCAGCATAGGTAGCCTGGAATAGTTGCCCCCAGTATAGGTAGCCTGGAATAGTTGCCCGCAGTATAGGTAGCCTGGAATAGTTGCCCCTAGTATAGGTAGCCTGGAATAGTTGCCCGCAGTATAGGAAGCCTGGAATAGTTGCCCACGGAATAGCTAGCCTGGAATAGTTGCCCACAGTATAGGAAGCCTGGAATAGTTGCCCACAGAATAGCTTGCCTGGAATAGTTGCCCGCAGTATAGGAAGCCTGGAATAGTTGCCCGCAGTATAGGAAGCCTGGAATAGTTGCCCGCAGTAGGAAGCCTGGAATAGTTGCCCACAGAATAGCTAGCCTGGATTAGTTGCCCACAGTATAGGAAGCCTAGAATAGTTGCGCGCAGTATAGGAAGCCTGGAATAGTTGCCCGCAGTATAGGAAGCCTGGAATAGTTGCCCGCAGTATAGGAAGCTTGGAATAGTTCCCGGTAGTATAGGAAACCTGGAATACTTGCCGCCTGTATAAGTAGCCTGGAATAGTTGCCCCCAGTATAGGTAGCCTGGAATAGTTGCCCCCAGTATAGGTAGCCTGGAATAGTTGCCCGCAGCATAGGAAGCCTGGAATAGTTTCCCGCAGTATTGGAAGCCTGGAATAGTTGCCTGCAGTATAGGAAGCCTGGAATAGTTGCCCGCAGTATAGGAAGCCTGGAATAGTTGCCCGCAGTATAGGAAGCCTGGAATAGTTGCCCGCAGTATAGGAAGCCTGGAATAGTTGCCCGCAGTATAGGAAGCTTGGAATAGTTCCCGGGAGTATAGGAAGCCTGGAATAGTTGCCCGCAGTATAAGTAGCCTGGAATAGTTGCCCCCTGTATAAGTAGCCTGGAATAGTTGCCCGCAGTATAGGAAGCCTGGAATAGTTTCCCACAGTATTGGAAGCCTGGAATAGTTGCCCCCAGAATAGCTAGCCTGGAATAGTTGCCCGCAGTATAGGAAGCCTGGAATAGTTGCCCGCAGTATAGGAAGCCTGGAATAGTTGCCCCCAGAATAGCTAGCCTGGAATAGTTGCCCACAGTATAGGAAGCCTGGAATAGTTGCCCACAGAATAGCTTGCCTGGAATAGTTGCCCGCAGTATAGGAAGCCTGGAATAGTTGCCCGCAGTATAGGAAGCCTGGAATAGTTGCCCGCAGTATAGGAAGCCTGGAATAGTTGCCCGCAGTATAGGAAGCCTGGAATAGTTGCCCGCAGTATAGGAAGCCTGGAATAGTTGCCCGCAGTATAGGAAGCTTGGAATAGTTCCCGGTAGTATAGGAAGCCTGGAATAGTTGCCCGCAGTATAAGTAGCCTGGAATAGTTGCCCCCTGTATAAGTAGCCTGGAATAGTTGCCCGCAGTATAGGAAGCCTGGAATAGTTTCCCACAGTATTGGAAGCCTGGAATAGTTGCCCCCAGAATAGCTAGCCTGGAATAGTTGCCCGCAGTATAGGAAGCCTGGAATAGTTGCCCGCAGTATAGGAAGCCTGGAATAGTTGCCCCCAGAATAGCTAGCCTGGAATAGTTGCCCACAGTATAGGAAGCCTGGAATAGTTGCCCCCAGAATAGCTAGCCTGGAATAGTTGCCTGAAGTATAGGAAGCCTGGAATAGTTCCCCCCAGTATAGGTAGCATGGAATAGTTGCCCGCAGCATGGGATGCCTGGAATAGTTGTCCGCAGTATAGGAAGCCTGGAATTGTTGCCCCCAGTATAGGTAGCCTGGAATAGTTGCCCGCAGCATAGGTAGCCTGGAATAGTTGCCCAGAGTATAGGTAGCCTGGAATAGTTGCCCGCAGTATAGGTAGCCTGGAATAGTTGCCCCTAGTATAGGTAGCCTGGAATAGTTGCCCGCAGTATAGGAAGCCTGGAATAGTTGCCCACGGAATAGCTAGCCTGGAATAGTTGCCCACAGTATAGGAAGCCTGGAATAGTTGCCCACAGAATAGCTTGCCTGGAATAGTCGCCCGCAGTATAGGAAGCCTGGAATAGTTGCCCGCAGTATAGGAAGCCTGGAATAGTTGCCCGCAGTAGGAAGCCTGGAATAGTTGCCCACAGAATAGCTAGCCTGGATTAGTTGCCCACAGTATAGGAAGCCTAGAATAGTTGCGCGCAGTATAGGAAGCCTGGAATAGTTGCCCGCAGTATAGGAAGCCTGGAATAGTTGCCCGCAGTATAGGAAGCTTGGAATAGTTCCCGGTAGTATAGGAAACCTGGAATACTTGCCGCCTGTATAAGTAGCCTGGAATAGTTGCCCCCAGTATAGGTAGCCTGGAATAGTTGCCCCCAGTATAGGTAGCCTGGAATAGTTGCCCGCAGCATAGGAAGCCTGGAATAGTGTCCCGCAGTATTGGAAGCCTGGAATAGTTGCCTGCAGTATAGGAAGCCTGGAATAGTTGCCTGCAGTATAGGAAGCCTGGAATAGTTGCCTGCAGTATAGGAAGCCTGGAATAGTTGCCTGCAGTATAGGAAGCCTGGAATAGTTGCCTGCAGTATAGGAAGCCTGGAATAGTTGCCTGCAGTATTGGAAGCTTGGAACAGTTGCCTGCAGTATAGGAAGCCTGGAATAGTTGCCCACAGTATGCAGAGTATAGTGTGCAGCGGAAGAAGCTCTGTTCTTAGTTGCTTCCTGGAGTCCACCTTCAGACTTCCTGTAATCACTCAGCTCTCCCCTACTGCCTGGCAGCACTTCCTACATAATGTGATTACATGCATGCAGGAAGAGATGCCAGGACTAGGGGGAGAGCATATCGATGACAGGAAGTCTGACATCGCTGGACTCCAGAAAGCAGGTGAGTAAGCACATTGAGACCCGGGGAGGGGTGCTCTCTGCGTGGCCCCTTCAGACTCCACTGGCGACAAGGCATTGTCACCAATCATATCAGGGCCTCTTCCAACTCCTCCTCCCCGCCGGCGGCTACTTCCGGGTTCGGCGACAGCCGCCGACAGGCTGGGAACGCGAGTGATTCTCTGCGTTCCCAGACGCTATATCACCCTCTATGCTGCTGGCGGCTGTCGCCGAACCCGGAAGTAGCCGCCGGCGGGGACAGGAGGATCGGAGCAAGGCTGCAAGGGCACCATACAGCTTCAGAGGGCTGAGGGATGCCCTAGGTGAGTAAAAATACGGTGACCATACGTCCCGCTTTACCGGGGACGCGTCCCGCCTTCGGGGGGCGCTGTCCCTGGCTGCATGAGGTCCGGGGAAACGTCCCGCTTTTAGCAGCGGGATGTCCCGGCCTCGGGACTCTGGCCACCGTACAATGAACTAGCCGCAGCGTCTACTAGACGCTGTGCTAGTTCATTCCCCGCAGCCCCGCTCCAGCCTGCATTGTCCTCCTCCGGCAGGCACAGGCAGAGCAGGGCTACGGGAAGATGGCGTCCGGAGGCGGAGCCCTGTACTGGAGACTATTTGTCTCCAGTACAGGGCTCCGCCTCCGGACGCCATCTTGCCGTAGCCCTGCTCTGCCTGTGAGAGGCTGAGCGGGAGATTGAAGATCGTCCAGGCCAGGGGGAGCTGCACACACCAGAGGCCGGCTGCGTGAGGGGACGTCTTCTGCCAGGTGAGTAAATGCTTTTTCTTGCAGGTGAAGTGTTTGCCCACATTGTGTACATTTTGTACTGACATGTTTGCCCAAATTGTGTTCATTTTGTACTGACATGTTTGCCCGCATTGCATTTATCTTGTACTGACATGTTTGCCCGCAGTGCGTTTATCTTGTACTGATATGTTTGCCCGCAGTGCATTTATCTTGTACTGACATGTTTTCCCCCATTGCGTTTATTTTGTGCTGAAATGTTGCCCCCATTGCGTTTATTTTGTGCTGACATGTTTGCCCCCATTGCGTTTATTTTGTGCTGACATGTTTGCCCCCATTGCGTTTATTTTGTACTGACATGTTTGCCCCCATTGCGTTTATTTTGTACTGACATGTTTGCCCCCATTGCGTTTATTTTATGCTGACATGTTGCCCGCAATGCGTTTATTTTGTGCTGAGATGTTGCCCGCAATGCGTTTATTTTGTGTTGAAATGTTGCCCGCAATGCGTTTATTTTGTGCTGAAATGTTGCCCATTGCGTTTATTTTGTGGTGTCTGGGGTAACTGTTGCTGCATTTATTATTTAATGGTCATAGTTGGCTATGTTTGCTGCTTTGGGGTTATGACATACTATTAAATAGCATCACACAGTTTCTGCACACCTATGATGTGAATCCACGTTTGACCACATCACGGCGTAAACACTGCTTTCTTATGCCTCGCTGTTGCATCATTACGTTAGATCCGCCCATAGAATGTCATGGCCACGCCCATTTTTCGCGCTCGCTGCAGACACCACATTTATTTTTCGCAGCGGCGCACGCCGCAGCCGCCCTCCCCCCCCCAATTCCTCCCCCCCAATTCCCCCCGTCCCAGGTTGAGCCTACAAAAATCTGGTCACTCTAGTAAAAATCTTTTTTTTTTTTTTACTTAAGTATCCTGTGACGGTTCCGAGACCACAGAGCCCAGAGACACAGTGTATAGCAGCAGATTAAACAAAACCCGACTGGCGGGGCATTTATTGGTCACACAGTTCACACAAAAAGTTCACAATATTACTATATAATTCACAAGGGAGTGTCCGATTCCCCCTACCAAGCAGTCACAATTCCCAGCTTCGCAGGCAAAGCAACATAAGTCCCAAAGTTCCAGTAACTCCACCAATAGAAGGTGTCCAAGAGGTGCACAACAGATCCCAACAGTCCCAATAGATGCAGTTCTCATCAGTCCCAATATCCAGTAGACATTCGACAAGTCTACACGACCAGATGCGGGTGAGATACACCAGTCCACAGTCCAGGGCCTCAGGACACTAAGTTCAGCACACCCTCTCTGGGTCCTAGCCGCATGGGGAATTCTCTTGGCTCACCACAGATCCTGGGAGCTGTTCTCCCTTCCCCAGACACAATCCAACTCCTTTCCATGAGGTACAAACATGAAACCAGCTCTGCTCTCAGGTGCCTAGCTGTCTGCCTCCTGCGGAGAGCCAACCACTCAGCAGCCTAAATAGTGAATGGCCTTATTAGGCTGATAAGGTGTATCTCTGATGTCTCCAGAGGGTGGGGAAAGGTGAGCCTTCTATGGGACAGCAAATACAGTACTGTGCATTAAGGCCCATACACTCGTCGGATTTCCGCGAACGACGGGTCGTTTGAACGTTCCGTCGTTCGCCCGCTAAATCGGGCGTGTGTACAGACTATCGTTCGTTTGATAAGAGTGAGTTTAAACTCACTCTTATCAAACGAACGATAGTCTGTACACACGCCCGATTTAGCGGGCGAACGACGGAACGACGGGACGTTCAAACGACTCGTCGTTCGTGGAAATCCGACGTGTGTATGGGCCTTTAGTCTGCAGTCCTAATCCAATCACCTATTGTCACAAATCCCTTTAAGGCCCTATTGAAGATTTCCCTGATTCATATGTGCATTTAGGGCACGCATGCGCTGCTAAACATAATGCAGAGATATGACTGGTTCTCCTGAAGTCTGAGAAAAAGCCCTAAGTGCCACAGCTATGACCTCCTCCATCACACTGCTCTTTGCCCTGTAATGCTTATATCCAAACTGCTGAAGGTCGGCGCTATATTTAGACAGGGAAGGGACAGACTAAATATGATCTGTAGTAATGATTCTCACTGCTGATCTATACAGGCCTACGGTACAAATCACACTTTGATGCCACAGTGCAGGCACAGTAATGCCTTCTTTCACATGATTTATCAATGTCCTTAATAGTGTCTCCCAGCAGTGTCATGCAGCGCAGGGAATGATGGGTTTTCCCATGTTGCTTTGCTCCAGCACTGTCCTGGTCAACCACTTCAACCTTCACCTTTATAGAGTCATGCCAAGCATTTCAGATGAGTTAAGGGCGCAAGTCAATTTTGGCTTACATTACGTGTGAACTCAATCCTCACATCTCCCCTGTCACCTCTTAACCTTCTGTATATGCTGCCTCCTGTGGCCCTGCCCTGTAGCTATTTTGTTATGTAGGAGGAGTAGGAGCAGGGTGTTGTTTCTGGATCAGATGAGTTGAGGCAGTGAGGGTCTGTCACTTCCACTCAGCTCCACACCAGCTCTGTCAGTCCATCAGTCTCTGCCCTCATCTCATACACCTGTCCTGTGTGCACCATGTCTCGGCCGCTCACCGACCAGGAGAAGCGAAAACAGATAAGTGTCCGGGGATTAGCTGGAGCAGAAAATGTCTCTGCGCTCAAGAAGAACTTTAACCGTCATTTACACTTCACCCTTGTGAAGGATCGTAATGTGGCCAATCCCCGAGACTACTACTTCGCCTTAGCACACACCGTGCGCGACCATCTGGTGGGCCGATGGATCCGAACACAACAGCATTATTATGAGCATGATCCTAAGGTAAGTCGTATATTTTGGTGTGTTCCTTTCATCCAGTGAGAGCTTGGCGCTTTTTCTTCTTGGTGCACAGCTTTTAACACCTAATCTTCATGGTTGGCAAAAGCCTGTGATAAAAATTTTAACCACCTCTTCCCTTCTCGTAAAAATAAACCCCCATCCTTAATCTTAGGGCTGGTTCAGACGGACGTTTGGAGGCGTTGCGTTTGCTGGCGTCGCGTTCAGCAGCGTTCGTGTGCGTTTGGATGCGGTCGCGTTTTTTCTTCCCCTAGGGGGACATTAGCCATCGCGGTTAACCTCCCCTGGAAGCTACATGTAGCTTCCAGGGGCTCCTTGAACGCCAGAGAAAATCGGGACCCAAACGCTGCGTTTGTGTAAACGCGCTTGAAAGCTTGGTACAAACGCTCCCATTCACTTGAATGGGAGCGTTTAACACCAAGCCCTGAACGCTGGCTGTAAACGCTCTGCAAACGTCCGTCTGAACCAGCCCTAACTCCATAAAAAAAGTAAAAGTACAGTTACAATCTAAAATTTCTACTCTGGTCTAATAGAATTTCCATACCATTATAACTACTGGGAAAAGTGCCTGGATTGGTTAATAGGATTTGCTTTCATTTTACCCCGGTGCCTGAGACTGTGCTGTGGTGCTGCAATTCATATTATTAGTATGCTGGAGTTTTTTATCTTCTGCTGTGAAGATGATTGTGATAGTAAAAATGTGTGTGGATCTTATTTGAATGATTGATATAAGAGCGCACTGAATCCAAAGCAGTAGATAACTGTCTCCTTTTACCTCTATCTGAATAGGGTTTTTAGGCATGCCTCCAGTGGCTTCTCCCAGCACTGGTAACTTTGTACTTTAATGTGATAGGATGGGGGAAGGGGGGAATAGATTACATTACTTTGGAATAAAAGCTGTTGGTGGTGTGGTGGATAGCACCAGCTTTCTGGGTTCAAATATTGGCCATCACATTATCTGCATGGAGTTTGTATGCTCTCCAATTGTTTGTGTGGGTTTCCTCTGGGCACTCTGGTTTCCTCCCACATCTTACAAGATATCCAGATAGGTTAATTCAACCTCCCAGATCGCAGACTCTGACAGGGACATAATACTATGGTAATGATTAGATTGTGAGCTCCTCCAAGGGGACAGTTAGTAACATGACTGTAAAGGGCTGCAGAACATATCAGTGCTATGTGAATACATGATAATAATGGCCAATAAGGAGTTTGGTCACTGATTTTTATTGTATGATATGTCAGATTATAATTCTGTGTTAACATACATCTAACATGAATCCTTCGTAATCTTCAGATTTCCTGAACTGTGATCTCTTAAATATGCCTGCCACACAAAATGATTCCTAACACTAATCCTATCATTAACACTAACCTTCCTCTAACACCAACCATGAACTCCTGAGCAGCCTTGCAGAAATCTAATCCTAACATTAACTCCTACACTAACCTACTTTAAACACTAACCCTACCCATACATTAAAGGACTACTGTAGGGGGGTAGGGGGAAAAAGAGTTGAACTTACTTGGGGCTTTTAATGGTTGCGGCCGTGTCCTCGCTCCTGCTGACGTCACCAGAAGTGTACTGGGCCTGCATAATACACTCCTGGTGACGTCAGCGGGAGTGAGGGCATGGCCGTGCAGGAGCAGTGGTTTTCCAACTTCAAAGTAGAAAATTCTGGAAGTGAACCGGCGGCGGAGACCGGAGCATCAATGACTGGCTGCACGGGCACAGGACGTCTGTGGGGGACCGTTAGAATCCCCAGGTAAGTTCAACTCTTTTTCCCTCTACCCCCCTACAGTACTCCTTTAACCTGTAAGGGCTCTTTCACATTAGGGCAGATTTTGTGCGTTAACGCAAATGAGAGCCGTTTGCGTTAACCAAGGTAAGATGAAAGTCCATAGACTTTCATTTTACCTTTCACACCCGACGCTGCGTTTCGATGCGTTGCGGTTCCGACGCACCTGGGCGCAGTTTTTCATCCAACGCACCCGCGAGCCGGCGTTTTCCGTCGGGTTTAATTACCAGCTACCGCCGCTGATTGCGTCGCACCGCAGATACCCGACGACACGCCGCAGGCACAGACAACGCGTGCAGGAGAAAGGCTCCTGCACGCGTTGTCTAATGTGAAATAGCCCTAAATCTCTAACCAAATTACAATGCTCACCTAAGTTGGGAGTGTCACTCTTTTATGTGTTGCATCTGATTGGTCCAGCAGTGAGATGAGCCTGGGGTGAACCCTGCACTGAGATTCTTTGCTAACTGCATGTAATCTCAGCAGCACTGGAACCAGCCTACTGCTAGACTCCATTACAGGTCAGATTGTAGATTGGCCAAAAGTGCTGGTTCAGCATTTTGGCCAGGTCAGTAAATAAGTCTTACATAAGAATACCAATTTGTTTCTGTGTGTGGATTTTGAGTATCCAGTATCTGCCAAACACTCAGAATATGTTGGCACTGTACAGTTATTTTGTGCTCTGTCTTTCCTGCCAAAGTGAATCTATAGAGCTGGCCACACACAGCCAGACCTGCCCAGAACCCATATCCACAAAGCCAAATACTGATCAGAGAGTGTAAAATGATGCTTTATCCTGCAGTCCCAGGACTGATCCGATTTCAGCAGAAGCCTGACTAATTTATGGAATCAGTTATGTCACCACTGCTCTGTGGTTGAAAATTCCGATACAACTGAGATTTTATGTCAAAATAACAAAAGTTGCTACAGCAGATAATGGCTTTAGTGGCTAGCTGTAGACAACTTGTTTTCTTACAAGCGTATCTTCATTAGGCAGGATACAGGACTGGATGAACACTGCCCAAACTGGTTCTTATTCAGTTCTGTATCATGGCTGAAGAAGAAACTTGAAAGTTTGCAAAAAGCTATCTAGTCATTATAGGTTTTACCTGAAGCAGTTTTGTTATTTTGGTAAAAAGTATGATTTTGGATTTTCTTTACAACTAGTACCTTCTTGATGCCTTACTTTATCCCTCTAAGTCCAAGAAACAACTTTAACCTACCACTACCCTATTCCCTCACCCCAGGGGCATAACACTAAAAGGGATGTGGCCGCAGGGGGGCCCAGAAGCCACAGGGGGCCCAATGCCGAGAGACTGACAACTAAGGGCAAGGAGAGAAAGAACTTTCTACTCTCTGCACAATTGTTCTAATGACTGCATCTGTGCAACCACTGATTACAAATCTTTGTCTGCAAAACTTTGTATGATTCGTTGTCAGTCCCTATTCAGTGTGCAGCAGGGTCTTGCGTTCTACCCCTCAGGGGGTCCCATCCAAAGTGTTGCAGTGATTTCTAGTTACGCCCCTGCCCTAACCTTAAATATCTCTAACTCTGATACTTGCCCAGCAGTGAGCACCCATTCTTCTCTCCTGTAGACATTATTCCATGTAGCCGTAATAATGTCTGTGCTGGAGACACAGGGGCCTGTCGATGATCCCCTACTGAAACCTTGCAGGGCTGGCTGGTAATATTGGGTGCTGGGCAACAATTGTTAGGGCCCATTCACACCGAAAAGATGCAAAACAGTAGCATTTTGCGCAGATGATTTAACTGCGATTAGCAGTATATGCACTGTATTTCGATTTGCGCGAGAATCACGAGAAAATTCTGCAGGCCACGTTTTGCGATTTGCCGTTAATTGCGAAATGCCCGTGATTGGCGGCAATTGCAGCAGTGAAATCACTGCCATAGGGATACAATTGCGCTAGCGCTTTAAAAAGCGCTTCACCCGTTAATCGCCCTAGTGTGAATAGGCCCTCGTGGGCTTCTTTTACCAAATCCACTTGTTTTGAGTAGGTGTTGTGAATCCACTACCTGCATGCTTTCTGCGTGTGCCTTGCTACATTAGCCAGATCATCATCGTGGCAGCAGAGGAAATGGAATTTTTGTTTTTTTTAAAAAAAGTGAATAAAGACTGTAACTTCTTTAGTCATGTCAGTTTCAGTTTAAAACAATGATCCCATATTTCAGTCCTCACAGGTTTGCTTTAAATTATCTGAAAGATGAGATAAGAGCAGAATAAGCAGTGTTGTCAGTGAGAGGTGCAATATGACTAGATCTTAAGGTGTGTACACCCTAAACTACTGATGTCGCCTGTCGGAGATCAGAACCCGATTCCCTTGGGCGTCATCGCTGGGCTCAGCTGTACAGACATATGACATCTGTGTAGCTGACAATGTGCTGTATTGCTATGGAAGGAGGGGGGGGGGGGGGGGGTCGTGAACAATAAAGTTAGGTCCTGCTGGAGGTGAGTCGATCCACCGGGTGAATAGCTTGTGCGTCGCAGATCAACGCTGGGGCACCTCTGCACACACACCTGATAAGCGGCTGAGACAATTGTTATCAGCCGACATAAGTCGGGCATGTGTACGGGCCTTTAAAGAGAACCTGAGGTATGACTAACTCAAAAAAAAGGTAAATACTTACCTAAGGAGAGGCAAACTCCTAAATAGGCTTTTCAAGCTGTGCTCTGGTTCTCCACCTTTTGCCGGGACCCCCCTTAACATCGGCCATGCTCCTCTTTAAGGAATGATCGCGGCTGGACCTGCGCAGTTGCAAGGAGCTGCCTTTGTTGGTAATCTTCTGGGGATCCGCACTCGGCGATGGTGGACCGGAGGACGGCGATGGAAGCCTCATTAGAATGTAGAAGCTTCCCTCTTCTTAGGTAAGTATTTACTTTTTTAAGTTTGTGACGCCCCGGGTACACTTTAAAGGAGAACTGTAGTGAGAGATATATGCAGGCTGCCATATTTATTTCCTTTCAATCAATACCAGTTGCCTGGCAGCCCGTTGATCTATTTGGCTGAAGAAGTGTCTGAATCACACCAGAAACATGCATGCAGCTAATCTTTTCATATCTGTCAAAATTGGCAGAAAAACCTGATCTGATCTGCATGCTTGTTCAGGGGCTATGGCTGAAAGTATTGGAGGCAGAGGATCAGCAGGACAGCCAGGTAACTGGTACTGCTTAAATGGAAATAAATATGGCAGCCTCCATACACCTCTCTCTACAGTTCTCATTTAAAACCAGTGGTGGCCCCAGCGTCAAATTTTGGGTGGCACAAAGGGGGCACGATGGCTGGCTGGTGGGGCCCATTTGCGTGATGAAAATCGATGTTTGCATGGTGAGCTTTAGATACTTTTTGTCTAACTCAGGTGATAAAATTGGCTAGCTTGCTAGCAATTTGCTAGCAAATTGGCTTACTTGCTAGCAAGCTGCTCCTGTGTGGACAGATCACAGACAAATTATTCCTGCCTGTGTCTCACAACTCTGCAAGCAAGGGGAAGGGGAAGAGGCAGGAGGGAGAGAAACCCTGCGTGTGTTATTTATTGTTACTAGCTAAGAATTTCTGGAGACTAAGCTCCAGTATATTGGCTAATTTAAAAGAAAAACAGTAAGCTTTTAACTTGTAAGCCTTCTTCAGACTTCTATTCCTGTTGACTGACAATGTTAGAAAATACAATCAGGAGGTATAGAGATCTATTTTGCAACTATAAGTATGATCCAGATACAGTATATTAATTACAAGGGATTTTGCAAGGATTGTGAGGTATGTATTGCAAATAGATAAGATCCTTGGTTTCCTTACATAGACTCAACCTGACATGGAGAGTTGTTTACAGACCCTATCCTGATCATTGTATGCTGCTGGAGCCTTAAAATAGTTAACTGTATGTTACTGAGCTGGGGGGGGCACTCAGGGGGTGCACAGTGCCCCTGGGGGGGGGGGGCAGTGCCACAGCGTGCCCCAATGTAACCCCGCCTATGTCTAAAGCCTAGACTTTTACTCTTTAAACCAAAATATGGATGTGGAATTCCAGCGACGTTCTGTTTAGCATTAGTAGCAGACACAGATGCTCATCTTATCCGTTTTTCCTCTTCAGGTTTAGTAGCAGGATTACTGCTGTGCCTACAGGCTTTTAGTTGGACTAGAGAAAAGCGCATTACAAATATTCACTAATTCATTTATAGGGTAGAACCTGTTATTTCATCTCTATGGGTACATTTAAGGCTTGATCATACAGACAGTTGAGCTGTTAAGCCATCCATCCACTGTCGATCAGACACCAGTAGTTTGCTGTAAGATGCATCAGATTGGAAGTGGCGAGTCCACACACACAGTTGGTGCTGGTGGTTGTCAGATGGATAACAGTTGAACAGGTTCTATGCAACTGTAAACCATCACATGTCTAGCCTGGTGGGAGCTGCCACCTGCTCGGGTGCTGCTATATTGGGTATTGTGTGGCCTCACAACTCCCTGGGTTGTAGCATTAGCCACAGCAGGTGTTATGGGGCCCAGGAACAGGTGGTGGCCTTATTTGTCCTGCCTTTTTGTGTGACTTCCAGGCACTGGTACTTATATTGAGCAGTGGAGCTCAGGGAGGGGGTGCTGGATGTGTGTAATATAGGAATTATGAAAATCGGTGTGTATTAATGGGTGAAGCTGCCCTGAGTAATGCAGCATTTTTGCAGCAATGTAGTACTTCTTTCCTACAGGAAGTGACATCACTGGTCACAAGACCCTGCAGGAGAGGCATTGGTTTTACAGCAGATATGTTATCCACTGCAGATTTTATGCAGACTCTGCATCTGTACCTGGGGTGCTCATCCGGATATTCGGGTAACCCGGATATCTGAACTTTTTTCAGCTATCCGGATTCGGATTCCGGATTTTTTTCCAAATCCGGATAGCTATCTGCGGATATTTGGTCGCATACCCGGATATCCGGATCCGAATACTGTAACTAAGGAGATGACATCATTGAGCCAATCAGAGGGCTATAAGCAGAAGCCCTAGCAACCAATCACAGAGGGGAACCCTGGCCAGCCCCACCTGACCTCATTTAGCCAATCAGAGGGCTCCCAGCCTAAGCCCTGGCACCCAATCACAGAAAGGAACACTGGCCAGACCCCCTGTATAATAAGAGGGCTGCCATGATGAGACATATCGTCCCTTGCTTGTGAATGGTCACTGAGAGACATGCTCCAGTGCTGCTGGCCTAGCAAGTGTTTACACAGTGATAAGCCTAAAGCTGTTCAGTGATTAACCCCTTCACTATCACTACACTATTGTTAAATCATTAATTAGCTTGATTTCATTGTGTGACAGACAGTCACACGTTACACCTGCTGCTGCATTGCCCTGCTCCTGCTGCCTTTGCTGCTCCCACCACCAGGGTGCCACAGGCCACTGCTGCTGTGCTGATACCACCTATATTTAACCCAAAACACAATTGCTGCGTAATTTTTTGGGAGGTGTCTGGGCTGAAAATTGCCATGTCCCAGTTGTGCGGGTGGACTTTGGACACAATATGGGCTGCACGACCGCTGTCTGGAACCTAGTCCTGATGTTAATTGACAGCCATTTTTTTTGGGGGGGGGGGGGGGGGGGGGTTAATTCCCCACATCATCAATTAGTGTTTCCCATAAAAAAAAATGATGGTATGACCACAGCAGCTAGAGCAACCATCCCTGCACTATGGAGAACTAAAACTATCCCCACTCTGAAACAATGGTTTAAGAGTAGAGAAAACAAGAGAACTGAAAGAAATGGTCCTAACAGCACACGATCAAGTTGATAAAATCTCTAAGATATGGGCATGTTGGTACGACTATACAGACTCCACTGAATACAAAAACATAATGTCTTAAAAGAGTGTATGGAGGTTCCCTGTATACCCTCCCACCGCAGGAACCCCACAGGCTCCAGGATCCCTATGGAGCCCTCTAAATTCTTCTACTTTTCTTATCTCTTCTAACTTTTGCTCTATCTTTTTCTACTATCTTCTTTTCTATCCATCTCCTCAGAATAACTTCAATTATAAACATCTACTTACCCTTCTTTAATCAATCATTTAGCAGTTATTTACTTTCCAAAATAGACACTGATTAATAGGTCATGAACTCTTCAGCACGTAAGATGGGACTCCACCTGGACTTAATTATCTATACACCTGTTCGAAGCATGATAGCTTCAAAATAAGCAATTGTATACTAGCGTGTAATACTGCACTAACCACTATAGATGTAGTCCTATACTACTCTGTATGATGATGTTTGTTCATTATATCGAAACGTTGACATGTTATTATGCACTTTTAAATAAAATATATTGGAAATGAAAAAAATGATGATACATGCCTCATTTACCCTTAAACCCTTTTAAAGCAATTTAAAGCCCACTTCCGGTTTTCGATTCGGATATCCGAATCTGCCCGGATAATGCGTTCGGATATCCGCATGAATGCGGATATCTGAAAGTTCGTATTCGGATATCTGATCCGGATATCTGGGTATCCGGATCAATTCGTATTTTGAAAACGGGTATCCAAGCACCCCTGATCTGTACAAGTTACTATGATAAGGAGCTATGGGCCGTGGTGCAAGTTTTACAATGGGGCCCCCCCAAGTATGCGTACATCAAAAAAGGGCGTCAGGAATAAAGGGCGCGTGGTGTAAACGATAAGCAGTATTATCATTTATAAAAAATATTGTGTAGAATTTCGTTTACAAATAGTGTTTTAAGAATTTATAAATCATTAAATAATGTGTATGAAATCGGCAATTCTTAAAACGTTAATCTTCCCTGTTTCTAAACTGAAACTTATAATTACGTTTGTTAAAAAAACAGTATTATTTGTTTAAATATTATAATTATATATTGTTATGAATAATCTTGATTTATCGTTTATTATAATAAAATGTGAAAATATTGTTTATAACAATGATATTAATATAAGTACATTCATAATAACTGTTGATTAGTATTATTAAAATTGTACTAAAACTATATCTAACCCTACTCTCACACAGAACCCTCCCTGTACCTATCCCTAACCCCTAGACCCCCTGGTGGTGCCTAAACGTAAAACCCCCCTGGTGGTGCCTAAAACTAACCACCCCAAAGCCCTCCCTGTACCTATCCCTAACCCCTAGACCCCCTGGTGGTGCCTAAACCTAAGACCCCCTGGTGGTGCCTAAACCTAAGACCCCCTGGTGGTGCCTAAACCTAAGACCCCCCTGGTGGTGCCTAAACCTAAGACCCCCTATGGATAATAATGTTTTACAAACCTTAATACATAAAAAATTTAAATATTTTTTTTTTGGGTGGATAATAATGTTTTAGAAATGTTTTACAAATAGTGATTGTAAAAAATATATTGCAATTTACCTTACGTACTGATCGCTTTATTTTGTGAATAATAATGTTTTACAAACCGTAAGGGTTAAAATGTTAAATAATGTTTTAATTAAATAGGATAAATATGTTTAGTACTTTTATAAACGTTATTCGTCACGGGCTCATTTTCTAAACGTAAATCATCACAAGCACAGTTATAAAACATTAGAAATCTCCGGGCGCCGTTTGTAAAACGTTAATAATCTCCGGCGCCCTTTTTTCTCTGTTCGCCGCCCATTAAACGATATTTATAATGGGAGTGAATGGGGCGCCCTTTTTGTCTACTTGTCTCATGCGCCCAATTCTGCTGCTTCCCTTTATATAACAATTGAGACGGTGCACCAAAATCTGCCAAGGACAACCACAGTGTCAGAGGTACAAGAAGGGGATGGGGAACAGTTTTTTAATGATCCCTAGTACTATTCAAAGCATATATAGAAGTGATTATTACCAGCACAGGACCAATAGAGAGCTAATACTGCAGTTGAGGGGGGCCCCACAGGCCCAAGGGCCCCAATGCGGTCGCAACCTCTGCAACCCCTATTGCTACGCCACTGCTTGCCACACATTTCATGCGGTTTATGCCTCTACAATTATTTACAAGATAACTGCTATCCTTGCTAACTTCCACGAATGAAGAAAGTTGCTCTTGGTTCACATGACCAGCTGCCCAGGTGTTTGCAGTAGCCCACCACTGTGTGAGCTCAGCCACCACCAGGGCCGGATTTACCATAAGGCACTGTAGGCACGTGCCTACAGGCGTCTGATGATGGAAAGGCGTCTCACTCCCATCCCCTAAGTGCCTGCCTCCTTCCCTATGCAGCGTCTGGCTACCTAATGCTAAGGGGCACCTGAAGCTACCTATGACAAGCATGGGAAGTAGGGGATAGGTAACAGCTAGGCCAGCCAGCACACTTGCAGTGCAGTTCGGCGGGCGTTTGTGCGTTTATGGAGAGCGAAGACTAGGGTGCCAGGACATCTGTGCCTATAGGCTACACTGATGTAAATCCGGGTCTGGCCACCACTAACTCTTCATCTTCCACATAGACCTGCATTTATTTACTTTTGTCCTGGAACCAGAACCAGAGCCGGTTCTAGATACAATGGGGCCCTGGGCAAAAGTTAACATGGAATCCCTTGACCCCTCCAATGTAGTGAACCCCCCATCCCTTATCCTATAGCAGCATTAAGTGGTCTTTGTCGTCTCCCCAGAGAGCATTAGGATACCTTTGTTTCCTCCCACATAACTGTATTAGTAGAACATTTGCCCCCCCCCAAACAGCAGTATTAGGGGCCTTTATCTCTCAGAATCAGAAATATGTTTATTCACCAAGCATGACTGGGTCGTACCCGTAATTGAGTTTGGCACAGGAAGACAGCTCGGATGGGAAGAGAATTAACATTTGAGAAATTGGTGACAGTAAAAACATCCATACACACAGCCATTGTTGATAGCGATTGTACATACATGATAAACATACAATAAAATAAAAATAAAAACAGATTTCAGCAGTATGTGACACTGGGGGCTGGTGTATATAAAAAAGCAGCTGATCCAGTCCACCATTCTATCAGGAGCATTTGCCCCCGGCTGCAGTTCTCGGGGAGGGGGGGGGGGGCACTATATAGCATTCAAGAGGTTGATAGCTGAGGGGAAAAAAGTTCCTGTGTGGAAATGGCCTGAAGCCTCCTTCCAGATGTGAGCCAGTTAAAAAAGTGGTGGCCTGGATGTGTGGGGTCGTTTGCAATCCTTTTCGCTTTGGATCGTAGTCTGGAGTAGTAGTGGTGGTCAAGTGGAGCGAGGGGTTTCCCGATGATTCTCTCTTCTGGCCTGATGACCCTCTGTAGCTTGTATCTGTCTCTGTTTAAGGAGCCAGCATACCAAACCAGTATGGATTAGCATATAACAGATTCTATTGTGGCAGTATACAAGTTAGACAGAAGTTTCTGGGTCATTCTAAACTTCCTCAGTTGGCGAAGGAAGAAGTTTCTTTGTTGTGCCTTTCTTTGGGTGTTGGCAGTGCAAGACTGCCAGCTCAGGTCTCTGGAGATGTGGGTTCCTAGGTGGTGGACGCAGACTACTACCCTTTCAAACTCAGTGCCATTGATGAAGATTTGAGGTTAGGTGGGGCCTGCCTCAAGAAGTCTATGATCATCTCAACGGTTTTGGTCGTGTTTAGGACCAGTCTGTTTTCCTGGCACCAGAGGCAAATTCTCTTGACCTGCTAACGATAAGCCTGCTTGTGGTTCTTGGTTACAAGGCCAACGATGGTGATGTTGTCGGCGAACTTGATGACATTGGCCGAGTCTGCTGTGGATCAGCAGCAGCTACTGGTGTAGAGGAAGAACAGGAATGGATACAGGACACAACCCTGTGGGTCACCTGTGTTGGTAATCCTTGCTTGAGAGGAGATCTTGCCCAACTTAATGACTTGGGATCTGTTGATCAGGTAGTCCGTGAATGTTTTTGGTTGCTCAGTAACCATGATGTTGAGCAAATGCTGCTAACGCAGACCATATATACTCTGACAGTGCCACAGTTTGCTATGGTACTTACTTTCTCGGTGACCAAGGGACTGATTCTGAATGACAAAAGGGTGCCTAGTCATTGGTGTAAATTGGGCTTTAACTTTGAGCAACTGCAATCAGCTGTGATGTATAGTAGCTAAGACTGGCGATAACCTTGGGATATGTCTGGTCATTTAGGTGATGATGGAAAATAACAACAGCAGTAGAGCTGCGTGCCATTCTGCATGTCTTGTTGTGGACTTCTTAGCCAGCATTTACTGGAACATAGTTTAAACGCTTTTCAGCACATTTACACTTGACACTACTCAAAACTTATTTTCATTTCCATTAATCATTAATGATTAATGCACTAAACATTTCACATACTGCGAAATTCAATTGACATAAGGAATAACTACTTTAGCCGCACAGACGTGAGTCTCACGTCCGTGGCTGCTGGGGCCACTGCTGTAGGGACGTGAGACTCACATCCGTGCAATTTGTGGGGCTGTGTGCGCAATCGTGCGGGCAGAGGAAGCCTGTGACCACGATGGCCCTGGTGACGGGGGATTGGTGGCAGGGGCAGAAGTCCCCTGAGCCAATCCGTGCTTGTACAGTGAGAATGATCACTGTTTTTGTTCAAAAACCGTGATCATTCTCAAATGGTGCCGCCGCACTCCCTCCCGCTTGCTCGTTCCCGCTGCTCCCGCCAGCCGATCGTTAGATTGATGAATGGGAACTTTGTCTTCATCTCCACTCTAGGCCACCATGATCACCGATATCAAAAGGAGCCTGCGTCAATTCCGAAGTAACACAGCCATGCATTACTTCTATCTAGCATACTTATTGTACGCTAATAGGAAATAATGTGCGAGGACATCTTGTGGCCAAATAGTAAAATTACACCTATTTACATTAGGGAAATAACATTTTTAATGTATATGTCAAGTAGGTATATTATTACTAAATGATGGGTTTGTGATTAGTGATGGATGTGAAACAGAAAAAAATGCACATTTCCAAGTAAAATATTGTCACTATACATTGTACTAGGGATAAAATTTAAACGTTGCAATAACTGGGACAAATAGGCAAATAAAATGTGGGTGGAATGAATAGCGGAGATGCCGCCGCGTGGGCAAGCGGCTGTCTCCGCGTTCCAGCCGGCGGCCTCTGCCGCACGGCTACATGCTGCTGGTTCGCCTGGTCCTTCTAGTGCACACAGGTGGAGAGCTACGTGCGCGCGGGCCAGGCGACAGGACCTTTATGTCAGTAGAAGGGGAGTCAGCTAATCAGGCCGGTCAGCTGACTCCGGATCTGCTCCGGATTGGCTGAGTGGCTGGGGCGGGGCTGGTGAGAGCTCTAGGTACTTATAGGACTTGCTTGTCAGTTGCAGGTTGTCTGCCGTTGCGAATACTAACGTGTGAGCACTCAGACCTCAGTCAGATCCTACAGTGTGTTAGAACCAGTTGGAACTGGGAATTCACACTTAGCCAGATTCCGCTCTTGAAGTTTACTGTGTTTCTTTAGACCAGTTCCCGGGTGTTGAGACCAAGGACCTCACACCCAAGTATAGGATTGCTGTGTCATTACTGTGTTATACTTTAGACCAGTTCCAGGGTGTTGAGACCTAGGACCTCACACCCAAGTATAGGATTACTGTGTCATTACTGTGTTATATTTTAGACCAGTTCCAGGGTGTTGAGACCAAGGACCTCACACCCAAGTATAGGATACTGTGTTATTCTTTAGACTAGTTCCCGGGTGTCGAGACCAAGGACCTCACACCTAAAACTAGGATTGTGCATATTGATATTTGTTATGACCACTGGCTCTGTTGACCTCTCTATAGCTTTCTGATTCGGTACCTCTGCCCATCTGTCGACCAGTTGCCAATCTTGCTTGTTCCCGGTTACCGAATCAGCCTTCTGTCTCTGTACCTTACCTACTCGTGTGTTGCCGACCTGGCCTGTCTGACCCTTCTGACTGTCACTCATCCCTTGAGTGATCAGTCTTACTGTACTACTCGTGACACTAATCCTTCAGGTGTCAATTAGCTGCAAGGGCTACCTGCTCCTCAGGAAGTCCCTCTTGCAGTTCAGCCAGGGGGCTCTACCCCATAGGAGTCCACTGGCTGCAGTACAGTCTGATTCCCAATCCATCAGGGAATCCTTGGCTGCAGTACAGTCTGATTCCCCATCATCAGGGAATCCTTGGCTGCAGTACAGTCTGTCTCTCCTCCGCCGAGGAGGTCAGCTTGAAGACAGCCAGTGGCCACCTGCACCTCAGGGGTTCACTGGCTGCAGTAGTCTGCATCTCCCGCTTCTCGGGAGATAACCTTTCTTACTGTTGCACCAAACACTTTACCACATTAGGTGTCCTGTGTCAAGCTATACTGGTATTATTGGTGATTCTGCAGATCACCAATAATCAGAAATACTCTGTGTGCTGACACCAATCGTTACAGTGGGACACAGTTTTAGATTTTACTTTGAGGCTGCTTCCACACAGGGACGTTACAGGCGCACGTTAGTGCTGCCTGTAACGCTCCCCAACGCACAGCAATGTAACACAAGTGGGCTGTTCACACTGCCCACGTTGCGTTACATGTAACGCTGCATGTTGTAGTGAAAGTGCAGCATGCTGTGCGTTCTAGCGGCTTTAGCCGTGTTAGACTGTTTGCACATGCTCAGTGGGGGGCGGAGAGGAGGCGGGGAGATGCCGCTACAGTAGCCGCGCACATGGCTACTTAATATGCACTGCACTGGCGGCCGCTGATTGGCCGGCGGGACCACGTGATGCGGAGTGTCTCGCTTCGCATCACGTGGTCCCGCCGGCCAATCAGCGCCACCCTGGGAGACCTTATGCGGATAGAGCCGCCTAACGCGGCTCACTCTACCGTCCTCTCCCACACCACTATACGTTGCATTAGGTGCACGTTATGCGACCTTAACGTAGCACCTAACGCAACGTCTTAGTGTGTAAGTAGCCTAAAACGATAACCTGAGAAATAATTGTTTTCATTTTTTTCCCTTATTATTCCCATTAAAATGCATTTAGAATAAATTAATTCTTAGCATAATGTACCACCCAAAGAAAGCCTAATTGCTGGGGAAAAAAACGGGTATAGATCATTTTGTTGTGATAAGCATTGATAAAGTTGTTGGGGAATGAAAGGGAGGAGTGCTGACATTTGAAACCCTCTTGTCCGTAAGGTAAAAACAACCCACGGGCTGAAGTGGCTGATTACCAACTCTCCAAAACAAAACAAAAAAAACAAATAAAAAATAAAATAAAAAATCAAGCAACCGGCACGCACGCATATCCAGCATCAGCCAATTCCCGCCTGTGCCGGATATATTTTTCAGGTCCTTTCCATTTTCTTGCAGTATTATTTGAGTGATAAAAAGTTGCAAAAACTGTTATTCTGCAAAACCGAAGTATTCTTACGAAATGTTATATTTGCATAAGCTGTGAGCTTGTTAAAACTGTGAGATAAACCAATTCAGCATTTCCATATGAAGAAAATCTAAGCTTTTCTAGGGAAAAAAGAATACTGTTCCCTCCAGGACTTGTATAGCTATTTAAATGATTTGGGGGAACATGACAGCCCTCTGTTACTTCCTTTGTAGTGTGGCAGCACACGTCAGACCACTGCTGTGCGAGAGGGGCTGATTAAAGCTAACCTAAAGTTACATACACACGAGGCACAAATGTCTGAAGTTGCATGGAGACAAGCAACAGTTGAAAGTCTCCAGCAACGACAGTTGTATACAAGCAACGATTGTATACACGCGGCAACAACCTGTCTGCAACATAGCGGAAACTGTTGCTCAGCAACTTCTGTCGCAGGTTCAATGAACTGTCGGACTCACAAGAGTTGCTAGAGACTAGCATACACACGACTGCACCGACTTGAGACTAGGGACGGTTGTTGCAACAGCTGTTGCTGGGGATTGAACAAGTCAATCGCCTGGAGACAGCTCTGACTAGCAACAGTTGCTTGCGCGCGCCTCATAAGCTACATACACACGAGGCACGGATGTCTGCAGTTGCATGGAGACAAGCAACAGTTGAAAATCTCCAGCAACGACAGTTGTATACAAGCAACGATTGTATACACGTGGCAACAACCTGTCTGCAACATAGTGGAAACTGTTGCTCAGCAACTTCTGTCGCAGGTTTAATGAACTGTCGGACTCACAGGAGTTGCTAGAGACTAGCATACACATGACCGCACCGACTTGAGACTAGGGACGGTTGCTGCAACAGCTGTTGCCGGGGATTGAACAAGTCAATCGCCTGGAGACAGCTCTGACTAGCAACAGTTGCTTGCGCGCGCCTCATACACATGAAGGACCTGTTGCCGCAACATGCGCGCGCCATGTGTTTCCAGCAACAGTTGGAGCCCGTGTGTATGGGCCTATACACATGGAGGACCTGTTGCCGCAACATGCGCGCGCCATGTGTTTCCAGCAACAGTTGTAGCCCGTGTGTATGGGCCTTAAAGTAAACTTTCCAACACTTGATCTCATCTTAGCCATATTCCACATTCCTAAACAGCATTATTCTGCTAGTGCTGAGCAGTGTTGGGCGAACACCTAGATGTTCGGGTTCGCGAACGTTCGCCGAACATCGCCGCGATGTTCGGGTGTTCGCGCCGAACTCCGAACATAATGGAAGTCAATGGGGACCCGAACTTTCGTGCTTTGTAAAGCTTCCTTACATGCTACATACCCCAAATTAGCAGGGTATGTGCACCTTGGGAGTGGGTACAAGAGGGGAAAAAAAATATTTGAAAAAGAGCTTATAGTTTTTGAGAAAATTGATTGTAAAGTTTCAAAGGAAAAACTGTCTTTTAAATGTGGAAAATGTCATGTTTCTTTGCACAGGTAACATGCTTTTTGTCGCCATGCAGTCATAAATGTAATACAGAGAAGAGGTTCCAGGAAAAGGGACCGGTAACGCTAACCCAGCACCAGCAGCAGCAGACGTGATGGAACAGGAGGAGGCGCAGGAGGAGAAGGCCACGCTTTGTGAGACACAACAACCCAGGCCTTGCATGAGGACAAGAAGCGTGCGGATAGCATGCTTTGTACCGCCATGCAGTCATAAATGTAATAAAGATAAGTGGTTCAATAAACAGGGACCACGCGGCAACGCTAACCCAGCAGCAGCAGACGTGATGGAACAGGAGGAGGCGCAGGAGGAGAAGGCCACGCTTTGTGAGACACAACAACCCAGGCCTTGCATGAGGACAAGAAGCGTGCGGATAGCATGCTTTGTACCGCCATGCAGTCATAAATGTAATAAAGATAAGTGGTTCAATAAACAGGGACCACGCGGCAACGCTAACCCAGCAGCAGCAGACGTGATGGAACAGGAGGAGGCGCAGGAGGAGAAGGCCATGCTTTTTGAGACACAACAACCCAGGCCTTGCATGAGGACAAAAAGCGTGCGGATATAGCAGCAATGCTTTTTGCCGCCATGCAGTCATAAATGTAATACAGATGAGAGGTTCAATAAACAGGGACCAGAAACGCTACACCATCCCAGATGTTCATTGGTCATGTTACTTGGTTGGGGTCCTGGAGTGTTGCGTAGTCATTTCCAATCCAGGATTGATTCATTTTAATTTGAGTCAGACGGTCTGCATTTTCTGTGGAGAGGCGGATACGCCGATCTGTGACGATGCCTCCGGCAGCACTGAAACAGCGTTCCGACATAACGCTGGCTGCCGGGCAAGCCAGCACCTCTATTGCGTACATTGCCAGTTCGTGCCAGGTGTCTAGCTTCGATACCCAATAGTTGAAGGGTGCAGATGGATTGTTCGACACAGCTACGTCATCTGACATGTAGTCCTTGACCATCTTCTCCAGGCAAACAAAAAATGTACAAAAAGCGCTCACAGGAAGTGGAAATAAAAATAAAGCCAACAGTACATGAGAATTTTGTAAACACCAGTCTATAAATGGTGGAGCGCTGCCTGGCTATTAGTGAGATAGCATTTAAAATAGGACAACAATAGGTTTAAGCGCTCATATCAAAAGTCTCTATTATAAAAAGTTCATATATTCAGAAATCGGCTGGCAGCACTGTAAAGACACACTCCCTTCCCCCAATTTGGAGAGACTCACCGGACTTTGCGGCCTAGATGGGCCCGATAACGCATCAGGGGTATTGGCCACCCCTCAGCCTCTCTGGCAACCTCCGGGATGCTGCACTCCTTGCTGTCGGTATGCTTGGTCAAGACAATCTTGATAGCACCTCCATAAAAGGAAAGAAACCGCTCATAGCGTAAAAGTGCAAAAAGGGAGTAGTCCCGCTTTTATTAAAAAATTAAAAACATCAGGCACAGCCTACAAGTGGCTCTAGCGGCTATGCAGGGTCGGGGGCAGCAGCAGCCAATCCCAGAAACTTGGTAGGCCCGGCGTGTCCCCTCCACGTAACCTGCAATCCCCGCTATGTGTATCAAATCCGGCGCGTAAGACCTGTCACTGCGTCCAGTGACGTCGTACGTTGCGCCGCTCCGTAGCTCCGCCCTACGCGTTTCGTTGCTAGGCAACTCCTCAGGGGCATCTTCTCCAGGCGATCGGTGTTGGAGGTGGATCTGCACGCTTGCTGTTCAGTGGGCTGCTGCTGCATGGGTGTCAGAAAATTTTCCCACTCCAAGGACACTGCCGATACCATTCCCTTTTGGGCACTAGCTGCGGCTTGCGTTGTTTGCTGCCCTCCTGGTCGTCCTGGGTTTGCGGAAGTCAGTCTGTCGGCGTACAACTGGCTAGAGGAGGGGGAGGATGTCAATCTCCTCTCTAAAGTCTCCACAAGGGCCTGCTGGTATTCTTCCATTTTGACCTGTCTGACTCTTTCTTCAAGCAGTTTTGGAACATTGTGTTTGTACCGTGGATCCAGAAGGGTATAAACCCAGTAATTGGTGTTGTCCAGAATGCGCACAATGCGTGGGTCACGTTCAATGCAGTCTAGCATGAATTGAGCCATGTGTGCCAGAGTCCTACCAGAATCCTCATCATCCTCTTGTGAGCGTTGTGATAGTTGTTGTGATGCATCATAGTCGTCACCTTCCTCCTGGTCTGCTTCTGCTGACCATTCGCGCTGAATTGTGGAAGTCCAACGTGCACCGCTCTGGCCCTCGTCAGTGGTGGCATGAAATTCCTGCTCCAACTCCAGCTGTTCCTCCTCCTCTTCTTCGTCATAGCTGCTGGGGCCAGCGTTCCCTGAGGCGGATGGCCTGATGTTGGTACCATCACGCTGATCGTTTTCTCCTTCAGATTCCCCCAGTTGCATCATGACAGCTGTTTCCTTGATTTTCAACATTGACCTCTTCAGTAAACACAGCAGTGGTATGGTAATGCTGACTGAAGAGTTGTCACTGCTCACAAGCAACGTGGATTGCTCAAAATTTTGGAGGACTTGGCAGAGGTCCAACATGTTGGCCCAATCGGATCCACAGAAGCTTGGCAGCTGTCCGGATGCGCCTCGGTACTGCGCCGTCATGTACTGGACCACTGCACTCTTCTGCTCACAAAAGCGGGCTAGCATGTGCAGCGTAGAATTCCAGCGCGTAGGGACATCACACAGCAAGCGATGGTGGGGGAGATTGAAGCGCTCCTGCATCTTGCCGAGTGCCCCCGAAGCAGTACTGGAATTTCTACAATGTTTGGCCACTCGACGCACCTTCAACAGAAGATCGGTCACGCCTGGGTATGTCCTCAGGAACTGCTGAACTACTAGGTTCATCACGTGCGCCAGGCAAGGGATGTGTGTCAGCTTAGCCAACCTTAAAGCGCGAATGAGATTACTCCCATTATCACACACAACCATGCCCAGTTTCAGGTCCAGCGGTGCCAGCCACAAATCCGTCTGTTCCTTTATTCCCTTCCAAATTTCCTCCCCTGTGTGCTGCTTATCCCCAAGGCAGATCAGCTTCAGCAACGCTTGCTGACGCATGCCAACAGCTGTGCTGCACTGCTTCCACGATCCTACTGCTGCTGGGTTAGCGTTTCCGGATGAGGTACAGCTTTGAGATGCGTTGGAGGAGAAGGAGTCAGAGAGGTAGGTGCTGCTGTTGTTATCCAGTGGGAGGGACGGCGGTGCAGCTGTTTGCGGCGTGGGCAACACCCACGCCGTAGCAGGTGAGGAATCGCTGCCAGGCTCCACAAGTTTCACCCAGTGCGCGGTAAGGGAGATGTAACTCTGTTTGCTCCTCTTTTGCCTCTCACTTGAACTTCCACGCTTGTGATGCCTGAAATTGCGCGCCGCCTACCTTGTGGCACAAGGCGAACTCGTGCAGCAGTGGGTTCTTCAACAGACTTATCTGTGCTGCTGCTACGACGGCGATGTTCTCGTTCACAAACAAAATCTGGGTCTCTGTCCACATTGTCCATACCCTCCTTCCATCTCCTGAAACTCGTCATATGTCATTGTGGGGGGCCGCCGCCGTGGAGTAGAGCTCCCCAGAACAACCTCTGCGCAGCTCACTCCAACGTCGTCTTCCAGATCTTGTCGGCCGACCTCCTGCAATTGCAACCCCTCCTGCCCAACTTGCTCTGGGATTTGGGTTTCCGAGTCCTCCTCGGACTCGCCTTGTATTTCAGTGCGCGGTGCATTTCCCACAGTTAATGGTTGTGAATCCGGGCACAACATTTCTGGCTGTTCCTCCATTGACCTTTGAAAGGTGGAAGTTTGTTGGGCTGGGAATAGCTCCTGCGAATACCCCATAGTGTCCTGAGGTAATTCATCGGACTGGTTATCTGGCAGTTGTGTGCGTGGTGTCGCTGCCGGTTGTGTCAGCTTTGTGCCCACTGGCTCCTTGTAACTGGCTGAGGACTCGGACCTCGTGCGTGATGTGCTGGTGCTGCTTAAGCCACTGCTGGACGCTTGAGAGGTCATCCAAGTAATTATCTGGTCCTGTTCTTTTGGATTTGTGAGGGTTGTTGTCCTGGACAACATGGGCGGTATTGAGTGGGTTTTCTTGGGTGCTCCCCTGTGGCCTGTACGTGAACCGTCAGGGGAAACACCTCTTCCCTTGCCCCTCCCTCTTTCACCGGATTTCTTCCTCATTTCACTTATCCTTACAGTACACGCTGACTGGCAGCAGTACAGTGGCAGTACAGAAATGCTATACAGTACCACTATTCCCAGCAGCGACACAGAGCACAATGCTATACAGTGGCGGGTGAGCGGTGTACTACTATTCCCAGCAGACACAGAGTGGCAGTAACATTAAACAGAATGCTATATAGTGTGGCTGAGCGAGGTACACAGAGTGGCAGTAAACAGAATGCTATATAGTGTGGCTGAGCGAGCGGTGTACTACTATTCCCAGCAGACACAGAACAGTAAACAGAATGCTATATAGTGTGGCTGAGCGGTGTACCACTATTCCCAGCAGCGACACAGAGCACAATGCTATACAGTGGCGGGTGAGCGGTGGACCACTATTCCCAGCAGCGACACAGAGCACAATGCTATACAGTGGCGGGTGAGCGGTGTACTACTATTCCCAGAAGACACAGAGTGGCAGTAAACAGAATGCTATATAGTGTGGCTGAGCGAGGTACACAGAGTGGCAGTAAACAGAATGCTATATAGTGTGGCTGAGCGAGCGGTGTACTACTATTCCCAGCAGACACAGAACAGTAAACAGAATGCTATATAGTGTGGCTGAGCGAGGTACACAGAGTGGCAGTAAACAGAATGCTATATAGTGTGGCTGAGCGAGCGGTGTACTACTATTCCCAGCAGACACAGAACAGTAAACAGAATGCTATATAGTGTGGCTGAGCGAGGTACACAGAGTGGCAGTAAACAGAATGCTATATAGTGTGGCTGAGCGAGCGGTCAGCGGTGTACTACTATTCCCAGCAGACACAGAACAGTAAACAGAATGCTATATAGTGTGGCTGAGCGGTGTACCACTATTCCCAGCAGCGACACACAGCACAATGCTATACAGTGGCGGGTGAGCGGTGTACCTAGGGTTGCCAGGTCGGCTGATGGAGAAAACTGGACAGGGGGTGGAGTTAGGGGTGGAGTTAGGGGCGGAGTCAGAAGCGCACTTTTATGTAGAATGGGGCTAAGCAATGGGCTTTTTTTTTAAAAAAAAATTATGGTATTTATATCGCACTGACATCTTCTGCAGCACATTACAGAGTACATAGCCATGTCACTAACTGTCCTCACCAGTAGTACTGGTCCAGTGCACATAAGAGACAGTTTTTTACCAGTAACTGCACATAAGAGACAGCTTTTCACCAGTAAATGCACATTATAAGAGACACCTTTTCGCCAGTAAATGCACATAATAAGAGACAGCTTTTCCCCAGTAAATGCACAAGAGACAGCTTTTCACCAGTAAATGCACAAAGATTTAGAAGTCATTGGAGGGTCATGACAAATTGCAGCCATATATATGACCAGAGCTTTTGTAGTCCAATTTTGAAAATGCTATAAATCAGAGCAGGGGCGTAGCAATAGGGGGTGCAGAGGTAGCGACCGCATCGGGGCCCTTGGGCCAGAGGGGCACCGAAGGGGCCCTCCCTTAACTGCAGAATTAGCTCTCTATTGCTCCTGTGCTCATAATAATCACTTCTATAGATATTTTGAATAGTGGTAATCATTAACAAACTATTCCCCATCCCCTTCTTGCACCTCTGACACTGTAGTTACCATTGGTGCACCATATTAATTGTTACGTATAGAGTGCTTGGGGGGCCCCATTGTAAAACTTGCATCGAGGCCCACAGCTCCTTAGCTACGCCACTGAATCAGAGGTGTTGAACTCCAGGCCTAGAGGGCCAGATCCATGCCTGCGTTTAGGATGGACTGAGAAAGAGAGGAATGTGTTCTACCTGATGGACCACAGTCACCACACCTTTCCTCATTCAGACCCATCAATTAATTTGAGCTGTGTCAAAAATGCGTGAGGATATCAGCCCTCGTAGGATGGGTTTGACATCCCTGCTATAAATGTATGTCATCAGATTAGTTATACTGGCACTTTCCATTTTATTTAAAAGTAAAATTGTGATATTTGAGTCAAAGGTTTAGGTATTATGGGCAAGGCTCAACACATTGGCAGACTAGGCCATGTTTTGTCCCATAGGCGATGGTGGTGTCAGAAATAACTAGGTGACCCTGAGGTATAATAGGTACACAGCAATTTTACTGATCCACATAGTGACAGTTTTTCATCAATACACTATGCCATATTTCTCAATACAGAAAGGTTTTGGTGTTTCATGTAGAAGGTTCACACTCCTGGAACACCTAGGTGGTAAGCAGAGAGAGGCCAGGAGCCCAATGGTGTAGTATCGTAAGTGAAGTAGTAGTTGGGGCCCCTTACAGCTCTGGGCTGTTACACGTAGAGTTGGGCCGAACGGTTCGCCTGCGAACGGTTCCATGCGAACTTCCGTGGTTCACGTTCGCGTCCCGCAGGCGAACCTTTGCGGAAGTTCGGTTCGCCCCATAATGCACCATGGAGGGTCAACTTTGACCCTCTACATCACAGTCAGCAGGCACAGTGTAGCCAATTAGGCTACACTAGCCCCTGGAGCCACTCCCCCCTACTAAAAGGCAGGCAGCGGCGACCATTACGGTTACTCGTGTGCCACTGCCTGCCTGCATTAGTGAGAGTAGGGCGAGCTGCTGCACACTCTCTCTCATAGGGAAAGATTAGTTAGGCTTAGCTTGTTCCTGGCTGCATACCTGTTCTGTGAACCCACCACTGCATACCTGTTCTGTGAACCCACCACTGCATACCTGTTCTGTGAACCCACCACTGCATACCTGTTCTGTGAACCCACCACTGCATACCTGTACTGTGAACCCACCACTGCATACCTGTACTGTGAACCCACCACTGCATACCTGTTCTGTGAACCCACCACTGCATACCTGTACTGTGAACCCACCATTGCATACCTGTTCTGTGAACCCACCACTGCATACCTGTTCTGTGAACCCACCACTGCATACCTGTTCTGTGAACCCACCACTGCATACCTGTTCTGTTCAGTGAACCCGCCACTGCATACCTGTTCTGTTCAGTGAACCCGCCACTGCATACCTGTTCTGTTCAGTGAACCCGCCACTGTATACCTGTTCTGTTCAGTGAACCCGCCACTGTATACCTGTTCTGTTCAGTGAACCCGCCACTGCATACCTGTTCTGTTCAGTGAACCCGCCACTGTATACCTGTTCTGTTCAGTGAACCCGCCACTGCATACCTGTTCTGTTCAGTGAACCCGCCACTGCATACCTGTTCTGTTCAGTGAACAGTTTGGTGTGTCAGTGTGAAGCAGTACCTTAATTACACTACCTGATTGATGTATACACATGCAAGATGTTTTAAAGCACTTTAGGCCTGTCATTTAGCATTCAATATGATTTCTGCCCTTAAAACGCTGCTTTGCGTCAAATCCAGATTTTTCCCGGGGACTTTTGGCGTGTATCCCACTCCGCCATGCCCCCCTCCAGGTGTTAGACCCCTTGAAACATCTTTTCCATCACTTTTGTGGCCAGCATAAATTTTTTTTTCAAAGTTCGCATCCCCATTGAAGTCTATTGCGGTTCGCGAACTTTAACGCGAACCGAACCTTCCGCGGAAGTTCGCGAACCCGGTTCGCGAACCTAAAATCGGAGGTTCGGCCCAACTCTAGTTACACGTAGTATGCAATGAACTCAATGCTGCAACCTAATCTTCAATCACACCAGGGAGTCAACCAGTCACCACCCGTATCCACCTAGGGTGTACTTCCAGTCCAATAGCAAGAAAGACCGGATCTCGACCTGGATTTTTGGCCAACTGGCCAATTTTATTTGTGTATACATGATTGCTACAACTGGAGACACTGGTGATCCCATGGTGAGACACCGATAGAAGCAATGTGTCTGCTTGTAGAAGCTATCCTTATACTTAAAATAAGTGGTCTTTAAAGGGAACCTAAACTGAGAAGGATATGGATTTTTCCCTTTAAAATAATACCAGTTGCCCGACTCTCCTTTCATCCTGTGTCTCTATTACTTTTAGCCACAGCCACTCAACAAGCATGCAGATCAGGTGCTCTGACTGAAGTCAGACTGGATTAGCTGCATGCTTGTTTCAGGTGTGTGATTCAGCCACTACTGCAGCTAAAGAGATCAGCAGGACTGACAAGCAACTGGCATTGTTTAAAAGGAAACATCCATATCCCTCTCAGTTAAGGTTCCCTTTAAGCAAAGGTCCAGCAAAGCACATACTTGGTCAGGATTAAGTTCTGTTCAGCTGCTCGAGGTGTTATCAAGTTTCAAATAACTGTACAGTCTTAATTGCTTGCACAGTAAATATACATGTGTACAGTGATGTGACATTGTAGGACACCATAGCTTCCTTAGTCCCTAAATTAAACCACTGACCTTCTGGATGCATTCTCTACAGTTTTGAATAGGGTGTACTGTGTTATTAACCAAAGATGTCAGAGTGGTAATCAGATATTTTGAAACGTTGTTGTATGTCACGAAGTAGGACCCATTCCTTTTGTGTTTTTGGTAATTCACACACATATTGTAGCCTACCCTTACAGGAGGCACTACAAGGCTTGACCTGTGACTTATTCCTTTATAAGCGAAAAAAAAAACAGGTTTATTCCTTTTTCTTGTAACTGCCCATGGGGTCTCTCCTTAGCAATTCATATGTGTTTGAATTACTGAGCAGTGTGATTACCTTGAAGTGGTACTCAGGTGCTTTGAGCAGGGGCGTTGCTAGGATCCTAAGAAATCCGGGTCACGTATGGTCACTCCAGCTGAAAAATGGGCATGGCCATGTACCATAATGTGGGTGTGGTCATGAAGCCAAATTTACATGAACTTAAGAGTGTTCTAAGTGGGCCTGCCCAGAAAAATATTGGATAAAGCCCCCCCTCTCCATTAAAAAAAATGCTCACATAAATAGGCAGCATCATTTAAGCATAACTAGGTCGCCTTATACGCCGGAATATGCGGTATATTTACAAACAGAGGCAGATACTGCTTACTTGGCAGTTGGCAACAGCCATTATCTCCCACAATGCAACAAGGTTCACAGACAGGAAACTGTCATGGCCATGGCAATAACAATAACATTACACCGTCACCGATACATTACACTGATATTAGAGAAAAGGTTAAGATTTCTCCTGGGAAAATGGTGGTCTTGGCTGCGGATTTCAAGTTCAATTTTCCATGTAAGTTCCTGTTTAGACAATTCATATCTGCATTATAGTGTCGTTAGGCCTGACTGTTGGATGAAGTAAGTGTGTTACCTGTACTTATAAAATATCTAGGAATTTCCATCTCTATTTCGAACTGAAGGAAGGTTCTTTTCATGATATACCTTGACGTGGATATATGAGAAGCTTCCCAAAAACTGCACAAAGACGTTTACTGATGTTTAACCAATAAGTGAAAGCAGGAAGCCATTTACTTTTGATAATGAGTGCTAATGTAATGTAGTTCTAATAACTGTTTCTTTTAATTACAGAGGATCTATTATCTGTCTCTGGAGTTCTATATGGGCCGGACACTGCAGAACACCATGGTTAATCTGGGACTGGAGAATGCCTGTGATGAGGCTGCATATCAGGTACTTTTCGAGTTGCAAATACTCTTAAGGGGCCATCGGCCGCGGCGTTGTATCGAGTATTTTTAACACCACATCTGAGAAAACAGAACTTACGTATCAAGCCAGGAAGCCAGAACTTGGGTCCACCTTCCTTGTTTATAAGTAACAACTTGTTATTTCTTTAACCTTTTCAAAAACAAACCGTCTCTGGCCCTAAGGACCAGATAACTTTTTTTTTGCTGGGTTTCAAGATGTGATCACTGTGATTGGCTCACAGTGATCATAGGGTCAGGGGCCAATGAAATCTGCTCCTGACCGGCATACGGAGCTCAGCTGTCATTAGGACAGCTGAGCGAGCTGACTGCAGAGGCATCAAAGTGACAAGACCAGCGAGAGGGACAGGACTGTGCGGCAGCGAGTGATTGAAATCTCTGTCCTGGCAGGGATAAAAGGCAGTAAACAGGGTGTAGATTACAATTACCAAACGCTGAAGAGGTTAAATAACAGGTTTATAGGTCCAAAGGACCTCTAGCCCCAGGGTTGGTTCTCTCATGAAGCAAGGTGAACCATTAGCATCAGGCGCAGAGATTACAGGGGCAGCATGTTTGTACTGTGTTTGTACTAACAGCAGTCAGAGTAGGAAGAGAAGTGAAAGGAGAGGTGAAGAGGTCATCATCGGGGAAAAGCAGCTTGTTGTGCTGTGTGAGGAATCTGACAGTGAGTGAGGAGGAGGGAGGCAGGAGAGCAGCAGTGTTTCATTTGACTTGCACAGCAGAAGGGAGGAGGTGGCACTGCTGTCCTGACTGAGGAGGAATGGAGTGGCTGAGGGTGAGCAGTTTGTTTGTCACAGACTCACAGCCAGTCAGTGTGCTATTGTGCTGAGCTGCAGCATGTCATGTGAGAACATTAAATGAAGCAAAGTAAAATTAAATTGACAGGTGCTGTGCAATCATTCAAAATAGTGTGTGTGTGTGTGTGTGTGTGTGTGTGTGTGTGTGTGGGGGGGGGGGGGGGTGTGGGGGGGGAGGGGGTGTGTGTGGGGGGGGGGGTAAAAAGGGCAAATTCTCACAAGTTTGCCTCGGGTAGCAAAAAGTCTAGAACCGGCCCTGTCTAGCCCGTGTGTAATTCCAGGATAGAGAGGGCAGCTGTGTGTGCTGCTACAGAGATGGCACCACCTTCCCCTAAATACAACTGACTGATCTCATATCAGCAGTTACATAATTACAGCTCCTCTGATCTTTGATTAATGGTGGCCCCCAGCTGTAGTGATATAATATTGTCATCTTGTTTAGATTTCATTTCTTTTAGCCTTCTACAAAATAGTGGTTTGATGATCCACGACTTACCTAGGTGGTCTGTAAGATCCCTACTTCTCAAGTCCTACCTACTAAGTCATATCAATCCATACCTTGCACTGATGAAACCAGTAATAGCCTGCCAGAGATGTTTGCAGTGTGGACTGTACGCCTTTGTAACATGAATAGGCTATAGATGTACTATAGACCAGTATGCCTGACCTTTCTGGGCAAGAAATGAATGATTTGTACATTCACTCCCTGACCTGAAGTGATGCATTATGGGAGTAACTTATATTGTTCAAGTGAAGCTGAGTATTTGAATATGTCTTCTGTTTTATGAAGGGAAAATTATAGCAGCTAATTTAGAGCGAGAATCACACCTCAGTAATGGCATACACATGACATCTGTCACCTTTAAAGAGGAGCTGTCAGCCATACTATCTCAGAAAAAAACCCACATATATAAGTAGATAAATACTTGCTCTACTTACATAACATATGTATTGCACTGTCCACATTTTCCATTTTGTCTGTGTCTATCTTGAAGCCAATCCTGACATAATTTCCTCCCTTACTCTTTTTGTGTACCATTGCCCTCCCCCCTCCCAGTGTTCAGACACTCCCATCCAGCTTTGCAGTAAAAAGTGCATTGAGAAATATTGGCCAATCAGAGAGGAACAGAGGTGTGTGAGGTGGAAACAGGGGGGAAAGAGGCTTTAGCCAATCAGGCTGCATTAGTTAAAGAGAACCTGAGGTGGGTGGTAGGGGGGGGGGTGGCTCTGGCAGATGGGATACAGAGGCATGTTCTCTGCCTCATAACATGCCTCTGTGTCCCCACACTGCTGCTCTCTGCCCCCATGTTCAAAATTCCTGCCAGGGGCGTTCCTGTTGGGTTTACAGAGCTGCTATTGGGCAGCTCTCACTCCCTGGCCACGCCCCCACCACTCCCCTCCCAGCGTCGTGACCCAGAGGTCACCAAAGTGAAAGTGGGCCCATGCGGTCCCACAGGAGTGATGGTTTTTGCGGCTACCTGATCCGCTCAGCCCCCCGGATCAGGTAGCCTACTTTTTTTTTTTAGCCCACTTAGGGCTCTCTTTAAGTCTGAGGGGAAAGTAAAGAAGAAAAAAAGAAAACCCATCCTTTGTGCGGAAGATGGACCAAATAAGAGCCAGGGAAACTGGGGAATGATGGACAGGAAGTAGGTCACTGGGGTTCCCGTCGGTCCGCGCTTGCATGCTGTGATCGTCATTTGCACTACCTGCGTTGCCCATTGACTTGCATTACAGCAGACTCCATGTATGAAGCGTGTTGCCTGTGGTAACGCGCTGCAGCCCTTGCATGAGATTGTAAGCTTCCGGCGCAATGCGACTGACCCACATTAAAGGGCAACTGAAGTGAGAAGAATATGGAGGCTGACGTATTTATTTCTTTTTTAAGCAATGCCAGTTGCCTGGCTGCCCTGTTGATTCTCTGCCTCTAATACTTTTAGCTATAGACCCGGAACAAGCATGCAGCAGATCAGGTGTTTGTGACCTTATTGTCAGATCTGACAAGATTAGCTGCATGGTTGTTTCTGGTGTTATTCAGATACCACTGCATTCAAATAGATCAGCAAGGCACCAGGCAACTTGCATGGCTTAAAAATAAATAAATATGGCAGCCTCCATATTCTTCTCACTTCAGTTGTCCTTTAAGTGTGAAAGGCTTCATAGATTTGCATTGCTTTTGCGGTAATAAAGGGTAAAGCAACGCAGATTTACCCTGCAAGTGTAAAAGGGGCCTGAAGCAGGAATAATGGAAAGACCAGAGCAGTGGTGGCTAACCTTGGCACTCCAGCTGTGCTGGAACTACAAGTCCCATGAGGCATTGCAATACTCTGACAGCTCTAAGCATAACTCGGGGAGGCAGAGGCATGATGGGATTTGTAGTTTTGTCACAGCTTGAGTGCCAAGGTTAGCCATCATTGGACTAGGAACAGCCCCCTCCCCCGCCAATGTAGGTGGCCATACTCTCCCCTAATGCTGCGACCCTTCCGACCCCCCAAAACGGCCCTGAGCGGGCTCTAGAGGGCTCTATACCTCCATCTACCGCCGGAGGTTCATGTCTCTCTTTAATTTTCTCAAGTGTGAACAATAGCACAAATAGTAATAGTAATTCTCTAACCGTCCAGCAATCCTTGCTGCGCTCTGATATGACCCAGGTTAGGGTTGTTACCTCATGACAGACAATGTTTCTGAGACCTCTTTCACATTAGAGCTCATTTCCAGCATTTTAAACTTTGCATTAACCCGGGTAAACTGACAGTCCATAGACTTCCATTTTACCTTTCACACCCGATGCTGCGTTTCGGTGCGTTGCGGTTCGACGCACCAGGGAGCTTTTAATCATCAGGAGCCGGCATTTTCCCATCGGGTGAATAGCTACCGCCGCTGATTGCGTTGCACCGCAGCAACCCGACGACACGCCGCAGGGTATTCAACGCATGCAGGAGACCGGCTCCTGCACACGCTCCAGATGAGAAAGAGCCCTGGGAGCTTGCAATACAAAAACCGTTTTATATTTGGCTCCACTTTATTATTATTATTATGTGTATAGTTTATTATGTTTGCCTATCGCTCTAATGTGTTTGCATTACAACTTTCATTGCTAATATTTTAGTTCAGTCATATTTATAGCCGTAATATTATGGAGTAATGTATGGAATAACTGACTGCTGTAAATGATAAGGATATTAGCATTCCCCTTAGAGATCCGTGGCGATATAAACGCACAATAAAAAGTGCTGAAACTTTGATGCCGATTATAGATAAAGCAATGCTTTCGAAGGTCAGATCTACAAATTACACGGCTTTTTAACTTGCGTTATTCTATGTAGCAGATTTTTTATATTGTTCTTTGTGCATAATTTAACAGGTGTGATTGCAAAGAGTTTCTAGCAGCAAATGTTAGGGTGCAGTCTTGGCTTGTTTGGCAAACCAGTCCTCATAGTGCCTAACTGGCTAGGACTCTTGCCTTGCAGCGCTAGAATCCCAGGACACTATCTGGCTGGAGTTTGTAGGATCTCCCAAGGTTTTACAGGGTTTCCTCCATGTAACAGCGCAAAACGGCGCTGGAAATTTGGCCGCTGAAATGTGAATTACAGCTTTCGTGGTGCTCAGACAGTAATTTGGGCGCCGTTAAAACCGCCCGCCATGGACTTTCCCCTGGAAGGGGAATAGTAAATAACAACGCCAGGACTTTTGCAGGAGCAGGGGGAGCGTTTTCGACTTCACCCTGCACCCAAATTTTCCAAAATTTCCCACTTTTTTTTTCTCCATAGCAGTGCATTGTGAAAACGATTTCAGTTAAAACGCCTTAAGTGTGAAAGGTGCCATAGGAAAACATGGGACTTACTTTCAAAATCAGTTGACATTTTGGTTATAACTGAGAGTAACTGATTAAGTGTAAACGGGGCCTTAGGATAATATGATCTGTTACAACGCAGAAATATGAACATGCCCATACAATTATACAGGTAGTGAGATCACTTGGGCTAATGCAGTGCATTATAACACAGCTAGAATCACAGTGGGTCCTGTAAAAGCAGGGATGCAGCAGAAGGGTAAAGTCGCATCGCATGTTATTCGCACATTGTGTCACATACAGTAAAGCATACAGTGAATGAAAAGTATGCTTCTCTGTCATCATTAATGCTGTTTGCAGTAACACACTGCATGCAGTGCATTGGGATGCTGCACACTATTAAACTGCACCACACCAGCTGCACTGTGAACGTTGCATAGGTGGTGCATTGCAGTGCGACGTTCTGCATTATATTGCGGGTGTTACGCACCGCAGTGCCCCACTAGTGTATACTTTGTAAAGTGCTGCGGAAGGCGTCAGCACTTTATAAATTCATCATCAGTATTAATCAGTTCCAGATCTGTAAGACAAAGAAATAAGATATGGACTCGCCCACTAGATGTGTGTAAAAATGAAGGATCACCTTTGGACCATCTAAGGACAATGCCTGGGAAAGCTTAAGTTTTACTTCCTGCTTTGTGCAGCCAACTGCACATGTGGGAGGTGAGTAATTTGGGAGTGTTCTTACTTTAAACATTGCACTGTGGCCATAGTTGCAAAAAAGTGACATCTGAATTTCTTGGAAATTGTCAAAAAACCACAGCCAGCTACAAAGTGAAATAATACAGGTCCTTCAAAAAAATTTGCATATTGTGATAAAGTTCATTTTTTCTGTAATGTACTGATAAACATTAGACTTTCATATATTTTAGATTCATTACACACAACTGAAGTAGTTCAAGCCTTTTATTGTTTTTCTTATTGATGATTTTGGCATACAGCTCATGAAAGCCCAAATTTCCTATCTCAAAAAATTAGCATATTTCATCCGACCAATAAAAGAAAAGTGTTTTTAAAACAAAAAAAGTCAACCTTCAAATAATTATGTTCAGTTATGCACTCAATACTTGGTCGGGAATCCTTTGGCAGAAATTACTGCTTCAATGCGGCGTGGCATGGAGGCAATCAGCCTGTGGCAATGCTCAGGTGTTATGGAGGCCCAGGATGCTTCGATAGCGGCCTTAAGCTCATCCAGAGTGTTGGGTCTTGTGTCTCTCAACTTCCTCTTCACAATATCCCACAGATTCTCTATGGGTTCAGGTCAGGAGAGTTGGCAGGCCAATTGAGCACAGTAATACCATGGTCAGTAAACCATTTACCAGTGGTTTTGGCACTGTGAGCAGGTGCCAGGTCGTGCTGAAAAATGAAATCTTCATCTCGCTTCTGCCGCTGTTTCTGGTTCAAAAGTGGGTTCATGCTTCCATCTGCTAAAAAGCTTTATGGAGATGAAGATTTCATTTTTCAGCACGACCTGAACCCCATAGAGAATCTGTGGGATATTGTGAAGAGAAAGTTGAGAGACGCAAGACCCAACACTCTGGATGAGCTTAAGGCCGCTATCGAAGCATCCTGGGCCTCCATAACACCTGAGCAGTGCCACAGGCTGATTGCCTCCATGCCACGCCGCATTGAAGCAGTCATTTCTGCAAAAGGATTCCTGACCAAGTATTGAGTGCATAACTGAACATAATTATTTGAAGGTTGACTTTTTTTGTTTTAAAAACACTTTTCTTTTATTGGTCAGATGAAATATGCTAATTTTTTGAGGTAGGAAATTTGGGTTTTCATGAGCTGTATGCCAAAATCATCAATATTAAAACAATAAAAGGCTTGAACTACTTCAGTTGTGTGTAATGAATCTAAAATATATGAAAGTCTGTTTATCAGTACATTACAGAAAATAAAGAACTTTATCACAATATGCAATTTTTTTTAGAAGATCCTGTATTACAGTGCACATACATGTTTTCCCGGATCAGTGAATAATGGCGCACAGCGCCTATGCATATAAATGGTGCCGCATTAAAAAGATACGCTTATCGCTATTTATCGTTAGTACTGCATAATAATGGCGCACAGGGAAAAAAGAAGAAAAACGGCACACATTAACATTATTTATCAATAGTGGCACACACTAATGTTATTTATCAATAGTGCCGTTCATTTGCCAAACAGCACACGTTATTGCCCACAGTAACGTTATTTATCAATAGCGCCCTACATAAGCCAAACTGCAGACGTTATTTAACTGCAAAACGGTGAATGGATTTAATGTAACGCTGTCAAGGTTAGGATTAGGCACCATCGGGGGGGTCTTAGGGTTAGGCACCATCAGGGGGGTCTTAGGGTTAGTCACCATCAGGGGGGTCTTAGGGTTAGGCACCATCAGGGGGGTGGTTAGGGTTAGGCACCACCAGGGGGGTGGTTAGGGTTAGGCACCACCAGGGGGGTGGTTAAGATTAGGCACCACCAGGGGGGTGGTTAGGGTTAGGCACCACCAGGGGGGTGGTTAGGGTTAGGCACCACCAGGGGGGTGGTTAGGGTTAGGCACCACCAGGGGGGTGGTTAGGCACCACCAGGGGGGGTCTTAGGGTTAGGCACCACCAGGGGGGTGGTTAAGATTAGGCACCACCAGGGGGGGGGGGGTCTTAGGGTTAGGCACCACCAGGGGGGGGGGGTCTTAGGGTTAGGCACCACCAGGGGGCAGTTAAGATTAGGCACCACCAGGGGGGCGGTTAAGATCAGGCACCACCAGGGGGGTGGTTAGGGTTAGGCACCACCAGGGGGGTGGTTAGGGTTAGGCACCACCAGGGGGGTCTTAGGGTTAGGCACCCCCAGGGGGTCTTAGGGTTAGGCACCACCAGGGGGGTCTTAGGTTAGGCACCACCAGGGGGTTTAGGGGTTAGGGATAGATACAGAGAGGGTTCTGTGTGTTAACGCTAAATAACAATAAGGCTTTAACGTTAAATAGCGATAAGCGGCAAACGTACTAGCGGCAACACCGTGCGCCATTATTCGCAGGCGCCATTTTCAGATGGATCCATGTTTTTCACCTTTAGTTTTATCCTGTTCTAATAGATATGCAAATCTTTGTTTTTAGCTTGGTCTAGACATGGAAGATCTGGAGGAGATTGAAGAAGATGCTGGCCTGGGAAATGGAGGTTTGGGAAGACTGGCAGGTATGTTGCTACACATCCTACCTAATAAAATCCCTGGGATCTGAGTCTGTGTTAGCAGCCGAGTGCGCAGGTGCAGAGCTGCGGCCCACACATGGCCCTGGCCGCAGCTCTGCGCCTGCGCAGGTGCTAAAGTGACATTTTAGGACCCGTTTTTGAAACTGGCATGAAGAGGACCTAAACTTTTGCATAGGAATGAAGGAAAACACAGGAAAACGAACCCTGTTTGTATTTAGAGATGTTACGGCCAGAACCCGAAGTTTGGCCACTTCTAGTTCTGGCCGGCCACTTCGGGTTCTGGCCGGCCAATTTGCGAAGTGGCCGCTGCGCTGCGGCCAATGTTAGAAATGGATTGTTTACTATGATATTAATGTATCTTCTGGCCGCAGCGCAGCGGCCAAACGTATAACCACTTAGTTAATTTGTTGCAATTAAGCCGGCGGCAATGTAACAATTCATGCCGCCGGCTTTTTATCTGCCTCTCTCTCTCCTCTTATGGCCAGCCGGCGGGGGACACGCGAGTCCCCCAGAGTCGTTCGTCGCAGCAGGGGCAGCAGAGCGGGGAGGCTGCAGACATTGCTTTTGCCAGCACCCGCTCTGCAAGAACGGCAGGCTTCCCTGCCGCGACGAACGACTCCGGGGGGACACTCGTGTCCCCGCCCGGCTGCCCATAGGAGAGCGAGAGAGGCGGGGGGGAGAAGGAGAGAGAGGCAGATAAAAAGCCGCCGGCTTGAATTGTTACATTGCCGCCGGCTTAATTGCAACAAATTAATACGTTTGGCCGCTGCGCTGCGGCCAGAAGATACATTAATATCAGAGTAAACAATCCATTTCTAACATTGGCCGCAGCGCAGCGGCCACTTCGCAAATTGGCCGGCCAGAACCCGAAGTGGCCGGCCAGAACTAGAAGTGGCCAAACTTCGGGTTCTGGCCGTAACAGAGATAACAGCAGGACCATATTTACCTTACAGGAGCCTATAGGCACAGATGTCCTGGCACCCTTCTAGACTATACCCTCCATGAATCTACAAACCCCTGCTGTACTGCACCACAAGTGTGCTGGTTGTCCCAGCTGTCACTTCTCCCTTACTTCCCTTGCCCGTCACAGGTAGCTACAGGTGCCCCTAAGCATTAGGTAGTTAGAGGTACCCTCATTAGGGCCTGAGCCTATTAACACGCTTGTGTCTGCTTCTCAGTTACTCATCAACGTTAGAGATGGCCCGAACGGTTCGCTGGCGAACTTCCGTGGTTCGCAATCGCGGCAAACCAGGAACTTTTCCGGAAGTTCGGTTCGCCCCCATAGTGCATCATGAGGGTCAACTTTGACCCTCTACATCACAGTCAGCAGGCACATTGTAGCCAATTAGGCTACACTCCCTCCTGGAGCCCAACCCCCCCCCCCTTATAAAAGGCAGGCAGCATCAGGCAGTAAACTCACTCGTGTACCTGCAGTAATTAGTAAAGGGAGAGCTGCTGCAGACTCTCATAGGGAAAGATTAGTTATGCTCTTGTAGGCTTGTCAGCTTGCTCCTGGCTGATTGTTATCCTTTACACACCCCAATGAGTTCTGGGTCACCATGAGCTTGCTGGTTAGTCTGTGCCTCTCGGATTTACAAGCCCTACTCCATAGAGCCAAATTAATCCATGCCATGCACTGATGAGGATCAAACAATCCGAAACAGTCTGTATGCATGTTGGATTATTATGGCTCTGTACATATTAACAAGCTGACACATCATTGCATTCCAGCGGTTCTGGAGGTGTGTTTAGCTTCTAAGGGTACAATGGTTAATTTGCATATATTCAGCAGTGGTGCCTGGGAGACATCTCGAGCTCACTCCAACCTGAATTATCGCAAATTCTTTCTGTTTTAGGAAAGCAAACTTTTGTTTTTCTTAACATCTTAGTAAGGGGGCTTTTAGGACCATTGTAGTCCCTTACACACCCCAATGAGTTCTGGGTCACCATGAGCTTGCTGGTTAGTCTGTGCTTATTGCTAAAAAAGCACCCCTCAACATCTCTTTTGAGAGCCAATCTTGTTCTTGTAATCTATTTTTTTTTTTTTTTTTTTTGTGTGGCCCACTTGCATTATATACAGCCCTGTCAGTCAGTGTCACTGTGCCTGTCTGTGTGTGACAGGTGCACATGTAATACCCATCACTGCATATACCTACTACCTGTTGTTCACTTCAGTGCACCCACCTACAGTGGTGTCATCTCTGGCACACAGAGTTGGGTCAAGGGACCATCTGACTACGTGGTCTGCTAAGCACGGTCAGGCCTGCCCGAAGACTAAGTCAGTCCCCACACACAGCATCTCTGCCTGCACGCTGTGTGACTGCCTGCCCCAAGACTAAGTCACTCCCCACACAGCATCTCTGCCTACAGGCCGCTTGACTGCCTTCTCCGCCACCACTAACTGGGTCCAGGACTCGAGGCGGATTCCACTATAATAATTTTTCTGGTGCATGTACATGCCTGCCTAATTTTTCTGGCTGCACTGCGGCTGCAACAACAAAACAAAAGGCATGTACATGTGTCCATTCCCCTTCGTGATCATTACCTTGCCGTGGTGAAGGGGCTTGCGTATCACAATGAAGCAATGACTGCCGGCTATATGAGTGTCTCGGGGTGGGAGGTGAGGGGGGGGGGGCGGCACACCCAAGATAATAAGGTCGTTGCTTCATTGTGGACAGACCAAATTTGATCAGCTGGACAGTCACTGATCCGTCGTTCTGCTACCTCAGCCCGGCGGCCATATGGGCTTGAAAACCGCCATCGCCTGCACTCTGGCCATGGTGCGCACCAGTCCAGCACGGCCGTCACTACACAAACCGCTGTTTGCGGTGCGTTACACAGTGAGTTTGGTGTGTCAGTATGAAGCAGTACTCTAATTACACTACCTGATTGATGTATACACATGCAAGATGTTTTAAAGCACTTTAGGCCTGCAATTTAGCATTCAATGTGATTTCGGCCCTTAACCACTTAACAACCTCTGCCACGCTTATCTACGCCCCTTTAAACTTCACCTGAGTCACAGGGGCGTAGATAGGCAACTCCTGTTTATTTTGCTGCTGTGCGCGTTCGCGTCCGCGTGCACGCGGATGTGCATATGCGTCGGGCACCCGCTGGTCCGTGATTGGCTGATGTGAACATGTGTTCACAAAGCCAATGACCGTGCTCATTCATGCAGAATGTGTGTAAACATTGCATCAGTCTCTATGCTGTTAGTTATGGTGGCCATACATGATACAATTTTTTCATCCAATCTTACCATTTCTATGTAATATAAGGGAACTCCTTATAGTATCTACTCAATATATTCACTCAGTTTACTCTTCTACTACATAGAAATGGTAAGATTGTATGAAAAAATTGTACCATGTATGGCCACCATTACTGAGATCACTCATGAGAGGATCTCAGATAACTAACACAGCATTAGTGACTGATCAGCAACCGTGAGGTTTTTTTTAAATAAATTATACCCCCATTAAGCCCATTAACCCTTGCCTCCCTTAAATGTGAAAATTGCTGTGGTTTTTAGGTGAAAAACCCTGTGGTAGAGAAGTGGTTAAAACGCTGCTGTGCGTCAAATCCAGATTTTTCTCCGGGACTTTTGGCGTTTATCTCACTCCGCCATGCCCCCCTCCAGGTATTAGACCCCTTTAAACATCTTTTCCATCACTTTTGTGGCCAGCATAAATTTTTCTAGTTTTCCAAGTTCGCCTCCCCATTGAAGTCTATTGCGGTTCGCGAAAGTTTGCGCGAACCGAACTTTCGTGACAGGTTCGCGAACCCGATTCGCGAACCGAAAATCGGAGGTTCGTGCTATCTCTAATCAATGTTACAAATGCTGAAAAGCGGACAGAAGCATGCACAACAGCGTTAGTGGGCTTAGGCCCTCAGTATTAAGTAGCTAGCAGTTCCTCCGACTGAAGGGAGCGCTCGTCAGAGGAATGCTGAGAGATGGGTAAGCTGTCATTTACGCTCTGCTCGGGACTCTGCATAGGAAATGAGGCACTAGGGGAGGGGAGTGAGCTGCCTCTCCATCAGGCGCCTGTAGGCACGTGCCTACAGTGCCTTATGGTACATCCGGCCTTGGATAACAGGCTGTCTAATTCTCCCTTATCTCTGACACCTCTCTCTGACCTGTGCCACACTGTACAGAGTATGCAGAGGCCAGATGTAAACACAGGAGGTTAACCCTGTATGTGCTCCCAGCAAATCAGGAAGTTACAGTTCTGCACCATCTCTGAGGAGATCTGTAAACCGTAACACAGAAATGTTTTTCTGTAAAGAATACGATGCTATTGTTTCTCTTTTAGAGCAGAGAGGAAGCCCTGGGTTTAGGTCCGCTTTAATTGGCTAGTAGAACAATAATTCTCTGAAGGACAGCCCTTGCATTTTTTAGTTTTGGCAGATTGTCCATCGATCAGTCCAATGTAAAAGGGCTATGGGGCCTGAGCTGTGGGACGTGGCCCATACTGCTGACAAATGTCTCTATGGGGCATCTGAAGAGGAGTGACACAGTAATGACATAAGACAAGTATACTGTCATAATTGAAAGGTCATGCAGTTTTTTTTTTTTTTTAATATAAAAGTGGTGCTTCAGAACATGTGTTCTGCTTAAAGTCAACCTGAGACGAGGGGGAACAAAAATGTTATACATACCTGGGGCTTCCTCTAGCCCCACGCAAATAGCTCCCGCACCGCGGTCTAAAGCCTCCTAGATCCTCCTGTAGCAGCTCTGTTCTCCGCGGCCAGTCAGCGCAGGCGCAGTGCGGCCTCCCCGTCTCGCTCCCGTGGCTGGGAACGTTCTCCAACGGGAGCAGGGCGGGAGTGCACGTTTGGGCTGACTGGTTGCGGAAAACGGAGCTGCTACGGGAGGAACTAGGAGGCTTTAGACCGCAGCGAGGGAGCAATCTGCGTGGAGGAGGCTGGAGGAAGCCCCAGGTATGTACAAACATTTTGTTCCTTTTCGTCTCAGGTTCACTTTAAACTTTTCCTGATGAAACATTTCATTAGGGATAGTCAGTGAGATGAGAATAATTCTGAGTTGATCCAGAATTATGCTTTTTAATGCAAATATATGCAGCTTAAAATTAGACCAATTGGATGAAGCCTAGGTGCGATTCGATTGGTGAGAATTCTGCATCAAGCTGGAATTATTTGCCTCTCATTGCCCATCCCTAATTTTCATACATGAAGACTAGTTATTTCTGTCATGGTGAATGAGTGAGTAAGAAAACTCTTTCAACCCATAAAGTACCCATGGACAGATGGATCGGGAAATCTCTGATGATGAACGATTGTTCCCCAATCCATATGTCTAAATCGCTGAAACTAATGACTAACGATGGGCCATGAACGATCATTTTCATTTTCTGCAAAAGTCCACTGGCTTTAGTGGAGATCATGGAATGGGACTGGTGATCTGGTTCAAAGCAGTAAACGTCGTTAATGTTCTTTAAACTGCCATTATTAAACATTGTTTAGGGCTCACACACACTATAAGCACTTTTCTGAGCGCTTCTTGGCCTCCAGAGCTCTCTGAGAGCTAAAAATCGCAATTTTACTCCGATTTTACATGGATTTTAATGAAAGTCAATGGAAGCATTTTTAAAAAAGCTCTCAGAAAGCTCTGGAGGCCAAGAAGAGCTCAGAAAAGCCCTTATAGTGTGTCTGAGCCCTTAACAATTTTTTGTTAAATGATGTTACGCGATATGGCTTAAAAATTGTGCCATGGGTATGAATCTTAAGTTAGTCTAAAGAACATATGACTTACAGCTATCAGGAACATAGTGGTTGTGTCACCAAGAAACAGCTCATCGGTTTCAGTCAGAACAGGGGTGCTCACACTTTTTTGGCTAACGGGCTACTTTAAAATTTGCCGAGTCCAGGAGGTCTATCAACATTTACAGTAAAGGTAGCGAGGTATAGGTAGCCAGGTGTAGGTAGCAGGGATGAGCTCCGCGCTGTCTCTTTCCTCCCCTGCTTCCCTATTGGCCAGCGGTCGGCAGCAGAATTTGATGGGACGCGGCCATATGGCCACGATCTACCAAATAGGCGGTCGCGATCTACCAGTAGATCGCAATTGACTTATTGGGCACCCCGTAGTCAGACAGATCCTGTTGAAGATAAAATAGCAAAGAGCTGTTTATGTGACTTGGAAGCATTTATCAATGTAGAGTGTCCATGTTTAAAAACTCCCCTTTCCATTCGCCATCTCCTTTTCCATATGTTGCAACCCATCTTCCATGCTTAGCCCACGCCCTTGGGCAGCAGCCGCCCAAGACCCAGGCCTTAGGTAGAGAGGGTTAGTGTTAGGCATAGGCCTTGTGGAATATAGTGAATTTAATAATATTCTACTAACGGTAAAAGTATATAGTACATTATTGGTAAATTTACTGATATTCTACTAATGGTAAAAATGGTAAATCTGCGCCCATTTTTAATCTACACCAGGAGTGTCAAACTCAAATACCAAGTGGGCTGAAAATTGAACACTTGGACCAAGTCTCGGGCCAACCTTAATGTCTACTGGCCACCTTCCTCCCTTATAAACTTTCCTGGTGTCTAATGGCCCGCCTGCAACCCCTATACAGTTCCCTTGTTTCTAGTGGTCCTCCTCCCTCCCCTATATAGTGTCCTGGTGTCTAGTGGTCCTCCCTCCCAAATACATGTCCCTGGTGTCTAGTGGCCATAGCCCTCCCCTATACAGTTCTCTAGTGATTAGTGCTTCCCCCCTACCTCCCCCATATGGCTTTCCTTGTGTTATAGGGCTTCACCTCCAATATAACTCCCTGGTGGTGTAGAGTGGGCCAAACATAATGCAAAGTTGGGAAACCACTTGGGGGCCAAATTTAATGGCTCAGAGGGCCAGATTTGGCCCACGGGCTGGAGTTTGACATGCATGCTCTACACCCATAACGGGGTACCTATAATGAAGACACTGAATAATGTGGGTTAAATGGGAGTTGCATTTGGTTCTCATGCTTTAATATTATTCTGAGGCAAACATGGACATGATTTAGTATAATAAATGTAATTATCCAGAGCTAAGCGCATCTGATGCCCTCCCGCTGACAGCTGTCACTAAGTAACGCCATGACTATTCTGTCTTACGAATTCCTGTCACTGCCTGTTCTGCCTGATAGCTTTACAAGCACATTTATCGTAACGTGTAGTGACAGCAGATGGGACACCTCTCAACCTAAATCTGCGAGCGAAACGTGTCAGGACATAAAAGGCAATAAAAAGTAAATTATCAGACTGACTGATAACAATAAAGCAGTGTGGATTCAGATTCTACAAATAAAAAATCCAGGTGTCTGATTTGTCCCCTAAAAGTTGGCAAAGCTATTCTTGCAAAGAGATGCCTTGTGACACCAGTGATGTTCCTGTGACAACAACTTTACACCAGAATGTTTTGGGTAAAAAATGAGACGATAGCTCACAATGTAATAAAACAGCCCCTTATTTATCTTCTGTATATTTATGTGCATGTGTTGTGTTCATGACTTGTCTGCTCCTTGATGACTTTAGACGTCATTCTACTTCATTATATGATTTTGAGGATGTGCACTTAAAGAGACACTGAAGCGAAAAAAAATATATGATATAATAAATTGGTTGTGTGCTATGAATAATTACTAGAAGATTAGCAGCAAAGAAAATATTCTCATACTTTTATTTTCAGGTATATGGTGTTTTTTTTCTAACATTGCATTATTCTATAATATGTGCAGATTACACAACACTCAGCATTCAAAATGATTCTTTCAGAGCAGTCTGTGAAGTAATGACCTCTCCTCTAGCAGAGGAAAAGTAAACAGTTCAGGAACAGTTGAGATAATAAAAGTCAGATAACAGCCCTCTCCACGACTAACTTAGTCGGAGAGCTTAATGGCTTGATAGCATAGAGATAACAACCGGAGTTTCTCAACTCTTCCTGTACTGGAAACAATTAGACTGATGTATCTGATCTTAATGTTTTATTTCTTAGCTGTACTACACATACAAATCATAATATCATAATTTTTTTTTCGCTTCAGTGTCTCTTTAAGACACACTCGCATCACATCACCATTAAAAATGGAAATAGTTATCTATTTTTTCAATTCCAGCTACAGTGAAACCGTGGTTAAAGGTGTCCACCCAGTGGTGTAGCAATATGGGGCCCAATAGCAAAATTTTTGTGGCCATCATATCTAGGCACTCTTGAGCAATGCTACCTGCCCCTAACCTATGAATATGAGATGATTGAGGAATTAACATTCTCATACCATGTACACTGTGTATAGTCCATGAGCACTGAGACAAAGTCGGGGGCTGGAGCAACAAAGCAAAGTTAATAGTGAACACATTAAGTACCATCTGGGCCCCCTGTTCTCCAGGCCCCATAGCAGTTTCCATGGCTGTTTCTACGACCCCGTGTCCATCATTGGTACAATGTTTAGCCCTTTCCAATCCTATGTCGGACTATTTTCCATATTTAGCATTTTCCAGTTAAGGCCCAGGTTTTCAGCATCATAGTCTAACATATAAAAACATGGCTGCTGCTAGGGACGCTGCTGCCGGATTAAATCTGGCACAGTATCAGCCTCTACACCAGGGTTAGTAACCTTTTTGGCTGAGAGCCATAAACACCACATATTTTAAAATGTAATTCCGTGAGAGCCATACAATAAGTTTCAAACTGGGACAGTAGGGCTCATGTCCCTGTTGCCATGGTGATGTGTATACAGTTGATCCGCCGGGCAGTGGAAGTGCCAGACACGTTCAGCTTCTCTTGCTCAGCGGCCTGTACATACGCTGATAGCGACCGCCTCAGCCAATCAGTGTGTGTACAGCTGGCCACTGACCCCCAACTCATGAACGAGCCGCCCGGCGGGTCCATTTACCCCCATGATGGCTAATCGCATTGTCTGCACATCTCCCCCGCCCGCCACGTGGCGCCATGCGAGCGCCGCTCTATCATCCATCCGCACTGCCCCCCTGCCTTCAGTCAGAGCACCTGATCTGCATGTTCAAGGCCCGTGGCTTAAAGTATTAGAGGCACACCATCAGCAGGACAGCCAGGCAACTAGTATTGTTTAAGAGGAAATAAATACGTCATCTTCCTTATCCCTCTCAGTTCAGTTTTGGAAATATAATGTTTGGAGCACAATTTTGAAACATGTCTCTATTTTTATTTACAGTATTTATCTTGCTTTCTATTATTTAAGGCTATACAAATCATGCCTATGTATTGGTCTATCCGGTTCAGTGATGGCAGGGCCATAACAATGTTTTTATGTTTTTCCTTTCCAGCCTGTTTTCTGGATTCCATGGCTACTCTTGGACTTGCTGCATATGGATATGGTATCCGATACGAGTTTGGAATTTTCAATCAAAAAATCAGCAATGGCTGGCAGGTTTGTAATATTTGCATAAACAGAAGTTATAAACACGTTGAGAAATATCTCTTAAAAAGCCAAGTCACCCTCAATCAGTAATTGATTAAATATCATTTGAATACAGAGTTGTCAATTGAATGCGGGGGCTATGGGAAGGAGTGGTAAACAATAGACATGCTGCTTTATGTAGTACAAAGCTAGCGCCGGTAGTGATTGTGCAGTCAGTGCTAGACAAGATTTGTGTTGGAATCTGATCTAATATCTAGTGGTGCAAAATGGTAGACTTTGCAAGGGAACAATGTCAGACAGATATCGATGTTTAACTCATCTAATGTTTATCTAATATGAATGTCAACCTTACTTTTAGCAGGACTATTTCTCAACTATTTTCCCCTTCTTCCTATGATTAGGTGGAAGAGGCAGATGACTGGCTGCGCTATGGAAACCCCTGGGAAAAGGCCCGACCTGAATATATGATTCCTGTACATTTCTTTGGCAAAATTAACCACACTGCACAAGGAGCTGAGTGGGTGGACACCCAGGTAAGTATAAACAACCATAGAGACATGAGAATAGGCCATAGAGAAAGGAAAAACACCACAGAGACATGAAAAAAGGCCATAGAGACATGAAAAAAGGCCATAGAGACATGAAAAAAGGCCACAGAGACATGAGAAAAGGCCATAGAGACATGAAAAAAGACCATAGAGACATGAGAAAAGGCCATAGAGACATGAGAAAAGGCCATAGAGACATGAGAAAAGGCCATAGAGACATGAGAAAAGGCCATAGAGACATGAGAAAAGGCCATAGAGACATGAAAAAAGATTATAGAGACATGAGTCAGGCAAAAATGATTGTTTGTGATCATTTTGGGTAACGGTTGATAAAACAAAAGACGGGAACCCCAAGAGCCACACCTGGTGTATCAGATGACTAGAATGTTAGTGTTGAGGGTGTGAGTATTATACCTTCAATTTTTGAGTTGCTCAAACATTTGTAGAGCTCCAGTGGTGAAAGCCTTGGAACATCCTTGCACTGTTTGTGATCTGCGGAGCATGACCACTCTATTGAAACCACCCTTGGATCCAAAAATAGGGATTATGGCAAATGTGAACACGCCCTTACAACGGCCTGCCAAATAACTGCATCACAACACACTGGTTGGGAAGGCCTATTAGGCCACCTATTTACCTGTAACAGGGACACTGGTGGAGGAAGCTAAAGATTCCTCTTTCCGTGCCAGTTTCAAAATGAGCTAGATATTGCTAAACTGTCAAGCTCATCTCTACTGCTGATTCAGAAAATGTTTTTTTTAACTGCCGTCCTAATAACATTATTCAGGTGTCTTTATATTGTGTTAGTGTCTACCTGTGTTACTATTATTCTAATTTTCTTCTCCTTTGCTGTATAGGTTGTTCTTGCTCTTCCATATGACACTCCAGTACCTGGATATAGAAATAATACCGTTAACACTATGAGGCTGTGGTCAGCAAAAGCTCCCAATGAATTCAACTTGAAAGACTGTGAGTAAATGGAAGAGTTATTGTGTTGAGCTACAACCCAAAAAATGTGATGCTGTGTAAAATGCAATTAAAAGTGGAAAGCATCCATCAAAACCATATATTTAACTTTAACTGAGAATAGTAAAAAGGCAACAAAGAAAATGTGAACCTGTGAAAAAGAGGTACGTGCTTACCCACATAGAGGGAAGCCTGGATGGTCCACAGCCACCAATGGCCTGGACCCTCTTCTAGTTTGCTGGCGCGCTTTCCGTTGGGCGTGAGCACGGTCATACTGCACATGTGCGAGTACGGCCACACCTGTGCAGTAAGCCGAAGAGCCGCCCATCATGTCACACACGCACCTGCGTTACTCTGGCTACCACGTGGGGCACGTAGAATCGGATTGCGGTGGAGCCCGGATCTATCAGCGGACACGGACAGGTAAAGTATAATGTACTGGTCACTGGGGAGACACATTTGACCTTAGGGGGGACAGTGCCAAGAGTTCGTTGTTCGTCCCGTTATCCCTAGCTGTTACCGCCGCGTACCACAACGGCCCGGCATCTTGCAGCAACAATGGTTTCCTCCATATGCAACTCCCCTCATTTCATCTTTCCCTTAAATTGTATGCATATTTCTACCGGTATGTAGGTAGATTGGTAATCTAGGCCAGATGTATACTTTTTCTGCCCCTAGGCCAATTTTTTTCTTGGTTGACCTATCAATGTGCAACAGCACCCTCCATTCCATGTGCAACCCCTTCTTCTGTGGGGGATTAATGTACAGCAGCCCCTCTCTTAAATGTACAGCTCCCTTGAGCAGTATCTCTCCTCTTCCATATGTTGCTACTGCTTTGAAGCCTCGCTTATCCATTTCCAGGCTTCTCTTCCATATTCAGCAACCCCTTTTCCATGTCCAGCCTCCCCTTGGGCAGCAACCGCCCAAGGCCCGGCCTTTGTGGCCTTTCCATAAATCCAGCCTTGTTGATAATGTGGAATGCATTCCAGTAGCCATGTTTCTTGCACGTTATGTTGCATCATGTAACACACGTACTTAGTATTCCATAACACTCCATAATCCTACAGTTGTTCCAGTTAGGGAGATCTGTACTCTGTATAATTATTTCTAATTGCAAACATTAAAAGAGTTTTTGTCTTTCAATTTTCCAGTCAATGTGGGTGGCTATATCCAGGCTGTATTAGATCGTAACCTTGCTGAGAACATTTCACGTGTCCTCTATCCAAATGATAACGTGAGTAGTTTTTATCTGCACACAAAATATTGTGTATTAAAACAGTTTGCATGTGACATCATTTTAATATGGCCTCATTAGTTCTTTTGATTTTCAGTCTGGCCAAGTGGATGCGATGATGAGTAGTGCTCAGTTGTTACTTTTTCATAAAACAAAACCTTAAGTGAAAATTAACTTATGAGATAATGAATTGTATGTGGAAGAGCTACAAAATATAAAACCTCCCTGCAGTCTCATATTCTTGTTATCAATTTAACGGGATACATTTTAACTCTGAAGTCTGAGCAGCAGCCATATCAGTGTGACCAATAATCTGGTTCATTCAGCTACTAAAAAAAAAGAACTAATGATCATTTAACCTCTCAGCTTTCTTTTGTCATCAGCAGTGTTTGCCCACCCAGATAAAACTAATTTGCTTCTGTTCACTCTTCCTGTTGAGTAGCACTGCAGTGGACTTGCTATTAAGCATTGTACACATGCCTGATTTAAGTCAGCTGAGGCAGTCAATAATCAGGAGAGTGTATGGAACCCGATGCGCAACCCATGGGCGATCTGCTGGATGGATGTACCCAACCCAAGAGACGCCGCTCCCCCTGCCAATCCCATTGTTCTTGCCGCTCCCCCACCCGTCCTGTGACATCACACATGCACTGCTCATCGTCCCTTCATCTCCCCCCCCTCCCCCCGTGCAGCAAAACAGTGCATCGCCAGCTACTGCATCTAATAGATGCCTGTTAATTATCTGCAATCGGGTGCCCAATATGTCATTTGGGCCCCCGATGTGGCTAGTAGCCAATAGGCTACTAGACAGCATTAAATGGCTGTAGCTGATCAAGCAAGAGGAACATAGCATGGTTAAGTTCTATTATCATACATGTCAAACTCCGGCCAGCGGGCCAGATTTGGCCCTCAGAACCATTAAATTTGGCCCTCAAGTGGTTTCCTCACTTTGCATTATATTTGGCCCACTTTAGATCACCTGGGAAGCTATATTGGAGGTGAAGCCCTAGATCACTAGGGAAGCCATGGGGGGGGGGGGGGGGCATTAAATACTAGGGAATTATATATATGAGAGGGTGGGGGCCTCCAGTCACCAGGCAACTGTATAAGGGGAGGAGGACCACTAGACACCAGGGAACTGTTTAGGGGTTAAAGGGGGGGGGGGCCGTAAGACACCTGGGAACTTTACAAAGGAGGAAGATGGCAAGCAGAGATTGAGGTTATCCTGCGACTAGGTCCCAGTGTACAACTTCGTCCCACTTTCTATTTGAGTTGGACACTCCTGACTTATACTGTCCAAAAATACTGTACACAAACAAAATACCAAAACATGTTTCTTAGCCTTATAGTCACATTTTGTAAACCAAAACTGGGATTTCACTTCAAGAGGCATATAAACTTGAGCGACTTTGAGTCTCCAAAACCCAGCTGGTTTTGGCCTTGTGCCTTCATCAGGGGTGGTTTTAAAGCAAGACGCAAGGCTGAAACCGGTTGGTTTTTGGAGATGTGGGCAAACTGATTTACGAGACTTATTGTGTACTTGTGATCTGCACATAACACTTCATGTGCTTTGTATTTTAAAGACGGTATGATGCACTTGCTGACCTCCCTGTAATGTTTATTGCCAACTGCTGACCTCCCTGTAATGTTAACTGCCAACTGATTTCCCTGCTGGCTTCTTGGCCTGCTGCCACACCGAGTGTACCCTGTGTAACCTGCTGAACCATTGTGCTGCACATAGCACTGAGGGCACGCTGCTGTTCAACACCGTCTGGAACCATGCCCAGCAAATCTCCGGCACAGCTCGTGAACCCCTCGCAGGTTGGCGCAAGAGAGGTAGTCGGGCTGGGGCTCAAGTAAGACTTAGGAGGAAAGGACTGAGGTCGGCTGTCCCCTTAGTCCTCCTGGCAAACGTCCGCTCCCTCCCAAACAAGCTAGACGAACTTTGTCTCCTCAGCAACAAAAGGGAGCTCTGCAGCAATACCCCAATCTTCTGCTTCACAGAGACGTGGCTGCATGAGGACATTCCAGACAATGCCCTTCACCTTCCTGGCTTCGGCCTCATTCGAGCGGACCGGGACACCATCCTCTCGGGCAAAAAGACGGGGGGAGGCATCTGCTTTTACATCAGCCACACGTGGTGCCCTAACACATCTGTACTAGCCAAGAAGTGCTCCCCTGAGCTGGAACTCCTAATCGTCAATTGCAGGCCGACATACTCACCAAGGGAATTCTCCTCCTACGTCCTCGTGGGAGTGTACATTCCACCTGACGCTGTAGTTAAACATGCCCTGTGTGAGCTGAGTGACACCATAACACAGTGGGAATCAACCCTTCGTGACTCGCTGTTCATTGTAATGGGAGACTTCAACAGGGCCAACCTTCACCAGGAGCTGCCACGGTTTCACCAGCATATTATCTGTCCTACGAGGAACCTGAACACTCTTGACCATTGCTACACAGTGCTGAAAGACGCATATAAAGCGGTCCCTCGAGCAGCTGTTGGCTCCTCCGACAACTCTCTCATCCACCTGATCCCCACCTACAGGAGGCGCCTGGAGTCAGCAAAACCAGTGCTAAAGTCTACCAAAGTGTGGTCGATGGAGGCCAAACTCCAACTTCAAGCCTGCTGCGACTGCACAGATTGGAAAGCCCTGGAAGTACCGAACCTGGATGAGTGGGCGGACAATGTCTCCTCATACATCAGATTCTGTGAAGACTCCTGCATTCCATCCAGGTCCTTCAAGGTCTTTCCAAATAACAAACCCTGGTTCTCCAACAAGCTTCGGCAACTGAGGAGAAGCAAGGAAGCTCACACAAATCCCTGTGTGACCTGAGTGACACCATAACACAGTGGGAATCAACCCTTCCTGACTCGCTGTTCATTGTAATGGGAGACTTCAACAGGGCCAACCTTCACCAGGAGCTGCCACGGTTTCACCAGCATATTATCTGTCCTACGAGGAACCTGAACACTCTTGACCATTGCTACACAGTGCTGAAAGACGCATATAAAGCGGTCCCTCGAGCAGCTGTTGGCTCCTCCGACCACTCTCTCATCCACCTGATCCCCACCTACAGGAGGCGCCTGGAGTCAGCAAAACCAGTGCTAAAGTCTACCAAAGTGTGGTCGATGGAGGCCAAACTCCAACTCCAAGCCTGCTGCGATTGCACAGATTGGAAAGCCCTGGAAGTACCGAACCTGGATGAGTGGGCGGACAATGTCTCCTCATACATCAGATTCTGTGAAGACTCCTGCATTCCATCCAGGTCCTTCAAGGTCTTTCCAAATAACAAACCCTGGTTCTCCAACAAGCTTCGGCAACTGAGGAGAAGCAAGGAAGCCCACACAAATCCGGCAACCAGGAGGACTTCAAGACGGCAAGAAACAACCTGAAGCATGAGCTGAGAGCCGCCAAGAGGGAGTATGCGGAGAAGATGCGACACAACCTTCGCTCGAATGACCTACGCACTGTCTGGAAAGGTCTAAAAGCTGCCACAAACTACAAACCTCCCCCACAACATGTGACGCCTAGCACTGAGCTAGCCGAGAACCTCAGCAATTTCTATTGCAGATTCGAGAACCAGGAGGCACTGGGAGGGCTAGCAATACCCCCAGATGCTCAGCCCTCAACTGCGGATGATAATGACCGAGGGCTGAGCATACCACCTCCAGCTGTGAGCGAGGCAGATGTCTTACGCCATCTAACAACTCTGAATGCCAGGAAAGCCTCACCAGCCTGCCTAAAAACCGGTGCACGGCAACTCGCTCCCATCCTCTCCTCCATCTACACCAGGTCCCTCCAGGAAAGCAAAGTCCCTGTGTGCTTCAAAAGGTCCACCATCATCCCTGTCCCCAAGAAGCAGGGAATCTCCGACCTGAACAACTACAGACCTGTGGCATTAACATCTGTCATCATGAAAACCTTCGAGAGGGTGGTCCTGTCCCACCTTAAGCATTCTACCTCGGCGCTACTGGACCCGCTACAGTTTGTGTATAGAGCGAACAGATCCACTGATGATGCCATCAACATCTGCCTGGAGCTTACAAACAACCACCTGGACAAACCGAACTCATATGTCAGAATCCTCCTGCTGGACTTCAGCTCAGCATTTAACACCATCTGCCCCCGCATACTCCAAAACAATCTCATGGCACTGAATGTCCACCCCACCCTTCACTTATGGATTACACACTTCCTGACCAACAGGTCCCAAGCTGTCAAACTGGGGGATATCTCGTCTCATCCGAGGACAACAAACACAGGGGCTCCACAAGGCTGTGTTCTGTCACCGATCCTGTTCTCCCTCTATACAAACAACTGCAGATCCACTGTGGACTCGGTAAAAGTCATCAAATTTGCTGATGATACCACCATTGTTGGCCTTATAACAAACAATGAAGAGCAGGACTATCGTCGCGAGGTTGACAGAATTTGCCAGTGGTGTAAGGAGAACAGGCTGGTCCTCAACACAGCCAAGACCGTGGAGCTGATAGTGGACTTCAGGAAGAAGGCGCCCACTCCACCACCAATCTACATTAATGGCACAGAGGTGGCAAGAGTGGCTAGTGTCTGCCTTCTGGGCACTACCATCTCTAAGGACCTGAACTGGAAGGCAAACACCGCCTTGACCCAGAGGAAAGCACAACAGAGGCTGTTTTTGCTCTGCCAACTGAAGAAGTTTGGCATGGCTCAGGAGCTGCTGACGAACTTCTACACAGCTACCATTGAGTCCGTCCTCTGCTCATCCATCCTAGTCTGGTACACTGGCTCCACCAACAGCGACAGATACAAGCTCCAGAGGGTCATTAGATCGGCGGAGAGAATCATCGGTAGACCTCTCCCCTCACTCGACCTCCTCCACAACTCCACATTACGATCTAGAGCACTGAGAATTGCCAGTGATCCCTCACACCCTGGCCACCGCTTTTTCAGCCGGCTCCATTCAGGCCGCAGGTTTCGAGCCATTTACACCAGAACTTCGAGGCATAGAGACTCCTTTTTCCCCTCTGCCGTCAACCTCCTAAACTCCCTTCATCTCTAACGCTTCCCCCCCCAAATGCTGCAGTTGCCGACCTGATGGACTGTCTAGTATAAAACTGTTTAAACTGCACACTGCGAACTACCGCTATACCGCTGCTCGTCAAACTATTAATATGTACTACTGATTATACCGTATGTTTTGATATGTCTATGCCCTTGTACTGTACTATTGTATGACTATGCTTCTTTTCTTATGTTGATACTACTCTCACTCTCTCTCTGAGCAATTGTATGTGCCAAACCCAATTCCGGGCACGACCCAGTCGTGCTTGGCGATTAAAAAGATTTCTGATTCTGATGCACGGTGGTCCTGTATGTTTGGACCCACAATGTAAGTGCAGGTGTTTCTGAACTGTTTTATGATTTGGAAATAAATGTTTTATTGTGGAAAACTGAAGATCTGGCACCATTTTATTATTATTCATTTGTGTGGTGGCAGCCACTTGTATTGTTTGTCAAACACTGGGTGGCTGTAGGTCGTTTGCATATAGCACTGAGGTTATACGATACTTGTACTTAGCTCATCCTGGAACAGAAAAAAAATGAAAAATACGGCTTTTTAAAAAATATTTGTTCTGCATTTAGTTTCATATTTATTATTTATAGTTATGCACGTGGCCTCTTACACTATGCAATCTTTTAGTTCTTTGAAGGGAAAGAGCTACGTCTGAAGCAGGAGTATTTTGTGGTTGCCGCCACACTCCAGGATATTATCAGGCGCTTCAAGTCCTCCAAGTTTGGGTGCCGCGACGCCGTCCGCACGTCTTTCGATGCTTTTCCAGACAAGGTAAGATTTGCTTCTCATATTCCAGCCTTTCTGTCATGCCGACAATACGTCCTTCCTAATTAAGGTGTTGCTTGTCTCCCCCAGGTGGCTATACAGCTCAACGACACACACCCATCTCTTGCCATTCCCGAACTTATGAGAATATTTGTGGATATTGAGAAAATGGAGTGGGATAAGGTATCGTAACTTTTTGTTGTTGTTCTGCAACCCACTAAGGTCATCAGAGACTGTCTTGGTTGCTAGGGGTCTATCTGACGCACAGTGACATGAAAAGCTACATATACAGAACAGACATATAAATAAGAGGTGCCAGCCCAGAATATGTACGGCCCTCACAGTGCTAGTGTTTATTTTTCTGTTTGTCACTGTAGGATGCAATTTTCCTACATGTCTACTTGTCAAGCGTGCTTTTCTCCTGAGTGCTCTGTCCGGGCTATTTTAAGCGTGGTTATGCTTACTTACCTTTTCCGCACATTGTCTCTTTGGCCTTACTTTATGATTGTCTTTTGTCATCATTAGCTTCCTGCTGTCTTCCATTTCTGTCCCTCTGACTTCCACAGCTTCTATCTGAAATGGAACCCAAGGCAAAATGTTCTTTATTCTCCTGTGTGGAGTGGGACAAAATTCATAATTAAATTCTGCTAAAAATGATCTTTAATTATCTTACCCCTTATTTCAGGGTTGTTTTAAGTCCATATAAACGATGAGTCACAAATACAAAACAGCACAGATAACGTTCTGCTAGGGTCAGAGCCATTATTTGTGGCACTACTGTTGCTACTGCTCTGAATGGAGAAGAATTCAAGAAAGCTTTATTAGATATAATTTACCTTTATACACTGGTAAGGACACATATTTCAGCATAGGGAAGTATTCTGAGAAGCATTTGCAGTTCTCCGAGAGACAATGAATGCTGTTAGTTTGAAAGCCTCTTCTAAGCCCGTCATTTATTGTTTTCATTGGGATAGTTCAGAGATGAACCCAAAGACCAGCAGACTTTATTACCTTTGCTCTCTTCTTGGCCTTTGTTATATGTTATTACAAATAGTACCATTCTGCAATCTACAAAACTATGTTGCATCTCCTTCAGAAGCCCTTTTATAAACCCATCAGAATGGTACAGTAAAAGAGGGACTAAAGTGGGATACACTATTTAGCAAAAAGCAATAACTGAATAAAAATGAAGACCCAGCTAAAAGAAACATGTCTGTCCTGGTGAGGCCTGCATATATAAAAATAATCCTACTTTTATGTCATCATCATAATGGGGACAACTGTACTTATGTTTCTCTGAGGGCTTGGGATAGCTTCTTCCATCTCCTGATGTGCCCCATACTCCTGGGCTCCGCCTAGTTACAGATGACATCACTCTCTCACAATGCTCCTGGGAGGCCGACCTTCAGATTTGATTAAGCCAGAGCCCCCTTCTGGAAGCTCCAAGGATGCCTCTTATTCATTCATCATCTTATTTATTGTGAGAAATGATATTGTTAGTGGATATTTTAATTTGAAAAGCAATCTACTCCTGCACATTTGGAATTCATGTGTAGTTCCCCTTTAAATTAAAGATACATTTGAAAGCATGGCGCCCAATAGTAGTACATTGCCTATTATTTTGGAAAATACATCAGTTGGTTTTCATAGCAAAAAGCATAAGTGCACAAAATGCCTTTTTTGTGTGTAAACTGCAGCTTTTATAGGTCATATAATGAACAGACAAGCATGTGATTAATTTGATCAGTTGATTGGTTTCTCTTCCTGTTTTCACCTTCATGGGAAGCAGAGGTGAGACATGATCACATGATCACAACCGACCATTCAGAGAACTATCAATCAGTCACCTGATCATAGAGAACACGTCTGCCTAATGAAGTTTCCTGTTTCCTACAATCAAATTGTTCCTGGAGTTTAAATTTAAAGCGCAAGCCTTTACTTCATGCAGACTTCAAATAAATATGACATTATCTGCACTTTGGGGAAACAGTAATGTTTACCACAGTGTGTTTCTGTAGGTGTCCCCTCCCTTCTTCTTCATAGCATATATCTGCTGCCTGTTTCTTTGCCTGCTTGGGAGCTGCCATCTTGTTGCTGATGTCTGCACTGAGCACAGAAAAGATAGAATACATAACATTTCAACCTCTAACGGTCTCATAAAAGTGTTTTTTTTATTATTATTACATCTTTGATAAAACAAGAGAGAGAGCAGTCCCTTCTAGCTGGCTTTAATGTAGTCAGGAAAAGGCTAGCTATAAATTGTAATGATTCATTTACTTCTGCATGGGACCTTAATTACAATTGACCTGGACATCATTACATTCAGTCTTCTGACTTATTCAAAAGTGTTTTTTTTCTCACTAGAGCAAGGTCTATTATAGAAATCTTTTCATTAAATTGACATGTAATGACTCTAATTTCACATAATTATAGATCCCATTTATATTACACTGTGTAAATGTTTTTTTAAGATTAGACACAAATAATAAACACATAGACAGACTATCTTCATGTATTACGCAGCTCACTGTAATGTTTTCCTGTGTTTTTCAGGCCTGGGATGTGACAACTCGTACCTGTGCTTACACCAATCACACTGTGCTGCCCGAGGCTCTAGAACGCTGGCCAGTTCATCTGCTGCAGAATCTGCTCCCAAGACACCTGGAGATCATCTATGAAATCAATCAGAGACACATGAATGTACGGTGCAAGTCTTTATTAGCTTTCCCAGACAAACTATTCCCGATAGTTAGAATATCTGTAACTATACCAATATTCAGCTATGGCCCTTCCTATCCCATCTCCCACAATAACCCTTCTCTACCTATGCATAATACTCACGCCCCACCTACACCTAAAACTGCCCCACTACCTACCTACACTTCCTGACACTAAAAGCATGTGACAGCAGATCCAATGCAGTTTACTCACCCCCCCCCCCCCCTCCTTCCCCATTTGGCTAGACAGTAGCTTGTACGCTGCTTACTGACCCCCACTGGTACTACCACTGCTGTCTGGAGTTTGAATATATATTAGTTGATCCTCAGGGCCAAAATTACTGCTGCTGCTTATCTTGCCGCTAAGCTGGGGTTCAGCTATCCTGGCCCCAAAGTCAGTAGGTGCCACCATAGCTGCAAATTAAATTGTGGTTTAAATTGTGGTATATGGCAGCACCCAGGGGCGTAACCAGGCCCGTATTTACACAACAGGAGCCTATAGGCACAGATGTTCTGGCACCCTAGACTCGCCCTCCATGAACCTACAAAACCCCTGCCGAACCGCACTGCAAGTGTGCCGGCTGTCCCAGCTGTCACTTCTCCCTTACTTCCCTTTCCTGTGATAGGCAGCTACAGGTGACATGCCCCTTACTATTAGGTAGTCAGAAGTACCCTCAATATTAAGTAGCTAGAGGTGCCCCCAAATGTCTAGAGTTGCCCCTGACTGAAGGGAGATTTTGTTAGTGGAATGCCGAGAGTAACATCTCATTTACGCTCTTCTCAGGACTCTGCATAGAGAAGGAGGGAGGGAGACAATAGGGGAGGGGAGTGAGACGCCTTTCCATCATTAGGCGCCTGTAGGCACGTGCCTACACTGCCTTACGGTAAATCCAGCCCTGGGTGTAACTATAGGGAAGCAGCCCCTTTGATGTGTGCGCCCCCCAACTACTACCCTTCCCTTCCTCCGATACAGGGGACTATACTTCAGATCAGGAGTTTTTATGGCTACACTTGTAGCCTGAGGGTCACACTTGTTTTATGACCCTTGTGAGATGGGCCCCCAAGACCATGAAGGGCACCAAGCGGAGACAAGGGAAGGAGTATGAGCATTAAGGGGGGCCCCATTAAAGTTTTGCTGGGGGGTCCCATGTAGTGAATTGTAGGCACCATATGTTCTGAATAGCCCCATGCGCCATAATGACCCGCTTCTATTTTAGTGCCATCCTAGCTGCACACAGTGCGAATTGTAATGTATAACCTCCTCTCTTCTTCACCTCCTGTCCGGGGGGCCACTGAAGCTTTTGTGTGAACCCAGAGGCCCGAGCACTTCCTGCTTTGTCCCACCAACTTTCTCCTCTGTCCACAACTACGTTCTGCTTCTGGCTTTGTTCTTTCTTATTGAGTCTTTGTAACAATAATAAAGCAATCTCTTTTTTCATGATTTTGACACACAGAAGTCCACTTCCTTATCTCTCCTGTATATGCTGGTCAGACATTTCCACACTCAATCTTTCCACTTTGCCTCTTGCAGCGCGTCGCTGCCAAGTTCCCTGGAGACGTGGACCGAATGCGCAGAATGTCTCTGGTTGAGGAAGGCTCCGTTAAGCGTATTAACATGGCTCATCTGTGCATTGTGGGCTCACATGCTGTGAATGGTGTTGCTCAGATCCACTCCGATATTATTAGAGACACCGTGTAAGTAGGAACATTGAAGAATATTTCACACATTTGTCCACCTGGGTGTCTTGATATATCTTTTATGTATCCACAGCTTCAATGATTTCTATCAAATGGATCCCCATAAATTCCAGAACAAGACTAATGGTATTACTCCCCGCCGCTGGCTGGTGCTCTGCAACCCTGGTCTGGCTGAAGTGCTAGCAGAGGTAAGGAGGCTGTGCCCCATCTACTTATTAAAGCGGACCTACTTATTAAGCAACACATAGAGAAACCCACCTTGTGTGTATTTAGAGAGAACAGCCTGTCTAAAGCTAGCCAAACATCTAGTGATGCTGGGCAGATTCGACCAAGATACAAATCTCTCTCTAACCAAATCTGATTAGAAAGAGGTCTGTCGGCTGCCCATACACCACAGGCCGATTCCCGATCAATTTCATGCTGAAGTTTATCAGGAATCGGCATTGTGCACCGCATCCAACAGCCTCGCCATCCTGACGCTGTCCCCCTAGAGTTTAATGTTCCCCCTCCCCCCGGTGCCAAGTGCACGCTATACATCACCTGTCTGCGGCCTCCGCGTGCTCCAGGCTCCCTCTGTTCTCCATACACGCGCGCCACCTGGTTGCCTAGTAAGGGCGTGTGTGACGTCAGACATCACAGCAGAATTACAGTGAAGCATACTTTTCAATGAACTGTATGCTTCACTGTATGTGACGGAACATGTGGGTAACATGCGGCACTGCTTTCCCAATCCATTGCCCTTTCATATATGGTTTATCATTTTTTTTCATCTTAAAACTTACCCCCTGAACCCAACTAAAGTACCACAAGGGGTACACATACCATGTGTTGAGAAGTTAGGGTCTAGAAGCAAGGTTATATGACAGCTTATTTTCAGTATTAAAGTATGACTGTGTTTCATAGGCCTTGATTCACTAAAGTGTGCTAACACAGTTAGCACGCCTAAAATCTTTGCACAAGCAAACTAGAGTGCTAAGTAGTTTGCACGGGCAAAGCTGTTACTGATCACGCGCTATTTGGTGCGCGGAAAACGTCGCACCAGTGTGCGCGAAACGTTGCACACGAAACGTCGCACCGTTCGTTGTAATGCTGCGTTGTGACTTGAACGTCGCATTACAACGCAACGTCCCACTGCGAATGTAGCCTGAGTCTTCAAATAAAAACGAACACTTTTGTAGATAAGTTGCATTTTGGTGTGTTTTTTCTATCAAAATCATTTTTGGGGAGATAATTTTTAATAATCATAATTAAAACAAATGATGATATCTCTGCTTGCAGCGTATCGGAGAAGAATACATCACGGAACTGGACCAGCTGAGGAAGTTACTCGACTTTGTGAACGATGAAGGCTTCATCAGGGACGTGGCAAAAGTGAAGCAGGTACTACAGATATTCAGATTGTTCTGACACGGAAAATAATTCTGTTAGGCCCCTTTCCCACTGGGGCAGTGCGCTACCCTGTTTTGCCGCAGGGTAACGCCAAGCCGATAAAAGACAATGGGGTAATTCATACCTGGCACGGTGGGACGGGATCGAGTGGAAGTGTCCTATTTACAGCGAGGGCAACAGCGCGTTGTCGGGCGACATGCGGCAAACTGGAAGTCATGTAATGAATGGCGACGCAGCTTCTTTGTGTTCGTGTTGCGGTGCGCATGCGCAGAAGCATATTTTTTCAATACACTTCCACGCAATTGTAATTCAGGTGACAGGGAGGGAGCACTTGAGAGTCGCTTTCAGCCAGAAGTGAGATTACCACGCACTGCCGCGTTAATCTCCAAAGGCTATTTTTAACGTTCAGGTGCAATGCGCTCATCGCACCGCAGTGCTCCTATAATGCCGGTTTCCAGTGTGATACTGGCCTAATTGTATGCTGTAGCTAATAACAGATACTTCAGACTGTTCCCATATAAGTAAGCAAATGTAATGCTGTTATACTTTTATATATATATATATATATATATATATATATATATATATATATATATATATATATATATATATATATATATATATATATATATATATATATATATAAACAGCACTATTCAAAGCTCAAATTCATTCTTCTCTAGCAAAAACAATACAAATAATGGTACACGCTGGGTAAAAGAACAATTGCACAATAAAAAATGATTATAAATAGTATATAAGGCGCACAGTACAAACTGCATAAGAAAACATCACAATGACAATTCTATCACAAAGGGAACTCCGCAGGGAAGACAGCAATCAATTGTTAACAGTATTACTTTCTGGCTGTCGGGTCTGGAACACTGCAACAGCCCGGGCTGGAGAAACGCAAGTCCAGGTTTAGACAGAAACAAAATGTAACAGATGAAAAGTTCATCCATTGTTGTCAACATTAATTGGCTTTTGTCGGCTTAAAGATTTTAAAATAATAATTTCATCTCCATGGCATCCAACTGCAGAAATCAGTGCCCAACTGCAGTCTGCAGACAGGCAAGGGATAAACTTTTACTCCGCAACCTGCAATTCTGATGCTTCCAAACCTAGTACAGCTACATCAGTCTTCATAAAGGAACTATAAAATGGGCAACCGAGAGCCCAAATATAGTGTAGTATGTAAAAGGTATATAGAGTAATACAAGCGTGGTCACCTCAAAGGCAACCACTGTAAGAGCTAGTGGGGAGAACAAACTTGACCCCATTAGGGTTAAGAAGTCACTTTCTATAGGCTGGAGTTATAAACTCTCCACTAAGGGTGGACAATAAGCAATTAAATAATGGTAAAATGGAGGCGCTGATGAGAATAAAATACACTATAAACAGTTTAAAAAGGAAAGTATCAGTGGAGTTACCTCTGGATAGAAGATACTTCTGGTCTTATTCGGGGATAAAAATCAGCATTATCAGAAGAAAGTCCACTTGTGACGCGTTTTGCAGGTTATACCCGCTTCATCAGGCAGAAGTGAGAGGCATAAAAACATTTTGCAAAGAAACCATCTAGATAACATTATGTGGAATGATTGAGCTCATTGCACTACACTCATGAATACTATTTTTGCACCCATATACCGAATATGAAATTGATCATCTTGAGCAATGCAGTGATCGTATGTCCCTTTCGTGCTTTATTACACCCAACATAATGTTATCTATCTGTAAGGTGGTTTCTTTGCAAATTGCTTTTATGCCTCTTAGATACTTCCACTTTTTTGCCTGAAGAGTTTATTCTAATAAATCATTTTTTCCCTGAATAAGACAATTATTATATTCTAGCCCGATGTAAGTTCACTGCAACCTCCTTTTTATACTGTTTTAGTATATTTTATTCTTGTTGGCACCTCTGTTGCTTCATAAATAAACTAATTAATAAAATGATCTAAGAAATAGTTTGCAGAAACTTGCAGTGTTGACTTTGTTTCGTCAACGTATGTGTTCTTCATCAAAGCCATCTGATTTAATTTAGGATTGCTTACTATAACCCAGTTCAAAACTCTAGAATTCTCTGACACCTGTAATTAATGGTTGCTTACTACAGTGGTGTCAGATGTGCTGATGCTACATTGTAAAACAGATACTAGCTGAGAATTTGGAAAGCAGGGTCTGGTTACTTTTGTGTCAAAGCTTCACCCAGTGTAGTGACAAAAAGCATGCAGCAGCCTGAAACCCACCCCACTCCCAACCTAAAGAAGATGCAGGATCAGTCTGTCGACTGCACACACAGTGCCATCTCCTAGAAGGCATCATTTAAGTATATAACAGGCCAGCTGTGATTATGTGAACAATTTAAGAACTGATCAGTATAGGTATGTGGCTGCTATAAACTAACATTTATTGCAATAGATTGAGGACCTGTAAAAGAGCATAGCAATGTTTTTCTTACTGGCCTGGAAGCCATTGTTTAGCAATGCAGAAATGAGATGAAGAACAGAGGCACCAAAAAAGAATACAATACAATACGATCTTTATTGACATACACTTTGCTTTCCGATTCGTTTCGTGGGTAGAAGCCTGCTTCTTCAGGCAACAAGGGAGCAACTGTTTTGAGGTCTATTAGCGCTGAGCGCCTGTTCGTCATCTTACTTCTGCATTATCGTGCCCCCCCCCCCCCTTCCTTGGTGGAAAGGTGTTACCCCTTGTTTCCAGCTACTACAGAGAGCAACTTCTTACCCAAGTGGGGTCAGCTTTGTTCTACCCCCCTTATGCCTATACAATGGTTGCCTTTGCAGTAACCCAGACTTGTTAGTATTATTCTTTTGCTAAACACCTATAGCCTCATCTGCCTAACTTACTGGGCAGTGTAAGTGAAATATGTCAGTGATGGATTCTCATGCAAGTTCGGCAGGGGAAGTCTGTGATTTGTAATGTTACACCCCTGGGTGTGAGGGAGGTACTAGTGTTTCCAGTAGTATAGTACTTACACCCATCCTGCTGACTACGCCAAAATGTAATTACAGCAATTGAAAACAGAACTCTTTTATAACAGAAGGCAAAAGATACCAATGAATGATTTTCTTGAGAGTTCAGTTTTCTTATAACATAATTCAGTTAACAGAAGTCGTACTTCATTCTTGTCTGTTTGTTTACTGAACAATAACAGTTAAATTGCAGGTTACTAAGATTTCAACCTGGGATCAATACAATACATCCATTAACAGTTCTAAATGTAACACTGACATTTGATAATGGCAGAGATGGGTGTATCAGCTTCAATATCCTCTAACAGTTCTCTATGTGACAGTCTATCACTGACATTTGATAACAGCAGCAAGGAGTATAGCGCTTACTAATATCCATGAGCACTTCTCACTACGACATTCTCTCAGTATCAGTTGATAACTGACATGCTGTGAGGTAATGTTACTTCAGGGTAAACAGAAAATGAGTATGGCAATTAGTATTGCTTATACTGACGTTGTAGTGACAGGGATATGTAGGCTTCCATATTTATTGCAATCCCAATTGCACGGCCATCTTGTTGACCCTCTGTCTCTAAGGCTCGGTTCACACTTGTTTTAAAAACGTATCAGCGGTATACGTTTTTAAAGCTCTGCAAAAACGCAGGAAGTGGATACTGTGTTAAAAATAGGACCCCCTTCCACTTGTGCAGAAACACGGATCGCACACGGATCCGTGTTGCATGGAAAGAAAACGTAACGGAGAGTCTGAATTTGACACTTTTTCCCGGATTGGATGGAAAACGTGTCCAATGCAAGCCTATGAGAACGGACTCTGTTTTTAAATCGGTTCCATTAATCTGATCAAATTGGATAGCACCTATCCTTCCGTTAGTGAGCCCGAAGTATCGTTTCTGATTAATCATCCAAAGAATCGCATCATTAATGGCCACTTTATGATTGTTTGATATGAACAGTACACCTCAAAGGTGGCCACACACCATACAATTAAAAGTCAATTTGATAAATACATTCGGTTGTCCCGAAAAATCTAAAACTTTTTTTCATTCGTTCGAGAAATCTGATCAAATTTTCCATTTTTATTCGATAAAAGGAGGATAAAAGGAGAACATTAAATGGTGTGAGTGTGGTAGATTGTCAATTACTTGATGTACAGACCCAAGCAATTTTTTTCTGCGTTTTCAAACATTTCTTTCATAATTGTAGAAAAATTTAACATACATGTACGTTACATTGGTCAGATTTCTGAAATGTTACTATCGGTCTGATTTAAAATGATCACATATCACCAGACAATTTACTCTGCTTCATTCAGGACAGCAGTGCCACCTTCTCTCTTCTGTTGTGCCAGTCAAATGAAACACTGCTGCTCTCCTGCCTCCCCCCTCCTCAATCACTGTCAAACTCCTCACACAGCACAACAAGCTGCTTTTCCCCAATGATGACCTCTTCACCTCGCTCTACTCTTGCTTCTCCTCCTACTCTGACTGCATGCTCTTAGTGTAAACCCAGTACAAAAATGCTGCCCCTGTAATCTCTGTGCATGATGCGATTTTTGGAGGTGGGGGGGTTATTAATTGTTGGGGATGGGGCGGCTTATTAGTTACGGGGGGGGGGGGAGGCAGGTTTATTAGTTGCAGGGGAGGAAGGTTATTAGTTGCCCAGTGGGAGGTTTTCAGTTGCATGGGGGGGAGGTTATTAATTGCCCGGCGGGAGGTTATTAGTTGTACGGGGGAAGGTTATTGGTTGCATGGCGGGAGGTTATTAGTTACCCAGCGGGAGGTTATTAGTTGCAGGGGGAGGTTATTAGTTGCATGGGGGAAGGTTATTAGTTGCCCAGCGGGAGGTTATTAGTTGCATGGGGAGAGGTTATTAGTTGCTCAGGGGGAGGTTATTAGTTGCTCGGGGGGAGGTTAATAGTTGCTCGAGGGGGAGGTTAATAGTTTCTCGGGGGATGTTATTAGTTGCCCAGTGGGAGGTTATCAGTTGCATGGGGGGAAGGATATTAGTTGCTCGGAGGAGGTTATTAGTTGCTCGAAGGAGGTTATTAGTTGTACGGGTTAAGGTTATTTGTTGCATAATGGGGGAAGGTTATTAGTTGCCCGGGGATGTTATTAGTTGCTCAGGGGGAGGTTATCAGTTGCATGGGGGGGAGGTTATCAGTTGCTTGGGGGGGGGAGGTTATCCGTTGCTTGGGGGGGGGGGGGGGGGTTATCAGTTGCTTGGGGGGGGGTTATCAGTTGCATGGGGGGGAAGGTTATCAGTTGCATGGGGGGGGGGTTATCAGTTGCATGGGGGGAAGGTTATTATTTGCTCAGGGGGAGGTTATCAGTTGCTCAGGGGGAGGTTATCAGTTGCTCAGGGGGAGGTTATCAGTTGCTCAGGGGGAGGTTATCAGTTGCCCAGGGGGAGGTTATCAGTTGCCCAGGGGGAGGTTATCAGTTGCATGGTGGGAAGGTCATTAGTTGCTCAGGGGACATTATCTGTTGCAGGGGGAAGTTATCAGTTGCATGGTGGGAAGGTCATTAGTTGCTCAGGGGACATTATCTGTTGCAGGGGAAGTTATCAGTTGCATGGGGGAAAGGTTATTAGTTGCGGGGGGAGGGAGGTTATTAGTTGCCCGGGGAGGAGGGTTCTTCATGAAATATACATTTACTGATATTCTACTACTGCAATAAAATGCTAATTTACCGCCCCACCCTATTGCCGTGCTAAATTATGTGTGCTTATTGGGGCCCCCTTACAGCTCTGAGCTGCTCCCTTCTAGTTACGCCTCTGTGTGTACAGCTTACAGAACTATAACCCCCCCCCCCCCCCTTCCCCCGAGTAGTTGAAGATTCCCTTTACAATGCAGATAGATACTATGCAGCTTTTATAGATTCAGTAAGAGCAGGCAGAGTTTAGTAATAACTCCAGTATTCTCTTCCTTGCTGCCATCTGTCTTAGAGTTTTCTTTTTTTTTTCCAACATTTTCTTTAAGTGTTATTACAGCTCTATTTGTCTATTTAGTTGGCCTCTAGGTGGCACTTGTAACAATCTAATCACTCACTGGAGAATAAGAATTGAGTGTCATATGTTTTCATCATCTTCGGCTCCAGGCGTAGAACATACTTTTTAATTACATTATCGCAGAAAATAAATTGATGTTGATTCAATTTTGGCTGATGAAGAAATGTTTGTTCTCTTTTGGTAACACAGGATTCTCATTAAGTCACACTCGGCGTACATACATTGAAGTGACATCGCTTTACCCGATTCCTTGTGTTCTGACAATTCCCATGATCTGTCTTGCTCAGGAAAACAAGCTGAAATTCTCAAGATACTTAGAGAACGAGTACAAAGTGAAGATCAACCCCAACTCCATGTTTGATGTGCATGTGAAGAGAATACATGAATACAAGCGTCAGCTGCTGAACTGCCTGCACGTCATCACCATCTACAACCGTAAGTAAAACATACTGAAGCAAAGAAAACCTGTCTGTCTATATACAAAAGACTTCTAGACCCAATAGTGCGAAAAATTGTAGAATTATTTCTATGCATTTGTTTAACGCAAACCTGAACTGAAAATCAAGTCAAAATAAACACCCACACCTCCCATTCTCACCTCCCGTGTACTCTACACATAATTCTCTTTCTCCTCTCCTGGGTCCTGTTTGTCCACTGTGATCAATGGAGTTCTCCGTTCCTCCATTTTGAAAATGGCCATTACCCCATAACAGCTTTCAGGTCAGCAGACTGTTAGGCCTCTTGCACACTACATACAATTCCGATTTTTTTTTATACGATCCGATTTAAAAAGGTACTGCGTGCTGCTATGTTTTTTAGTTAGAATCGAAAATGTAATCATATAAAAAATCGGAATCGCATGTAGTGTGCAAGAGGCCTTAAACTGTAATATTGCCATAGGGAAACATGGACCTTACCTTGCTCCTTAAGCCGCATCTACACGCGTAGATGCGGCCGCAATGTTCCTTATCAATCCGACAGGACGGATCTTGCTTCTGCCGATTCCCTGCTCGTTCCCCACGAGGGGACAAAGGCAGGGAATCGAGCGGAAGATAAGCGGCGCCGGCGGGGACGAGCGGGGAATCGAATGCGGCGCACGCGCGGCGAGAGGGGACGTGGCGGGGACGCAGAAGAGGCGATCCGGCGGCTAATCGAGCCGCTGGATCGCAGCCTCATCTACCCGTGTAGATGAGGCTTAAGTTGTACATTTAGTTATAACTGACAGCAACGGATATATTTCAATTCTGACAAAATCATTGTAAGAAGAAAATGGTGAGCTTCTGAAAGGAACTGACAGTGAGGTAAGTATGTCATATCCATTTGCAGGTACATCTTGTAAATTTGAAATAATTTTACTTGGTTCAGATTCCCTATAAAGAAACAATATTGTGAATAATTGTAGAATTAGCTCTATGCATTTTGTTATAATGTACATTTGTCCCAGAGGCAAACACGCTATAAATTACTTTTTTTCCCCGAAGCTGCTGTCTCTTACAGTAGCTAGTAAGAATCTGACGGGTTTTGGAGTAGTTCATCTGCTCATGGGGATTCTCAGGATTTTCTTTAATTTTAAAAGCACTTACCAAAAGGCAGTTGCTCAGCTCAACTGCCAAAATATTGTGCAAACCGGGACGTATCTAGCTACAATGGGGCCCCGGGGAAAAAGTAACTTGGGGGGGCCCCCCTAGCACAGCCTCACCCCCATAGCAAATTCACCACCCTGGGACCCCAAGCTGGCTGCCAGGTCCCATCCCCCAACACACAATATTATTAGGTGTCCATCATATGTCCCCGAAAGCATTGTGAACACATAGCAGAGTCTTATCTAATCTGGGCAGGACACAGGTCGGTGGCAGCACCCTGCTCTATGCTTTGGACTTCTTCTCTTCCTCATTCCCTGCAGGCATGAATAGGGTCACCATAGCTAGAGAAAAGGGAGGAGTCACTTGGGGGACCCCTACAGGCTCTGGGGCAATGGCCTCCTTTGCCTCTATGGAAGCGCCGGCCCTGGCCTGCAAACAAGTAGGGATGTTTGTATAGACATGTTTGTATAGATCTGTTCCAGGAGTGCTTTTGTAAACAAGGAGTACTGAGAATCCCCCATAGATGGACCAGTCCAAAACCTGTTCTGTCAGATTTGTATTGCCTGCTGTAAGTGACAGTGACATAGGGAACAATTGTATATCTTGGATGTACTGTATATGTACATGTGTACAATTAGGCTAGGTTTGAGCAGCCTTTTATTCCTCAGATCGCTCCCCTCTATTTCTGACACGCCCTCCTTGTATGCATGATGATGATGTCATTGCACTCATCACGCTAGGAAACAGCTTGCCTACCAGCCCATTCTAGCACTGCACCCCCCTGCCCCCACCTTACTACTGTGAAAATGGGGAGTATCCATGAATTGGGGGGGAGGCATGCCATTGCACCTGTCAGCCAGATGCACAGAGCGATGGAGACCAAAGTGACAGACAGGCAACACAAATTGGGTACATGAGTTAGCAGTCCACTTCAGGACTGCACATAGTTAAATATGAGCCGTGTTTAAGGATGTTTTATCCTAGCACAACATAGATTTAATTACACCCACTGCATGTGCTCCTGCTATGATCGCGGGTACTCACTGCAGCTAACTCATCTGTCTAATGACAGCTGAGTTCTGTATACCGATCAGGAGGCAGTTTCATTGGCTCCTGACCCTGTGATCACTGCAAGCTAATCACAGCGATCACAGGTTCAAAATTGTAAAAAAAAATGTTCCAGTCCTTAAAGTGAACCTTAAGTCAGGGGAAAAAAATGAGTTTAACTCACCTGGGGCTTCCCTCAGCCCCCTGCAGCTGATCGGTGCCCTCGCAGCCCCGCTCCGATGCTCCTGGACCCGCCGGTGGCTACTTACGGTTTCGCCGTCACCGGCCGTCAGGCTGGGAACGTGAGTGATTCTTCGTGTTTCCAGCCACAATAGCACCCCAATGCTGCTATTGCGGCTGTGCTGTCAGCTCCTTGTATTATAGCACTGTGGCAAGGGAGTTTGCTGTCTCTTAAAGTGTAACTGTCGGGCATAAAATCAAAAATCAATTCTTTATTTTTATCTGGTAAACAAGTAATAAGGATGCTAACCAGGCAATCCAAAAGTTAAAATGACTATTACTTTTCTTGTTGATAAATGATCCTTCCCCAGTTTACCTGACTCTTATTTGGTACACACAAAATTTGGTACACAAAAAAGAAGTTGCAGGGCATGCTGGGTTGTCCTTTTTTTTGCTTCTCTACTTCCCCTCGGACTTAACTAATGCAGCCTGATTGGCTGAAGCCTCTTTCCCTCCTGTTTTCCCCTCCCACACCTCTGTTCCTCTCTGATTGGCCAATATTTCTCATGCTGAGACAATGCACTTTCTATAGTGAAGGCGGGCAAATCAGGCAGAGGAGAGTAAGACAGGAAATGACATCAGGATTGACTTCAAAATAGCCACAGATAAAATGGGAAATGCAAAGAAGTATTTTCTCTTTTTATACTGTAGAAAAATCATTAAAATCAAAAAGTGGACAGTGCAATACATATGTTATGTAAGCAGAGCAAGTATTTATCTACTTATATATGTGGTTTTTTTCCTGAGATAGTATGGCTGACAGCTCCTCATTAATGGCTCAGGTGCTATGTTGGCAAGGATTGTGGCTCTAGTTTTGGTTTCCATTCACTAACACTAGGTGGCTCCACCAAGTCTTGATGTTTGGCAAGCAGTGGGTGGAAGACCTCACATTCCCCTCACTATGGGAACTAGCCGTTTTGTTGTTTGTTTTACTTTAGTATGGCTGAAGTGCTTGTGAAAAGGTACTAGAACTGGAATGCTTTCAAAGATAAAACCATTAACTTTTTTTTTTAATGGAAGTAAACATGTCCTAAAAGGTGAAGCATTAAAAAAAAAAATCTATATTTAGGTGTATTGACATGCTGTTTTGCAGTGTAATTTGTCCCATGCATCCTGGAAAATTTTTCACAGTTACTTGGCAGATTTTACTTAAAGGGCAACTGAAGCGAGAGGGATATGGAGGCTGCCATATTTATTTCCTTTTAAACAATACCGGTTGCCTGGCAGCCCTGCTGATCTATTTGGCTGCAGTAGTGTCTGAATAACACCAGAAACTAGCGATGAGCAGAAATTATACCTATGCGGAATTACGCATCATAATTTGCAATTAGGCATCGTAATTCATTTCAAATTTTAATTGTAATCATGCGTAATTTTACGTAATTTTGTGACGATTTTAGAGGTTAATAGCAAAGCCCCCATTACATGATATTGCTACCAAACTTGCTACATATGTTAAGGAGAATGGTGGATACAATAAAAAAAATCAAAAAGACCTTGTAGGTTTTGAGAAAATCGATTTTAAGTATGCAAGGGAAAAAATGTAATTTTTCTGAGTTTAGAAACCATTTTTTTTTTTTTTTGCATTGTAATTGCGAAAATGTAGGTGAAATGACACGTAATCTTTCTTAGTTGGTTATGATCATCACTGCCAGAAACAAGCGTGCAGCTAATCTTGTCAAATCCGGCAATAATGGCAGAAACACCTGATCTGCTGCATGCTTGTTCAGGGTCTATGGCTAAATGTATTAGAGGTATAATGCTGGGCATACACTAGTCTTTTCTGCGGCTCGATTAGCCGCCGGATCGACTCCCGCCACGTCTCCGCACGCGCCTGGATTGATTCCCGCTCGTCCCCGCGGGCGCTTCCTTATCTTGCGCTCGTTTAGTTCCATTGTCCTGCCCATGGGTATCGAGCGCGGAATCAATCCGGCGGGCAATCAGACATGTCGGAACTTATCAACCGAGCCAGGGGCGTAGCAATAGGGGTTGCAGAGGTAGACACCGCATCGGGGCCCTTGGGCCAGAGGGGCCCCTAAGGGCCCTTCCACCACTACAGTATTAGCTCCCTATTGGTTCTGTGCTCATAATAATGACTTCTATAGATACTTTGAATAGCGGTAATCATTAACAAACTGATCCCCATCCCCTTCTTGCACCTCTGACACTGTAGTTGTCATTGGCAGGTTTTGGTGTGCCATATCAGTTGCTATGTATAGAGTGCTTGGGGGGCCCCATTGTAAAACTTGCATTGGGGCCCACAGCTCCTTAGCTACGCCACTGAACCGAGCCATCAGCGGCTCGATTGATAAGAAAAAAACGTATAGTGTATGCCCAGCATTAGAGGCAGTGGATCTGTAGGTTAGCCAGGCAACTGGTATTGTTTAAAAGGAAATAAATATGACAGACTCCAGGGCTGGATTTACCATAAGGCACTGTAGGCACGGGCCTACAGGCGCTTGAGGATGGAAAGGCGTCTCCCTCCCTCCTTTCCTATGGGGGCACCTATAGCTACTTAATATTGAGGGTACTTCTGGCTAGCTAATGCTAAGGGGCACCTGTAGCTACCTATAACAGCAGAGGAAGTAAGGGAGAAGTGACAGCTGGGACAGTCAGCACAGTGCGGTTCGGCGGGTGTTTGTAGGTTCATGGAGGGCTGAGTCTAGGGTGCCAGGATATCTGTGCCTATAGGCTCCTGTGAGGTAAATCCGGGTTTGACAGCCTCCATATCCCTCTTGCTTCAGTTGTCCTTTAAAGGGAAGGTTTCCACTAGGATGTTGCATGCCCTGTAAACAGGCCCGGATTTACATTACAGGTGCCTATAGGCACCCTCCATGAACCTACAAACCCTGCCGATCTACAGGTCATATGTAGCTACAGGTGTCCCTTAGCATTAGGTAGCCAGAGGTATCCACAGTATTAAGTAGCCAGTGGTACCCCCAACTGAAGGAAGATCTAGTGGAATACCAAGAGCTAGGTGAGTAACCTCTCATTCATGCTCTGCTTGGGACTCTGCATAAGAGAAGAAGGAGGAAGGCAGTAGGGGAGGGGAGTAAGCCGCATTTCCATCATCTTGCGCCTGTAGACATGTGCCTACAGTGCCTTATGGTAAATCCGGCCCTGCCTGTAAATACAGGATGGCAATGGAACAAAGGGGTACAGTGGCTTTCTGCGGCATGTGTGCCATGCGACACAAACAGTGATGTATACCGCTAATGAAAAATATGCTTCACTGCAGCTGTGTCCTTTCACGTTGTCCGACTACTCACAGCATGCCTCGCGCTATACCGATGAATTCCTCCGCACTGTAGCGCAATGCGCCGATGTGAATGTACCATTACAATATCATGGGTGTTAGCAATGCAATTATATGGTCCGATGCACTGCAATGGCCCACTGTGAATGTAGCCAATGTCTCAGTTTAGTGGACCTGAACTCTTGCACAGGACAGAAGGAAAACCTAGAGAAATGCACCCTGTATGTATTTACAGAGTTTAGCCTGTCTAATTCCCTCTAATCTGTGACTAATCACGATTATAATTTGATCTCTCAGCTGTGTCAGCACAGCAATCTTGGCAGAGCAGCTAATTTGTAACCACAGGATGTTAACCCTATGTCTGCTTCTCTCAAAGCAGGAAGTAAACACACTGGAGATTTATTGCAGGATTTGTATCAGCTGTAGCAAAGAAATAGTTTTCTTTAAGGGTGGGAACACACTAGGCTGTGCGTGAAAGAATGCCTTTTGCTGCATATGCGGTTGTGCGTTTTAGGTGCGTGTGCATTTCGCACATGCGTTTTTCTTGCATTTTAATGTGTTTGCGTTTCGCACATATAAATCGCATATGCGTTTTTGTGCGTTTTGTATGCGTTTTTGTATGCATTTTATGCTAATCACTAGGAAGTCAACAGAAAGTGGAAATGCATCATCAAACTTGTTTTTTTTTTTTTTTTTATAAAAAGCATAAAAAACCGCACTACAACGCAATTCCTCTGCGTCACCATTGACATTCATTATGTGCGTTTTAGATGCATTTTGGAAAAATATGCAGCAAGTTCTGCGTTTTTTAAAAATGCACATTGCAGTACGTAAACATATGCATTTTTTTTCATGCGGCCCATTGACATGCATTATGTGCGTTAACGCTAGCGTTTTCCGCAACGCTATCGTTTCTGCCTAGTGTGTTACTACCCTAAAGGTTATTATGCTGTTGCTTATCTTTTGGAGCAGAGAGGAAGTTCTGAGTTCAGGTCCTCTTTTTCAGGGGTTTTTATAATTTTTACTAATGCATTTAGTAGAATTATTTCAGCATAATGTTCCGCTGATTGTATTGTCGTGATGTGAATAGTCCATCAACAATATCCCCTTTGAAACCCCTAAAAAGGGGATGGCTTAAACCAGACCTGAACACAGAACTTTCTCTCTGCTCTTAAAGATAAGAAACAGCATAAGAACCTTAAAGCAAACCATTTCTTTGTTATAGCTGAAACAAATCCTGCAATACATCTGTAGTTTGTCTACTTCCTGCTTTCATGCAAGCAGACATATTGTTAACATCCTGTGCTTTACAAATGAGATCTCTACCGTTGCAGTCAGCTGACACGGCTGAGGGATCAAATTACAATTTGTGATTGGACACAGATATGGGGAATTAGACGGGCTAAACTCTCTGAGGCTAAGTTCACAGTGAGACATTAAAGTCGCACATTAAAACAACATTTAACGCAGAATAACTCACTGCAATGAAGAAATCAATGCCCTGTTCACAGTGCACACGTTGCGTTGGTGACTAACGCTGCACGTTAAGTAAAAGTACTGCATGCAGTGCGTTATACATGTTATTAGCTGCGTTGGACTGTTTGCACATGCTCAGTAATGACTTAGAAACATACTTTTCATTGCCTGTATGCTCTACTGTATGCAACGATAATGCAACGATAACGGGGCATTAAATTGCGTTGCGACTTTTTAGGGGCATTGCGTTGTAATTTGCGTTGCGACTTTAACGTTGCATCAAAACGCAACGTCCTACTGTGAATCTAGCCTAAGAGAAAGTGGGCCTGATTTATCAAAGCATTAACGACAGTTTTTTTCATCATAAACAGTTCTAACCAGCAGGGGGAATTGTTCTGCATGATAATAAGAAAATTCTTATTTCCTAATTAATATTGGCAGTTTAGTGTGAATTTCTAGAATTGCACTACAGTTAAGCAAAGTGCAGCCACAGAGGGACATTTATCAAGAGTGTCCGACACAAAATATTGGTAGGTTTTTAGAAATCCGTGTAGAACTGTCTCAGACATCTTAAGAAATTACTAGATTATTAGTGCAAATTCCTTCTGAAACTGTTATAAAATAGGAGTTAGGAAGGTTTCTCAGACAGTGCAGTATGTGAGGGAAATTGCTGTTGCTGAGGGAACCAATACATCTGCTGTATTGCATCAATGCCCAGCACTGGAAGGGTTAAGCACAGAACAGCTTTACGGGACACCTGGCAGCAGGGGGAGGAGCATTTCACAAATCATGCCTAGCCTGCACCGCTGCACAATCTGTAGAAGTGCTATTAAGCGATCCTTAATCTGCGGCAGTTTAGGGATAGATTTGCACTTTTTTTAACTGTAGTGCAGTTCTAAAAAATCACGCTAAACTGCTGTTATTAAAGGGACTCCGAGCTCACCCAAAAAAAGAAAGTTGTACTCACCAGGGGCTTTCTCCAGCCCAGTGCTGGTCAGGAGGTCCCACGACGGCGTCCTGGCTCCTCTCCTTCTCCCCGCTCCGGAATGGCTGACAGGCCGCAGCCCGGGCGACACTCGGTTGAGTGTCGGGCTGCAGCTTCCGCGTATGACGCGGCTGACGTCACACGCCGGCCGCCTCGCGTCATCACAGCGGCCGGCGTGAAAGTACTGCGCATGCGCGATTAAAGCGTGCATGCGCAGTACTTTCACGCCGGCCGCCGTGATGACGTGAGGCGGCCGGCGTGTGACGTATTCCGCGTCATACGCGGAAGGAGCAGCCCGACACTCGGGCGAGTGTCGCCCGGGCTGCGGCCTGTCAGCCATTCCGGAGCGGGGAGAAGAGCCAGGACGCCATCAGGGGACCTCCCGACCAGCACTGGGCTGGAGAAAGCCCCAGGTGAGTACAACTTTTATTTTTTTTATTAGCTCGGAGTCACTTTAAGTAGGATTTAAGAATTTTCTTATCATGCAGAACAGTTCCCCCCTGCTGGTTAGAACTGTTTAAGAATAAAAAACAGTAATACTTTGATCAATCTGGCCCACAGCACAGCAGGGAGGGGAAAAGTACAGGCGCACTTCACTGTATATTTCTGTATATATTCTGATGCTTTCTCTAAGTTGTTATAACAACTAATAAGCACTCATGTCTGGGGGCATAGGAAAAAGAAAGCAATACGGTCCAGTAAAAATAGTTGCCCTATCACATACAAAAGAGTGCTGTGTTACCTTATTAGTCATGTTGCATTCATTTGACCATCAATGACATCGATAATATCTAGTAATAAAAGCACTAACGTGTTTTTTAGATTTTTGCCATCATCATTTTAATTCTCTATTTCTTCCAGGTATAAAGAAAGATCCCAGCAAACAATATGTACCCAGGACAGTAATGATTGGTGGAAAGGTGAGAAAAGGCATATATCTATATGTTTAAGCACAGTTACCAGCTAGGTGAGCCCATATGTGGCACTACAGCCATGCTAAGGCAAAGCAAATGTAAAAATTCAAGCGAGTGGATCAGGTGATGGCCATCTGGATTCCCACTAAACATATCTGCATTCACCTCCACATTCTGCCAATGGTTGCAGTTGTCTGTCTTAATATTTGCTATTGCCAACACAGGAGGGAACCGTGGTATGCAACCATATGAAGAGCAACACAATTGTAGAATAAGTTCTTTGCTTTCTTTTATGTACGATAAACTTCCCCTATTCCTCATTGTCTCATTTACTCTCTCTTAATTTGTTCCTAATCGATGCTTCCCTTTCCTCTCATCCTGTCATTCTGTCCTGTCTGTCTCATTGATAGGCTGCTCCCGGCTATCATATGGCAAAGATGATCATCAAGCTGATCACTTCCGTAGGTGATATTATCAACAATGATCCAGCTGTTGGGGACAGACTCAAACTCATCTTCCTGGAAAACTACAGAGTGTCTCTGGCAGAAAAAGGTGCCGTTCAGTCACATTACTCTATGAAAAACAAGAAGAGTTGGGAAAGCGTCTCGGCATGGGCTTGTGCAATCTTTTCATTGATCATCATTTAACTGTAACTCAAACCAGGGCTTGTCTGTCTGGCCACATGTTTAAATTGTAGCTCCACTTTAGAAATAGACTGCACATGTCTTTGGTACACAAACCTTCTTGTAGTGTAATGATGTAGGAATGACCATTGCTGTTCAGTCAGCTATGATTTCTTAGATATGGTGGATAATGCTTCCTTGTCACCATGGTAATAGTGCACTGCTTGGTGCTCTGAATCTTCATTTTCCACCCGTTTCTTTCCACAGAGAGTAGTTCATTCATGCAAATAGGGCTGTGTGTAGCTGCGGGTTATGTGAGCAGGTTGGCTCGCCACAGGATTAGGCATCAGCACTCAACTGCATCAGCATCTTTCATAACAGGGTGGTGGTTTCAGCATTCTCTTCTCATTAGCAACCACAGGATGTTGTCAGGGGAGCTCAGAGGCAGCAGACAGTATTTTCCTGAAGACAGAGTTGACACCATCAACATTTCTCATGGCTGCGCTTCTGCTGTGTACTACTGCATCTGACCAGGGCATGCATGAGTAAGGTTTGCACATGCCCAGTAAAATTGAGCTGTGCATACATGTGTTGCTTCTTCTACTGGGCATGTGCAGACCTTACTCACACATGCCCAGTTCTGATGCACTCCAGACTTTAACATCCCACCCCCCGTTTAAGGTTTGCCTTAATAACAATAGCATTGCTTAGCTAATTTAGGAAACTACCAGCAGATGTGTAGTAAAACCCAGTGCTGAAACCCAGTTCGTTAGCACCACATCCAAACTCCAAACCTCCCGGCACAGCTCCGGTCCGGTGTTACTTTTTGCCCAATTTTTGAATAAAACCTCCTGAGCGGCATAACGCTCAGGAGGTTAAGGTATAGCATAGTCTGAAATATCCACCTATTACCCACCTGCAGTTGCTTGTCACCACAACTGAGTTTCAAGCTAACACAGGAAAAAAGCAAAGGGGGGTGGGGAGGGGAGAGGGGGTGCTAGAAGACCTGGGCAGGCAGTGCACACAGATTTTGCGCCACAGCGACCAGTGTATGGCCAGCTTAAAAAAAGTATTAGAGAAAAGTATTTTTAACAGACAAAATATTGCATGTCTACTATAGTACCTGATACATGTGCGATAGATAACATTTCTGTAAAAAGGTTACTTATTTCCTGATCATCTCATTTTATCTTACTACAGTAATTCCTGCTGCTGATCTGTCCGAACAAATCTCCACTGCTGGTACTGAGGCATCTGGTACAGGAAACATGAAGTTTATGTTGAATGGAGCTCTTACTATTGGCACCATGGATGGAGCCAACGTGGAGATGGCTGAAGAGGCAGGAGAGGAGAACCTCTTCATCTTTGGCATGAGAGTGCCTGATGTGGAACGCCTTGACAAAGAAGGGTATGAAATTATCTCTGCTGCTTATTGTTTATTGCTTGATTTCTCTCTAGCGTGGATAGCACTGACATTAGGTATGCTACATGACAACTTAGATTTGCATTTATATTAAAAAAAGGAAATATAATCAAACTTTAATGTGCAGTGTGCAATAAACTTAACGAAGTTGAAGCAAAAGTTACAGGCAAACTGCAATTAAGTTTTTTTTTTTAATTTTTCTTTTAAACACTCCTGGCACACTTACTCACCGAGACTGACACATCTTTGATTGGCGAACAGGAACATGCGTTACCTGAGCCAATCAGAGAGCCTGTAATGGAAAGACCATGGCTTTAACGAGAAGCCAATGATCTTTCCTGTAACAACACTGCCTGTGTGCTCTCAACTCAGAGCACACAGAATAGTGTGTGTAGGGGGGACATCTAGTGGTAAAAAAATAAATAAATACACTTTTTACACTACACTATATAAATAAAATAAAATAAATTAAACCCTTTTCCCCCCTTCCCCTGCCCCCATAGTTACCAAAATAAAACAGACAAAAAAGTGACAGCATTTAAAAAAAAACCCCAAAAAAACATAAATAGTTACGTTAGGGACTCAGCTTCTTTTTTTATTTTTTTTACTATGTATGTCATGAGGGTATATTACTATTATTTTGGCAAATAAGGGTTTGTAATTATTGATCAGGTACAAAAAAACCCACAAAACAGAAACATTCACCTTTATTTAAAAATGATACATTGTTGCCTTACATTGTAATAGGAACATATTTTAAGGGCTCGATTCACAAAGTGGTGATAACCCAGTTAAAGACTGTAGGCGTGATAACCATTTTTATCATGCCTAAACTCAGTTTAGGCATGATAAGTTTAGGCATGATAAGTTTAGATAAGTTTAGATCGCAAAGCAGCGCCATTAAACTCTATGCAAAGTGCACCAAACTTTGCTAGCGCAAAACTTTTGATCAGCTGTGCACTGCGGTGCTAACCCAGTTGGGGCTTAAACTTATCACGCCTAAAAACTTATCACACCTAAACTTATCATGCCTAAACTTATCACACCTAAACTTATCACACCTAAACTTATCATGCCTAAACTTATCACCAGTGCTGCTCGGATACCCCTTTTCAAAATCCGGATCCGATTCGGATCCGGATACCCCGCTATCCGATCCGGATCGGATATCCGAATTCAAAATTTTCCGATCCGAATCCGATTCGGATATCCGACCCTAGTATCCGATCGGATTCGGATATCCGTGTTTAATCCCGGAAGTGGCCTTTAAATTGCTTTAAAAAGGTTTTTTAGGGTATATGAGGCATGTAGCATCATAATTGTGAAAAGGGAAACACTGATGATGTGGGGAGTGGACTTAAAATCCCCCCCCCAAAAAAAAAAATGGCTGTCAATCAACATCAGAGTGGTATATCAGGAAGCAGTCGTACTGACGCAGTTGGGGCCTCCCCACAACTCGGACAGCAGACACCTCCAAAAAAAATTACACAGCTATTGTGTTTACATAGTTGACCACGGCACTGTTGTAGGTACCACGGCACAGTAAAAAATTAGGAGAGGTTCCAGGAAGCGGTCGTACTGACGCAGTTGGGGCCTCCCCACAACTCGGACAGCAGACACCTCCAAAAAAAATTACACAGCTATTGTGTTTACATAGTTGACCATGGCACTGTTGTAGGTACCACGGCACAGTAAAAAATTAGGAGAGGTTCCAGGAAGCGGTCGTACTGACGCAGTTGGGGCCTCCCCACAACTCGGACAGCAGACACCTCCAAAAAAAATTACACAGCTATTGTGTTTACATAGTTGACCACGGCACTGTTGTAGGTACCACGGCACAGTAAAAAATTAGGAGAGGTTCCAGGAAGCGGTCGTACTGACGCAGTTGGGGCCTCCCCACAACTCGGACAGCAGACACCTCCAAAAAAAATTACACAGCTATTGTGTTTACATAGTTGACCATGGCACTGTTGTAGGTACCACGGCACAGTAAAAAATTAGGAGAGGTTCCAGGAAGCGGTCGTACTGACGCAGTTGGGGCCTCCCCACAACTCGGACAGCAGACACCTCCAAAAAAAATTACACAGCTATTGTGTTTACATAGTTGACCATGGCACTGTTGTAGGTACCACGGCACAGTAAAAAATTAGGAGAGGTTCCAGGAAGCGGTCGTACTGACGCAGTTGGGGCCTCCCCACAACTCGGACAGCAGACACCTCCAAAAAAAATTACACAGCTATTGTGTTTACATAGTTGACCATGGCACTGTTGTAGGTACCACGGCACAGTAAAAAATTAGGAGAGGTTCCAGGAAGCGGTCGTACTGACGCAGTTGGGGCCTCCCCACAACTCGGACAGCAGACACCTCCAAAAAAAATTACACAGCTATTGTGTTTACATAGTTGACCATGGCACTGTTGTAGGTACCACGGCACAGTAAAAAATTAGGAGAGGTTCCAGGAAGCGGTCGTACTGACGCAGTTGGGGCCTCCCCACAACTCGGACAGCAGACACCTCCAAAAAAAATTACACAGCTATTGTGTTTACATAGTTGACCATGGCACTGTTGTAGGTACCACGGCACAGTAAAAAATTAGGAGAGGTTCCAGGAAGCGGTCGTACTGACGCAGTTGGGGCCTCCCCACAACTCGGACAGCAGACACCTCCAAAAAAAATTACACAGCTATTGTGTTTACATAGTTGACCATGGCACTGTTGTAGGTACCACGGCACAGTAAAAAATTAGGAGAGGTTCCAGGAAGCGGTCGTACTGACGCAGTTGGGGCCTCCCCACAACTCGGACAGCAGACACCTCCAAAAAAAATTACACAGCTATTGTGTTTACATAGTTGACCATGGCACTGTTGTAGGTACCACGGCACAGTAAAAAATTAGGAGAGGTTCCAGGAAGCGGTCGTACTGACGCAGTTGGGGCCTCCCCACAACTCGGACAGCAGACACCTCCAAAAAAAATTACACAGCTATTGTGTTTACATAGTTGACCATGGCACTGTTGTAGGTACCACGGCACAGTAAAAAATTAGGAGAGGTTCCAGGAAGCGGTCGTACTGACGCAGTTGGGGCCTCCCCACAACTCGGACAGCAGACACCTCCAAAAAAAATTACACAGCTATTGTGTTTACATAGTTGACCATGGCACTGTTGTAGGTACCACGGCACAGTAAAAAATTAGGAGAGGTTCCAGGAAGCGGTCGTACTGACGCAGTTGGGGCCTCCCCACAACTCGGACAGCAGACACCTCCAAAAAAAATTACACAGCTATTGTGTTTACATAGTTGACCATGGCACTGTTGTAGGTACCACGGCACAGTAAAAAATTAGGAGAGGTTCCAGGAAGCGGTCGTACTGACGCAGTTGGGGCCTCCCCACAACTCGGACAGCAGACACCTCCAAAAAAAATTACACAGCTATTGTGTTTACATAGTTGACCATGGCACTGTTGTAGGTACCACGGCACAGTAAAAAATTAGGAGAGGTTCCAGGAAGCGGTCGTACTGACGCAGTTGGGGCCTCCCCACAACTCGGACAGCAGACACCTCCAAAAAAAATTACACAGCTATTGTGTTTACATAGTTGACCATGGCACTGTTGTAGGTACCACGGCACAGTAAAAAATTAGGAGAGGTTCCAGGAAGCGGTCGTACTGACGCAGTTGGGGCCTCCCCACAACTCGGACAGCAGACACCTCCAAAAAAAATTACACAGCTATTGTGTTTACATAGTTGACCATGGCACTGTTGTAGGTACCACGGCACAGTAAAAAATTAGGAGAGGTTCCAGGAAGCGGTCGTACTGACGCAGTTGGGGCCTCCCCACAACTCGGACAGCAGACACCTCCAAAAAAAATTACACAGCTATTGTGTTTACATAGTTGACCATGGCACTGTTGTAGGTACCACGGCACAGTAAAAAATTAGGAGAGGTTCCAGGAAGCGGTCGGTCGTACTGCCGCAGTTGGGGCCCCACAACTCGCACAGCACAGACACCTCCAAAAAAATTACACAGCTGACCATGGCAGGTACCACGGCACAGTTCAAAAAATAAGAACCTGGCTTCATGAAGATGGAGTCAGGAGGTTGTGGTGGTAAAGGGTGGTTAAGCAGGCCAGGCATAGTGATTACCACTCAGCCACTTCATTTCCCCCTCTTGCCAACAACAGGGGCCAGGAACTCACCAACTGCCCAAGCCTCGTTCATCTTTAAAAAAGTCAGTCTGTCCACAGACTGGCCTGACAGACAAGAGCGCTTCTCAGTGACCACGCCACCGGCCGCACTGAAGCACCTTTCCGACATAACGCTGGAAGGCGGGCAGGACAGCACTTCCAGGGCGTATTGCGCCAGCTCGCCCCAGATATCCAGGTGCTTCACCCAGTACTCCAAGGGGTCCACAGGGGTGTCGGTGTCAAGCCCGCTATAGGACCCCATATAATCGGCCACCATCCGGGTCAGGTGCTGGTTCTGGCTTTGAGAGCCGGATGCTGCTGCAGGCACCTCCTCTGTAGGCAGCGGTACTGGTGTGGCATAGAGCGCCTTTGTCAGAGACAGCAGGTTTGTTGGGCGCCTGCTGATGCTGGATGCAGGCACCTGCTGCTGTGCTGGCTGGACTGAGACAGCAGGGGGGGTGGGAGTCCGGGGGAAGGCTTCCTCCAAGCGCCGAACCAGAATCCGCTGCAAGTCCCTGATTCGGCGCACAGGGTCTCCTCCTACAGGCAGGAACTGAGCCAGCTTCCCCTTCAGCCGTGGGTCCAGCATCAGGGTGATCAAGATGTCCTCCCGAGCACTCATCTCCTTCACCCTTGGGTCTTTGCGCAGGCACTGCAGCATGTGCGCTGCCATAGGGAAGAGGGCTGCCATCTCTGCTGACCTATGATATTCTGCACCGCTGACAGTGCTGTCGTCCTCCTCTGATTCCGGAGCCTCATCTTGCTCTCTCCACCCCCGCACTACTGCAGCTGCACTCCGCTGTGCCCCCTCCTCTTCAAGGTCAGGGACCTCCAACTCCTCCAAGTCCTCCTCCAACTCCTCCGAATCCTCCTCCTGCTGCACAGAGGTGGACTGTGAAGTGTGCTGCTGCTGCTCCTGCTGGATCAAGGCTTCCTCTCCCACTTCCAGCAGAGCATCGAGGGCCTTGTCCAGCATGCACACAATGGTCACCCACTCACACAGCGACGCATGGTCCCGGCTGACCATGTTGGTGGCCTCCAGGAAGGGTGCCAGCACAAAGCACACCAGCTGCATTTTTCCCCACTCAGCAGGGCGGATGATGTCTGGGAGGTGGGTGGTGCCGGTCCCCAACAAGTTGGCATCCATGGTGGCTCTGGCCAGGTACAGGTTGACAGCCCGCCTCTGTTCAACCAGACGTTCCAACATCGCCAGGGTGGAATTCCAGCGTGTTGGAACGTCTATAATGAGGCGGTGCTGTGGGAGGTTCAGCTCCAGCTGCACGGCTGTAAGGGTCGCTGTGGCACCACCCGAGCGGCGAAAATGACCCACCGTTTTCCTTGCCGCTCCCAAAAGAGTGTTTATCCCCTGGTAGGTGTGCAGGAATTTCTGCACCACTAGGTTCAGGACGTGGGCCAGACAGGGGATGTGGGTGAGGTTTCCCCGCTGGATGGCGGCAACCAAGTTTGCCCCATTGTCGGCCACCACCTCTCCGACTCTGAGGCCTCTGGGGGTCAGCCAACTGCTCTCTTGCTCTCGGAGCTTGGCCAAGACGTGGTCTGCCGTCAGCTTGTTCTTGCCCACCGTGACCATCTGCAGCAGCGCTTGGCAGTGGTGGGCCTTCACGCTGCTGCTGAGGCGGGGTTGTTTGGCGGCGGATGGAACCGGATCAGAGCTGGAAGCTGCTGCACTTCCCCTGACCCTGCTGCGGGGTGGCACCACCCACCGGGGTGATGATGCTGCTGTCTCCTCTTCACCCCCTTCCACCAAACTGACCCAGTGCGCGGTGAAGGACAAATAGCGGCCTGTCCCGAAGCGGCTGCTCCATGAGTCCATTGTCACATGGACGCGCGCACCAAGCGCATGATCCAGCCCACGCTCCACGTTGGCCTTTACAAAGCGGTGCAGTGCTGGGATGGCCTTGCGTGCAAAGTAGTGCCGGCTGGGGATTGGCCAATCCGGCGCTGCGCACTGCAGGAGCGCACGCATCCGGCTCCCCTCCTGCACAAACGAGTACGGGAGGAGCTGGGAGGACATGGCCTGTGTCAGCAAGCCGTTCAGCTGGCGTATGCGACGGCTGCCGGGAGGCTGAGCCCTGACCACAAAAGAGTCACTCAGCAGGGTCTGGTGGTGGGGGCGTTTTAGGCTTGCACGGGAAGCTGAGGAGGGAACAGAGGAGACCACTGAGGAGGACTGGCTGCCTGAAGAGGCCTCAGTGTCAGCAGGAGTGGCAAAGGTTGTTATAGTGCTCTGACCTCTGCAAGGGCCAGCGCCAGCTTCCTTCAGCCTCTTGAATTCCTGATGCTCAGGTTTGTGCTTATTGCCCAGATGATTTATGAAGCTGGAGGTGCCATAAGTGGAGGGGTGAGACCCTCTGCTCAGCTTCACATGGCATAATTTGCACGTAACATACTTGCTATCCAGTGAGGGCAGATGGAAAAACTGCCATATTGGGGATTGGTGTTTTCCCTTACGTGGCTCAGAACGGGATGCTGCTGTGGATTTTCTGCCGGTGGTGGTTAGGGCCTGGGGTTGAGTGGTGCGGCTGGTGGTAGTCGTGCCACTGACAGATGGAGCAGCAGCCTGCGGGTCACGTATTCCATGCCCACTGCTGCTCCTGCCAATCCCTGAAATGCTCAACCTGCGTGCCAGACCCACTGACTCCTCCTCCTCAGAGTCAGAGCTGACATGCCCCTCCGGTCGCTGGTAGTCCGGGTCCTTCACCTCATCATCAAACTTCCCTTCATCAAACTGCTGGGATGATGAGCCCGCATCAAATTCCTCTTCTGCTGACACATCATGGACGGGCTCCCCCCCAACAATTACTGTCAGCATCTCAGACTCTTCTGAAAAGCCAATTTTGCAGAGAATATTTTCTCTAGGGCTAGGGCTGGTGGTGGTGGTGGCCTCACTGTCACTGGCTTGCTCCTCGTCATGCGCCATCTGCTGCATCACAGACGCGGCGTCCTTCTCCTCCAATCTGCGCCGCTGACCCTGCTTGAAAATGGACGCAACACGGTGCTGCGTCTCTGCAGCGTGACTGCCAGTGGGTAGCGGCGGAATGCCTGATGCGGCAGAACTGCTGCCAGAGGCCGTAATGTTGCTCACTCTCCTTCCGGCCTTTCCCCTCCCCCGTCTCACACTGCCAGTGCCAGACATAGTACTGTACAAGACTCACTGTCACTGATGAGTCGACGTCACAGATGATGTGTGTGGGGTACTTGGTGCACTTTTATTATTGGCGGCGGGCTTGGAAATGATCAGCAGATTGACAGACAGGAGTACAACAACTAAACACACTGACACTGCTCACTCAGTCAGCAGCAGCACAGCAGCAATAATCTGTAGTACTAGCACTGTCTGCAACTACACAATACAAAACCACAGTAGCAGTAGTAATAGCAGCCCAGCCAGCAGCAAGGAGCCTGGAGTGTGTGCACACAGACACAGCACACACAAAGACACAGGACCTAGTAGCAGGCACAGGCAGCGCAGCTGCTGCAGCTGAAAGACTGACTGACAAGACTGACTGACACTAACAAATTACACAGACTAGCTAAGCTAACTACAACACAGTACAACAGTAAAACCAGAAGGTGTTTTAGTGTTAAAACGCTGGGTTATCACTTGGATAATGTACTTGCTTCAGCCAAACACACTGGACAACCTATCACAGTGGCAGTCACAAAGCAAGGACAAGATTCTTAACATGGCCCCCTCCTTATATACAGGAGGGACTGGCCAAGGTTCTCCTCTGTGATTGGGTGCTTGGGCTTAGGCTGGGAGCGCTCTGATTGGCTGAATGACGTCATGGACATAATGTCCATGGTTACAGCACCCGGATTCGGATATCCGACCGGTATCCGCGGGTATCCGGGTTATGAGACCAACTATCCGCATAGAGCTATCCGGATTCCCATCCAGCTATCCGGAATCCGGATCCGATCGGATAGGCCTAAAAAGTTCGGATATCCGAGTCTATTCGGATATCCGGTATCCTGTTGAGCAGCACTGCTTATCACACCTAAACTTATCATGCCTAAACTTATCACACCTAAACTTATCATGCCTAAACAGAGTTTAGGCGTGATAAAGGGCTTTTCACTAGCGTGCTAACTGTTAGCACCGCTTTGTGAATCAGGCCCTAAATGTAGTAATAAACGGGACAAATGGGAAATAAAAAGTGAGGGGTTTATTTATAGTAGCATTGTTTATTTTAAAACTATATGGGATGTAATTGGAGAAATAGTGTATTTTCCCTTGTTTTCCCTTTAAAATGAATAGAAAGTAAAGGAGATACTGAAAACACAAATCACCCCCAAAAATCCTAGTGGAGAAAAAAAACCAAGGTATTGATCATCTCGATGTGATAAGTAGTGATAAAGTTATTGGCAAATGAAAAGGAGGAGCACTGCCAGGTGAAAATTGCTCTGGTCCATTGGGGGTAAAACCCCCTTAAGCTCAACACACACCATACAATCTTGGTTGTTCAATCTTACCACTTTCATGTAGTATAAGAGCTTATCCAATCAGTCATTCAAGGTATTTTCAATCTGTTGGCCCTTATACTACATAGATTTGGTAAATCTGTACAACCAAGATTGTATGGTGTGTGTTGAGCCTTAGTGGGGAAGTGGAAGTGCCCCCTCTGCCCATATAGGGCTTGATTTACAAAACGGTGCTAACTTTAGCACTGGCCCCACGTCTAAACTCAGTTGAAATGTGAGAAGTAGTGATCGTGCGCAAAGTACCGCGCGCAAAGTTTTGCGCGCGCACTGCATAGAGCGCAGGGCGCTCCGCGCGATGTGCCCACTAAAGCCTATGGGACTTAGCGCGCGCATAGGACTTTGCGCGCGCAAAACTTTGCGCGCGGTACTTAGCGCACAATCTGATTGAGAAAACTGGTGCTAACCTACTTAGCACCCTGGTTAGCGCGCCTTAAGACTTTAGGCGTGCTAAGTAGGTTAGCACCTCTTAGTAAATCAAGCCCCATACTGTTACAAAACTCATGGACAGCTTGGTGGATTTTAGGATAAAAAGGATAATGCCATTACTGACTATCTCCTACAGACTGCTCATCTTCCTACATCTTTAGAGCATCCAATATTAAAATCTACAGACCCGCAGGCTTGATTTACCTATATTTGTTTCCTAGAAGCATTTGTCGTAAACTCAATACAAAAAAAGGTTTTTGAACTCGCACACAGCTCAGCAGGTGTTACAGCTGAATATTTCAAAGTATTAGAACAAAGATGGGCACAGTCTGCAGGAATTTCTTTAAGTGGGTAAACCATACACTTAGAAGTCCACCTGACATATTTTCTAACTTTTCCTGACTCCAAGAGCTGCATATTTGATGTAGGTGGATGACTCAGAAAATACTGAATAAGGCAGGGAGAGTGAATCACAAAAGCTAGATGAAGTTAGGAGTGTCAAAAAATCTCTGTTTGCACATTTGCAAAGCAAAAACTGTCTGCATGCATGCACGGCGTTCAACCTGTGATGCCTGCACAGGAATTCACTGATGGTGTATGCTCACCTACCAAACAGCAGGTGAGACTGTTATTCCAATAAATTTATTATACGTAGGAATGTGTTTTAAAAAACATTTCCATTCATTTTTTTTTAAATACAGGTAGTCCTCGACTTACAAACACCAAACTAATGAACAAATGGTCTGAAAATGTGACATTTGATTCTGTGGGAGCAAGTGAATAAAAACAAAACAAAACAAAAACAAAAACAAAACCTTGTAGTTTTTGAGAAAATCAAATTTACAAAAATTCAAAGAAAAAAATGGTTTTTAAACCAGTAAAATCATGTCTTGCTTCAGTACACCGAGGGCACAGCGGGACAGAGGTGACACAGAGGGGAATACTGGAGGAACAGGGGGGAATTGGGGTGGTACAGGGGACATAGATGGCACGGTGGTTCGACTTAAGAACTAACCTTGAGTCCCTATCTCGTTCATTAACTAGGCACTACCCATAAAAGTATATCATTTATAATAAAAAGGGGGCTCCCAAATGACACCCCCACCCCAAGGCAAATACTTAAAGTGAATGGGAACTGCATTTAAAAAAAAAATGAAGCAAATACTTACCTAAGGAGAGGGAAGGCTCTGGGTTATATAGAGCCTTCCGTCTCCTCTCTCGGTGCTCTCTATCCTGTGCTGGCTCCCCCCATTTCAATCCCCCGCCGAAAGGGTATTTGGAAGTCTTCAGGAGCCGTGTCCTCCCGAAGACGTGCGGCTCCATACTGCACAGGCGTGAGCGTGCAAGAGAGAATGCTTGCGCAGGCGCAGTACAGGACCGCCCTTCTTCAGGAGCACTCAGGCTCCCTGAAGACTTCTGAAGCCTCCTTCGGCCGGGTAAAGCAGTATTTGACTAATTTAGTCAAATGCTGCTTCCGGGCGAGCCAGCACTGGAACGAGGGGACCAGGAGAGGAGCGGGAAGGCTCTATAGGACCCAGAGCCTTCCCGCACCTTGGGTAAGTATCTATCTAATTTTTTTAAATGCAGTTCCCATGCACTTTAAAGGGGGTCATTTTTGATCCCATAGTTATTTCTAATAAAGAATTAAGTGTACATTTATTTGATGTATGAAGGCCAATTTATATAAAAAAATAGTTGTCTTAGTTTTTAATCATTATACTTCTCCAATCAAGTGTATCCTTCTATCTTCTTTTGTATATTTGTATACTTTACTTCGAACTCTATGAATAGTCGTAAATTCTTCTGTCTTGTATCATATACTTTTCTTCTATTCTTCCATCGTGCCAAGCGATTGTCGTATTCTGTCCATCCTTGCTGTATTTCACCATAGAATTAATCAGAAGCCCCATCAGAGGCTCATGTAAATTTCACGTTGACATTCCCTATTAGTTTGTCATGTAGACCAGTAGAAATTTGATAAAAAATTATAATACCAACCAGTGGGAAATTCCATTTTTTAATACACCACCGAGTTTTCCTACTGGTCAGTTTATATGGACCCATTGGAATGATTGGCATTCAACTCAAAAAATGTCCATTTCCACCTGTTGAACCAATCGGAAGGCCTAGGGGGAGATGGAAATGATCAAAAGGAGAGATCTGCACACAAACCAGAGTAAAAATAACAGTATCAGTTTATTGTTCCATCACACTAGTGCAGACATTTGACCATGCACCGACAAACGTTTCGTGGCCTATCCGGTCCCCTTTACAGATAAAATACATGTTCATCCCCAGGGGATGAAGTGTATGGATGAAAAGGCTGTAAAAGAAGCGAAGCCTACAGAATAAAATGACATCAGAAGATAAACATATAGAGAATAAAGAAAGAAACCTATACGGAAGAAGAAAGAATGATAATCGGTGGCATAACTACAATTTATTGATTGGACCCCCGCAAAACTTTGATGCCCCCCCCCCCCCCATGTTCACACTCCTTCCCTTGCCTCCCCTTCACAGCGTGGGGGCCCATCTTACAAGCAAGGCCAGATTTATTCCTTTTCCGCACCTAGGCCAAGTGTGTTGGAGCTCCCCTTTCACGTGCAGCAGTGCCCCTCCCATTCCCTGTGCAGCCCCCTATTCCATCTGTAAGATATATATATATATGTACTTTAGCCCCCCTCTTTCATGTACAGCTCCCTTGGGAATCAGCTTCCCTTTTAATTTACTGTCTGGTCTTTCATATTCAGCAACCCCTCTTTCATGTCCAGACCGCCCCCTTGAGTTGCAGCCGCCCGAGGCCCAGGCCTTTGTAGCCTTTTCAGAAATCCAGCCCTGCTCACAAGGGTGATATAACAAGTGTGGCCGTCACACCCATAACAAGTGTAGCCACAAAACACCTGATCTGAAGTAGTATAGTTCCCTGTGTCGGAGGAAGGGAAAGTTAGTAGTTGGGGCCCCCACAGCTCTGGGCCCCCTGCGATCGCAGGTGCTACCCCCTTTAGTTACGCCCCAATAACTATGGAATTAGAAGATATATATAAAAAGAGAGAATCGAGAGCCAAATATAGTGTAGTAGGTACTAATAAATGGGTAAAATAGAAAAGAGTACAAGGTTATACTCACAAACCAGGGTTACCTCCAGGCAACCACTGTAATAGGCAGGTGAGGAGATTGTCCTGTCCTCACTCAGGGTTAAGAAGTTGCTCTCTGTAGACGTAGAGAAAGAACGGGGTATCCCCCTCCACCAAGGGTGAATATTATGTCTAGTGTAATGGATAACAGAGGCGCCAAAAGGATAAAATCAATTCTTAAAAAGTTTAAAAATGCTTTGGAGGCAGTTGGTGGACTTACCTCCTGTAAGCAGACACAACAAGCTGTGTATTCAAAAAACAAAGTAGATTTATTGGTACACTCCAGGGTATATTCGCAACGCGTTTCACGGGTATATTGCCGCTTCCTCAGGCAATAATTAACAGGAGTACACACAGTGCAGTCTTAAGGTCACGATACGCGCCTCTGACAGAGGCTGTTATCCATTACACTATGGAATTAGAAGAGTTCAGATGAAAAAATAAGTAACATTTATTTATGTTTTATAAAATATTTATTAGTGTTTTTATTTCACCTAAGATGCTAATCAGCTCACCTAGGAGGGGAAAGGTTGGCCTGGCAATTCAGTGAACAACTGACACAGCTGCTGGTGCAGAGGCGTAGCTAGGGTTTCCAGCACCCGGGGACAAAGACAGTTTTTGTGCCCAAGTTATTTAGATAGCTGTATGTGCCCCCTTACCCCATTCAGATGTACCCCCCTTTAAATAGCCAAATGTGTGCCCCTTTAGTTAGCCAGATGTGCCCCCTTCACCCTGTTTAGATAGCCAGATGTGCCCCCTTTAGATAGCCTTATTCTGCTGCTGTTAACGCTTCTGTAGAGAGAGGGAGAGAAGCAGGGGCACTTCAGGCAGCCAGCGAGCCCCCTCTCATACATGTGAGGGTGCATTGGCCATGCTGAGCGCCCTCACAGTGCTGCACCCGGGGGCATATGTCCCCCCTTGCCCACCCACAGCTACGCCTCTGCTGCTGGTTAACTGGACCAGCTGCTTAAGGCTGTAATTTGCTAATCTGCCTCCGGGTAATATTAGGAGAACATTTTGCTCACGGCTGATTATAAATAGTGATGGATATTGTTCTGTCCAGAGGATGGCAGCTTCATGTGCAACATAGGAGGAAATGAGCAATATACTGTGCAGATGTAACTCAGCATAAACATTTATCTACATACTTTCAGTCCAGACGCTGATTTAATGTGTTGTTAGCGCGCGAGTGACAGGTACACATTAAGCCATAATGTACACCGTGAAGGGTTAGTGTGGAGATTGGCCAGGTGCTGTGTTATAATAACACAAGTAAAGCATGCATAGATGCATAAATGCTCTAGATAATGACAGGCTTTCTGTGATTTCTCCATAGCTACAATGCCCGGCTGTATTATGACAAGATCCCCGAGCTCAAGGAGGTGATTGATCAGCTTAATTCAGGATACTTCTCCCCCAAACAACCTGACCTCTTCAAGGACATTGTCAACATGTTGATGAATCACGACAGGTAACAATTTGCTGTCCCCTGCCCCCCTCCCATCCTTCCAGCTCATCGCATTCTCTCTATGCTGCTCCTCCAGCCTCTCCCCCTGGCTCACCAACACTGTCTTATTCTCTGCAGGTTCAAAGTATTTGCAGATTATGAAGATTATATCAGATGTCAGGATGCTGTCAGCGCACTTTACAAGGTGAATTGTCACATCATAAGATGACACAGTGACACACATAGCAACCAGATAACAGGTCCTTCCCCGCCTGATGACACGCTGCCACACGCTTAATGATGCTACAGTTCTGCATGCCCTCTGCAGGATGACAGATGCTATGACATACAAGAGGAGACGAGCCTTGCATGCTTTATTATGCAGGTCTCAAAAAAAAAAAAAAAAGCATCTCCAAAAACAGGTTTTTATTTTGCTGAACTTGGCTATGCATTTTTTACACTCGCTCATGAGATTGCATGCTGTGAAACTGAAGCTCATCATAACATATAGCCATGGCAAATTGGGAGCTTTCAACCAATGCCATCAATTATTTGCAAAGCATTTATATTGTATGCAGTTCCTGAGTTGTCACAGGATTGCAGCGCTGACACTAGGTTACAAGATCACTATCACGAAAAATTGTAAAATACATACATCTTAAATATAAAATGTACATTTCTCCCGGAGTAAAATGCACTATAGTTACTTTTCACCCATGTTGCTGTTGCTTACAGTAGGTAGCAGAAAGCCGTCAGATCTGACAGATTTTGCCCTCATGGGAGATTATCAATATGACCTTTATTCTTTATAAAAGCACTTTCTGGAAAGTATCTGTACAAAGATGCCAGTTTGCTTCCGTACTCTTTTTCACACTATTGTGGCAGGTGGACTGAGCAGCTGCCATTTATGAAGTGCTTTTGTGAATACAGAAATGCCTGAGAATCCCCCATGAGGAGATGGATTAGTCACATTTTTACTACCTACTGTAAGTGTCAGCGACATAGGAAAAAAGTACCTGTAGTTTCTGGCGTATGAGACTACTTTTTAACATAGCAAAATCTTCTCAAAAGTCGTCTTATACACTGGGTGTGGTCTTATAGGGTGGGTGCTGAAACTTCCGAGCCAGACTGCAGAATCTGCGGTTGCCGCATATGGTGGGGGGAGCTCAAAAATATCCGCGGCCGCATCCCTGCCGTATGCAGTGACCGAATGAAAGCAGCAAGTGCGGTGCTGTACAAGTATGGTAGTACAAAATCCACTCACTAGGATTCCTGGAAAGAAGTGACTTAACGTGATCCCGATAACGAGATGAGGGGGGCGCCTCACTGGGAAGGTGTAAATGATGGGCGGAGCAAGCTGCAGGCATCTGGGACACCCAGGGTATGGAAAAAAAGAGAGCGAGAGAGCGGCACTTTGCCCAGAAAAACACCCCTCTTTCTCCCGTCTGGCCCACCCTTGTATTCTATTACCGTACCTCCTTCTCTGCCTCTCAGATCTCGCTGCTGAGGCCTGCAGTGAAGCGTCGCAGGCACGCATGTGCAAGTTCTGAGAGACAGAAAAGAAGGTAATGGTATACAAGGGTGGGCCAGACGGGTGAAAGAGGTGTGCTTGCGCTACCGCTCTGATAGTCTTGTAGACAGGGATAGCTGACCAGTCCAAGTAGGCTTCGTATACAACAACCAGCCAATCACCGGTAAGGTACATCGCTTGCTGTGATTGGCTGATTGTTGTGTACTGGGTACCACATACAGTACAGCACCAGTATCTATATCTGTTTATACAGTATAGCACCAGTACATACAGTATACAAATGTCCAACAGTCAAGAGGGATAGTCTTACATGGCGAGGATATACCAAAATGTATATTTTAACTGGAAAAGGGTCATCTTATAAGCCCAGTCGTCTTATACGCCGGAATATACGGTAATTTATAGTGCATTTTACTCTGGGAGAATTTTTTTATAAATAGTTTCTAAATTGTACAATTTTTTTCGTGATAGTGGCTCTTTACGGAACATTTACCTTGAGATGGCTGAAAAAAGTCCTCTCCATTCACTGTAATCAGCTCTATCACTATCACATAGACTGCTCACCCATAGACTGCCCATTCACCCTTCCAGACCAATAGCTTTCTCCTCTCTGTAATCAGCTGGATCAGGCAATGGTCAGATCCACTGTCTTTTATTATGAGGTAGTTGACTTTACCTCACATACAGTTTCATCAATAACAATAGAGACAAACTTTGATGGACTCAATTTTCTGTTTTGATTTACTGTAGATTTACTACATTTGATTTGTGTTGATTTACTGTAGCTCAGTTTATTTTATTACCTTAAAGTGAACCCGAGGTGAAAATAAACTGATGAGATAAACAGTTGAATCTTTCCTCCTACTCCTAAAATAACTTTTTTTTAGACATCTTATGGTTTTAATTTATGTATAAACATTTACAAAGCAAATTTAAGGTTTTATTGTTTCTGCTCAATTGCAATGGCTAAAGGTGGCCATACACTGGTCGATTTGCCATCAGATTCGACCAACAGACAGATCCCTCTCTGATCGAATCTGATCAGAGAGGGATCGTATAGCCACCTTTACTGCAAACAGATTGTGAATCGATTTCAGCCTGAAACCGATCACTATCTAAGGAGCTGCCGCTGCAACCAAAGCCCCCCCCCCCCCCCCCGCATACATTACCTGTTCCGGCCTGCGCGATTCCCCTGGTCCCAGCTGTCTTCTTCTCCGCTCCGGGCACAAGACCGTTCCTGCAGCTACTGAACTTCCTGTCCAGGGGAAGTTTAAACAGTAGAGGGCGCTCTAACAGGTAAAGTATACCCGCTGTATGTATTGCGTCGGTCGTCGGGCATCCGAACGCCGCTAGCAACGCACTCCCGACCCGCCGGCGATCGAGAAAAATCACCTGCACGGACGGATCGACGGGAACGATCGATTTGGGACGGAAATCGATCGTTCTGTCAGCGGTGTGTGAGGCGATTTCACAACCGATTCGATCACTGTGATCGAATTGACCGTATATCGGCGGGAAAATCAGTAGGTGTATTGGCACCTTTAAGCATCCTAGAGGGAAAATACAAAAACTGTTGACTTTGTATCTATCCCTTGCAGTCAGGAGCCCAGTTATCTAATTAGGAAAGTGTTTTATAGCTGTAATTTGTTATCAGGGAGGGACGCTATAGCCCCACTGGAGAAAAACTGTCAGATGCATAGCTGGATATTAATTCTTTCAAGCAGGGAAAAAGAAAAGGAGCACAACATAGGTGTCTGTATGCTTGCCACTGTATATGCACATGTCTATCTCATCATGTCATCTCGGGTTCATTTTAAATCAGAGATATCGAACTTCAGTCCTCAAGGATTGAGGTCCTCACACATTTTTGGCACAGCTCATATTAATTGATGGAGCTGAATCAGGAAAGGTGTGGCTTATCAAGTAGAACGCATTTCTCCATTTCTCAGTCCATCCTAAACAGCACTAGATGCTACCGGTCAGAGCATGGCTGTGACTCCGGATAGACAGCTTTCAAAGTGGATTAGAGAGAAGACAGATTCTGGGCACCAGACCAACATATTCCCATTAAGCAGAGCACCCAACCACCCCGTTTTCGGCGGGACGGTCCCGATTTTGGGGGGCCGTCCCGCTGTCCCGCGCTGCCCCCCCCCCCCTTTGTCCCGGCCGCGGGGGAGAGAGGGGGGAAAAACCCAGATCGAGGCACCAGCCCGGGATGCGTACGCGTCATGGATGCCCGCCACCATTAAGCTTCTCCCTCCCTCCCTCCTAATGTGCCCCCAGTGTCCTCTTCCCCTCCGCAGAGTAAACAAATGTGCAGCGGAGCAGGCTGTAACTCTTACCGTTGCCTCTCCGCTGCGTACTGGGATCCCATCTGCTCTTCTCGCGGCTTCCTGTGACAGGAAGCCGCGAGAAGAGCAGATGGGATCCCAGTACGCAGCGGAGAGGCAACGGTAAGAGTTACAGCCTGCTCCGCTGCACATTTGTTTACTCTGCGGAGGGGAAGGGGACACTGGGGGCACATTAGGAGGGAGGGAGAAGTTTAATAGCGGCGGGCATCCATGACGCGTATGCATCCCGGGCTAGTGCCTCGATCAGGGGTTTTTTTTTCCCCCTCTCTGGTCACCCACACCCTCCTCCTCCTCCCCACCCACCCACTTGCACCCTCATGCGCCTCCCTTTCGGGAGTAGTTAATTAAAAATATTAATTTAAAAAAGAAAAAAAGTGGGCGTGGCTAGGGGGTTGGGGTGTGGCCAGGATGTGGCCTAAGTGTCCCGGTTTCAACATGTAAAATGTTGGGAGGTATGCATAAAGCACCTTTAACCTCCTTAGCAGTAACCACTCTGGGTGGAAAACCGCAGCTCAGAGCGGTAACCCTAAACTACACTCATGGTAGCCGCCGGGAGGTCCATGCAGAGCATTGCGCGCAGCGGGCGGTTTCATTTACCTTCCGGGCGATCCAGATACTGGCAGCCATTTCTCTTCCTGTCCACAGAAGCTCTGCATCCCCCTGGTGAGATCGCCGACTGTCATCATGACGACAGCAGGCAATCTCACTATAAGGTTACAGCACCACCCGGAGGATGGAGGGAGAACTGCAGCACTGGATCCCAGGGAGGTGTAGAGGCTGCTCCAGGCTCTCTCCCGGTGTGATTTTTTTTTTCTTGCTTTAAGGGTCTCAAAGCACATGAAAAAAATTGTACTGCTTTTAGACCCTAAAATCAGGAAGGAATCACACCGCCAGGGAGGTTAATATATCGCCAGTGCAGCAACAGACACTGTATTGGAGACAGCCTGGCCCGCTGCTTCAGAGTGTATATGCCTCTGAAGAAGCTGGTTTTCCTGTTGCTGAGGCACTTTGTACCTCTCTCTGATACAACTCTGGCACTTTATTTGGCCTGAGGAAGTGTGCGCAGACCCATGAAACGTGTTACCGGTGCTTATTACAATTCAAATGTATATAAACTAGTCATTTTTTAGGTAATCCACCTCTATTTTTCTATTTTTTGCTGTTTTTAACTCTTTTATCCACTTCCATACTCCTCTTACACACTTTGTGTTGTAGCAATGAGGATGTATTAAAGGCTCTTAATGGGAATACATTGGTCTGGTGCCGGGAATCTGTCTTCTCTCTTATCCCCATCCTAAACACTGGCACGGTTATGGCCCTTGAGGGCTGGAGTTCGACACAAGTGCCTTAAACACTACAGATTGCCCATAGAAGTTATCTTCTCTTTCGTCTTTTCTTTCCTAACCTCCTTAAAAAAACTCCTTTTTCCTGCAGAATCCAAAAGAATGGACCCGCAAGGTGATTTATAACATTGCTGGATCCGGGAAGTTTTCCAGCGATCGGACCATTGCCCAGTACGCCCGGGAAATCTGGGGGGTGGAACCCAGCACCTTGAAGATCCCTCCCCCTGATGTTCCACGTGACTGAGTACTTCCATATGTATCCATCAATGTCCTCCATGCACCTTCAGCTCGTCCAAGCCGTGTCCTCTGGTCCACCATGTGTGAAGACTCCAGCCCCAAAGACCATCCACTGCAAAATGGATTGTCTCATCAAGAATAAACTTCCTTGTCCTGTATTTGATGGAAGGTCCCACCTCCCTGTAGAAATCTTTCCTCTTTATGTTATATCTATTATGTCCTGGTTACTACTAGCTTGCGGTCGCTATAGATCCTGTACTGCCTTGATGTTAGAATCCTTTCTTTTTTGAGTATTTGATTGGCCAACACAGTTGCAATTTAAGTGGTTCACTGGGTTCACTGATGGGTCATGTTTTCCAGTCCTCCACAACACAGTTATATTACATCCTTCATAACGAGAGGGATTGTGTGTTCCTTCGTGTTCAAAGTGATTCTGTTTAGGAGACTTTATTTAATTTTTTTTAACAGTATAATATTCTGCTCATCTCTGCCTCTTGACAATGAGACGCAGAACGGATTCTTATGACATGTTAAAACAGTTATTTAAAATAAACTCCGGCTCCTAGAAAATCCCTTATACACATTCCTGTCCTTGCTCTGATACAATTTACAGAATTATATACCAGTAACTCCAGTTCAGCTTTACTCTTAAATGCATGAACACACGTTTCAAAAAATGTATTTAAAATTGTTTTTGTTAAAAGAATATATATTTTTGGGGGATTACAGAAGAGATCACGGGTGGACAGGCTGAACTAGGCTAGAACTCGCCTCACTCCAGTCATCCAAAGTGATGAGAAACAAACAGAGGCACTACACCTTCCAGTAAAAGCACCTTTATTCTTTACCTGGATGCAGACAGTGTGGCATGGCAGTGAGGGTGATCGAGCTTGACAGCCGTTTCATGCCAATCTGCTAACCAGTATATTTAACCTCTGAGGAAGTGGATTACCACGTAACGACTGTCCATCCACCTGAATTCCATCTCTCTGGTGGCATCTAGTGCCAGCCTTTTTTTCTTCATCGTGTGTTCACAGTCGTGTCATGTCGCAACGAATGTGGCATAGGTCACGTTGTGGGGGGATGGGTTCAACTGTAATCTACACTCCAGCTGGGCCTCTGCTGTCAACAATTAGTGAACCATGGCTATGATGGGGATCACAACTGCATCCCTCTTCCCTGTTTTGTCAACAACACTGCAGTTACCATGTGACTGAATGGGCAAAGCTCTGACTGGCATAGGAATTGATTAGCCAGAAAAAAAAATTATATATATATATATATATATATATATATATGTATGTATATGTATATATATATATATATATATATATATATATATATATAATATGTATATATATATATATATATATATATATATATATATATATAATATGTATATATATATATATATATATATATATATATATATATATATATATCTAGATCTTCAATAGTTGTTAATAGTTGTTAAGAAAACGGCTGCCTCAGACATTTCAGTGATTAATGGCAAGCCTGAAACGCTTGTACATGTAAAACAGTAATTTTATAAGGTTGCTGGCGGAGACTGTAATATGGGAGTGTCCAACTTTACTGCTAGTAAGCGGATTCATCCAGGTGTGGAAAATGAGTAACAAGCCCCTCCTTCTCTGTGCTGCTAATTTCTCCTGCAGCAAGATGGGAAGTTTCTAGCCAGTCTGTACTCCACAAAGTTGTGCAACTTCACCTTTGGACACACTTTTATGACATTCAGTTACAAAACGTCTTCTAGAGCACTGGTCCGTTTAGCCGTTTTCTAGGAAAGAGCATCACTTTAATGGGATGATTAACCACTTTCCCCACCACTACAGTATATCTACGTCAGCTGTGGCACCCTCCAAGCCACAGCGACGTAGATATACTGACCTGGCTGCAGCCCTTTTGTGCAGGAACAGGTGCGCTTCAGAGCGCACCCCCCGGCACTGTCAGCTGCAGTACTAATTGGGAAAAGGGAACATGTTCCCTTGTAGCCAATTAGTGACCCCCCCCGCGGATGAACGATCACCGCTGTAGCAAACAGCGTGATCCTTCATCTCCCCCTCCTCCGTGCACAGATGGCCATAAAAATGTAGATAAAGCTGCCTCTCTCACCTTACCTCGTTCCAGCGATGAGCCTGCAGCCTGAGCATCCGATCCCAGCTCTGAACTCAGCCGCGTATTGCCGGTGACAGGGAACCCGGCTTAATGACGTCATCAAGCCGGGACCCGGGTCACCAGCAATACGCGGCTGAGTTCAGAGCTGGGATCGGATGCTCGGGCTGCAGGCTCATCGCTGGAACGAGGTAAGGTGAGATAGGGAGCTTTATCTACATGTTTTTGGCATCTGTGCATGGAGGGGCTGTCTGATGGGGGGGGGGATGGGACATACATTTGGCTATCCACACTGGGGGGGGGGGAGGGGGGGTTGGGGTGCCAAAACAACTGCCAGGCATCTGGGTAACTAGGGGGATGAAATCTGCCAATTTGGTTACCGGGGGGGGTAACCTAATACTGGGGCACATCTGGCTATAATTGGTGGGGGGGGGGGGGCAATTCTGGGGGCACATATGGCTGTAATGGGGGAAATTTTATCCTGGGGACACATCTGCCTATAATGAGGGGTGCCAATCCTGGCGGCGTTACTGTCTGTCTGTACTGGGGGATGGTAGATACAAGGGACACATCTGACTATATGGGGGGTGCTGATATTGGGGTCACATCTGGCTAAACTGGGAAGATTGGGCTGATACTCGGGGCACATCTGACTATATTAGGGGGGACATAAAACTGGTGGAATGGTTTTATCCCTGTGGCACTTTTTATTTTTAAACTGGAATTGTTAAAAACTGAGAAATAATGCATTTTTTTTTATTTTTGTTCCCTTTTTTCAATTAAAATGCCTAGAAAACAAAATTGTTCTTGGGACTAAATACCCCCCATCGAAAGCCTCGTTTGTCTTGAAAAAAACTATATATAGGTCATTTAGGTGTAGTGAGTAGGGATAAAGTTATTCCTGATTGAATAGGGACATAGCTAAAACGTAAAAACTGCTCTGGTCAATAAGGGGAAAACAAGGTCTGGATGCGAAGTGGTTAATATGATTTTAAAAGAATTTTACTAATTATGTCTAGGCAGAGAGCTGGAAAACATGTCTTGTCAGGACCCCTGGGGACCCCTTGAAACACTATTGTAATATTTGATCCTAAGTGATGATGAATTGCAGCAGGCAAACTACTTCACAGGATAAGTGTACTGCGTAAAAAAAAATAGAACTATAGCCTTGTTAGTCTTTTGCTGAATACTCACCTAGCGGCGCAGGAAGATACATCACTAGCATTCCCAATCTATCTTCCTGCTGGCAGGTACACGCGGCGGCACACGACGGGTGCGAATGAGAGTTCAATCGATTGCAGTATTTCGCACGGGAGTCGTCAGGCTGTTATCCTCCTTGGCGTTATGATTCTTTCCAGATTTTAAGGTCTAAAAGCAGTACAATTTTTTTTGCATGCTTTTTAGATCCTAAAACCTGGAAAAAAATCTTGCTGCTAGGGAGTTCTGCAGCAGCCCAGCACTCACTCACCTCCCTGGGATACAGCGCTGCAGTTTTCCCTCTGTCCTCTAGGGTGGCGCTGTAACCCTTTAGTGAGATTGCCGACTGTCTTCATAACGACAGACGGCGGTCTCACCAGGGGGAAGCAGAACTTCGGAGGAGAGGAAGAAGCATGGCAGCCGATGTCAGGATCCCTCTGGAGAGGAGTTAAAATGCCCGCTGCGCGCCATTGCTCTGCATAGACCTCCCAGCGGTTACCACGGGTTCAGCTCGGGGTTACCGCTCCTGGCTTGTTTTTTCCACCCCGAGCTGAACTCGTGATTACCACTTAGGAGGTTAAAGGTCCAATCTGCCATGATGGTCGTAGTCACCAAACACCATTCGTGTTCCTGTACCCACATTGCAAAATCAATCAACAATCGCTACTCTCTCAAAAAATCACCAGTCGTAGGAAAAATCGCGTAGTCGGTACGGGCTTTAAGGCTTTACTATGTCCCTCACCCAATGTCTGCATTACAATGTGACTTCTCTGTATGCTTCTAACGGCGAGCATTACACTTATCATGTTTTCTACACGAGGCCCACTTAAAAATCCTAAAAGGAAACTGGTATCAAAGCAAAAAGCGTTACTGTGGAAATGCCTCAGTACCACGTCTGTGTTATTTAATAAAGTTACATTATGATCTAGATTGGCTGTGTCTTTTATAATATGACTGAGAATACATAAATCAATATATTAATTTTCCTCCTAATTGCTGGCCGAGCTGCCTCCTCTCCCCGTCCTTCCCCTGCTCTCTCATCCCCTCACTCGCTTCTGTTCTTATCTCCCTCCACAGACTTCCTCTCTTCCTTTTGGGACCAAAGTGAATATCCGATTATCCGATGCTAGCTTGCCTTATGTTTTCTTTCTTTTTCTGCCATTAGACATCACTTAACTGCTTCCTGGCCAGATGCTAATGCAAACCGTTTTCCATCTGTCGGCCAGAATCCAGCAGTTGTTCAGTGAGCGGTAATAGGCTGTGCTAGGATTAGATCACAGTGATCTGCTCACACACCCATTGCTCAATACAGGCAGCACAGCCCATCGCATGCCCTTATAGTTAATGACATAATGTCACCACTGCACTACGCTGGGCCTGGCTTCTGGGCGCATTCCTCTTCTACAGTCAGTCAGGCAGGATTTGTGTAACCATCTCCATCTAGAGCCTGCAGCTTCGTAGCAAGTCTAAGTAAAGATTGGAGAAACAAATTCCATCTTTGACCTTTCCCATGAGCTGTTAATGCAGCTTCTTTCCACCAGGACTAGAATTCCATATCGAGATTCCCCAAGCACTCATAGTCTGGTACCTTTAACCAGCCCATCAACACAGGCTATGCCTTAAAGCGGATCTGAACTCAGGACTTCCTCTCTGCTCTAAAAGATAAGCAACAGCATAATAACCTTTAAAGTGAACATCCAGACTCAAAATCTACTCAGCAGCAATTGGAGCTGGCAGGCTGATTTTTATATTTATAGGTGAAATTATATTTATATAGTTCTGCGATCTCCCGCAGCACTGTACAGAGGACAGCCTTGCCACTTAAAGTGGATCCGAGATAAACTTTTACTCATTGCATAATTGTGTTCTGTAGAGATCCGCTCAGCTGGATGCCCTGGCAGACAGCTGTTTGACCATTCCTCTAGTCTGTGGGCTGCAGGTCTCTGCAAGAGAGACCTGTTTTTCCATTACAAGTTTCTGGTCTGTTCTGCTGCTGAGGAATTTGCATACACTCGTTATGCAAATCCCTTACCTGCCTCCTTTGATGACTGGCAGTATAAAGAGCTATGTTTCCCAGAGTCCTTTGCTGGTCATAAGAGTTAGTCCTGTGGAACACTCCTGAGTGTCAGCCTTGCTCTTTGTTTGAAGATTAGCCTAGAGTATTCCTGGAACTGCACTAGGCAGATTCCCTAGTGCAGTTAGGATTGCATATCTGTTTTGTTTGTCTGTTGCGATTGTCCTGTCCCAGCGGTGGTCGACAGGAAGTCGTTCTGATCTTTGTTCTTGGAGTATAGCTGGAGCAGCGGTTGCTACCAGCTATCTCATCTATTCTGTCTTGCCAAGATCGCACTCGCCTTGCGCTAGTGCTGTGGATCCGTCTGATCTCCATCTCTCTGTCTTCCTGGATCGCACTAGCCTCTTGCGCTAGTGCTGTGGATCCTTCTGCTCTGTCTTCCTGGATCGCACTAGCCTCTTGCGCTAGTGCTGTGGATCCTATCTCTCGCTTGTTCCTGTTTTCGTGTATCTGTCTTGTCTGCTACGAACGCTTGCTGGAGGCTCGCTGAGGTAACCGTTAAGCAAGCGCTCGCGTCCTCTGTTTCATGTTTGTCTGTCAGTGGTTAGTTAGGCGTGCTTGTCTCTGTTGTGCTTAACACGCGGAGACCGCGCATAAACGCGTGCACTGTTGCGAATGAGTGCGGTGTTCGCGTTTAGCTAGCGTTTGTTATTTTCCTTATCTCCTCATTGTATGATTTGCTGTGCCTTTGCTACTCTCGTGCTCTGCCTTGCTGTAGCCTTGTGTCACCTCTGGCAATCGCCTCTCTCGTGATTGCGTTCCTACTTCATATCTGCTGTTGTGTATGCACCGTCGCGGGTTGGCGACTAGTTTGGTGCACACACATACAATCTGTCCCTGTGCTCATTCTCTTCCGCAATCGCTTCTCTTGCGATTGCGTTCTCACTTGGTTTCTTCTGTTGTGTGTCCACCGTCGCAGGGTGGCGGCTAGATTGGTGGACATACATACATTCCTCATCTGTGCTTATTCGGTCTTGTGTCGCTGTTAGCAATCGCCATCTCTGGCGATTGCCTTCTCACTTTGTCTTCATGGTTGTGTGTTCATCGTCGCAGGGTGGCGACTAGTTTGGTGGACACACATACCCTCTGTTGCTTTGATCTCTCTCTTTCAGGGCTATCTTGCCCTGCTTTTCTTCCCTTCGTGCAATTCCTGTCTGGCGTGTGTGGCAGGGCAGAAGAGCTGTTCCTCGGCACTCCACAGCTCCATCTGTCGACAGGAATTTCCCTCTACAGGTGCATTGCACCTTTTGCTGGTTCCCGCAAATTACACGCTTGTGGAGGATTTCCGCAGTGTCAGCGCACGTCTTGTGCGCTGATCACGAGAGAATTCCACAATCGTTACATGTTCCTTTCATATTGTTTATAGGGCATTCCTCAAACCAAATACTTTTTTTGTTTTAACACTCTAATTCCCTATAAACTAAATAAGCCTCGCCCACAGCTTCTCCAAAGAGCCTTGGCACTGTAGCAAGGGCTTATGGCAGCTCAGTCTGGGCAGGAGGAGGAGGAGGTTACTAGACAGAGATTTTAGAGGCAGAGGGGAGAGGGGAGTGAAGTTTTCACAGGCTGAGGGCTGGAGATACAGATCAGCTTGCCTGTGTGTAATGTGACAAACAGAACATGGCTGCCCTCATTGTATCACAGGAAGAAATAATCATAAACTATTAAAGCTGTTTGCAGCTAGATTTGCTGAGTAAACTATCTAAACTTTAGATAAGATATATAGACATGTTACTTGTTATAGTTAGTTTTCCTTCTCAGACCCGCTTTAACTGTCCCACGGAAGGGCTCACAATCTTATCTCTGCCATAGACATATATCTATGTATGTATCATGTAGTGTATGTAACATAGTCTAGGGCCAATTTGGGGGCAAGGGAAGAAAGTAACAAAAAAAAAAGTTGTTGTTTTTTTCTTTCTAAAGAGACTCTGTATCAAAATTTTCAGCCTTATTTCTTCTATCCTATAAGTTCCTATACCTTTTCGTATGTGTTCTGTGTTACTGCAGCCTTTTCTAGTTGCACAGTGGCTGTGTTATCTCTGTTATATGATCTAATCTTCTCTCTTCTGTCGGCTCTGTCGGCTGAGGCTGGAATGTGTGGAATGTGCTGCACTGCTTGTCATTGGCAGAAGCTATACACACCCTCTCCAAGCTCTGCATGAGCCACAAACTGAGCAACTCTCAAGCCTATCACACTCTAGTTAGAAGCCATGTCTTTTGTTTGTAAACACTGCCTAAACCTGGCAATTACAAGCCAGGATTGCAGCAGGGAGTGGCAGAAACAGCACAGAGGGGCCCAGGAGAACATAATGAATAGAATGGTATGCTTTTTATTGTAAGGATTTTACAGTACAGATTCTCTTTAAATAAAAATAAAATCTCTATTAAATAATAATAAAAAAAAACAAACAAACACTGCAGCAATCAAATACCACAAAAAGAAAGCCCTATTTGTGAGAAAAAAAGGGGGAAAAACTTATTTGGGTGCTAAGTTGTATGATCGAACAATAAACCGTTAAAGTAGTGAAGTGCAGAATTGTAAAAAAATCGCCTGGTCACTGGGGGTAAACCTCTGGCCTTCTTCAAGTGGTTAAGAGTGGCTACATCTGAGGTCCCCATAAAAGTAAAGTGTGTGTGTGTGTGTGTGTGTGTGTGTGTGTGTGTGTGTGTGTGTGTGTGTGTGTGTGTGTGTGTGTGTGTGTGTGTGTGTGTGTGTGTCAGACCAAGTGCATCTGGAGCCTGGCAAACAGTCACACATGGGCCATAGCTGCAGTCTGTGTCTGTCCTTCTGGCTACCCATTAATGTGGTGAAAAGTGCCTGGAGGTTTTTCCAGGAGTCCCCTTAGTCAGTTAGTGATTAAAGGAAACCTGATATGAATGGGAGAAAAGGATTTTTACTCACCTGGGGCTCCTTCCAGCCCCCTGTCTTCTGTCAGCAACCTCGATGCTTCTGTAAAGTGAAAACAATCCAGCTGGGCACTGCACATGCACTGTTCCAGGCCACGCACCTCCTCCATTGTGCTTCCGTAGCAGGGAGTGTTCTGTGCAAGCGCAGTTACAGACTTACCAAACTAAGAATGCTCCCAGACATGGAAGCGCATGAAAAGCGAACACACGGAAGTTAGTTTGTTCAGGTAGAAGTCTGACGAAGGCTTTTTATAAGCCAAAAGCTTACTGTTTATTCATCTCTAAGTTAGCCAATAAATGGTATCATCCTGATTCAAAACTCCTTGCTTTTACTGATGGCTAACACGGTACAACACTCTACTGCTTCTCCAGGCCTTCAAAGATTGTGATTTGCCATGTGGAGCAGAGGGGAGTTATGGGGGCCCAGTAGGTTTGCCCAGTATGGGGCCCAAGAATTTCTGGTGGTGGCCCTGTGTCAGGTAGTGTATAATAAAATATAAGTGATTTCAATTACCAATATTTTACTATTAGCGGCACCACCTGGCACTAATGCGATGGCGCAGCAATACGTACTCCTGCAGGGTGGCCTGCTGAGTGCGCCCTTAGTGGCTGCAGCTCTCAAGCGCTTTGAGTGCGATAAGAGAAAATATTATTATCATTATTATTGTTCAGCTAAACCATCCACTAATTCTGGGAACATAGGGGTGCAATGGGTGATCAGACGGGAAGTTGTACTGTGTGTACATGTCCAAACTGTCCCAATGGATAAAGGAATCGATTTTCCGATGATAACCTCACAAGATCAATTCCTTTCTCAAGCGGAAACAGATCGGACATATCGGACATAATGGCCCGATGCCCGCCGATCGATTGGGAATTTGCATCGTGTGTTCCCAGCATAAGCAACGGTTTAAAAGATTAGAAGTTGATACTGTAAGCCCATTGAATTCAACTAAAATTATTATATTTTACGATGTCAGTCGATCAATTTTGATTAAACGATTACCTGGAAAAGGCAGCAATTTTCACCTCTTCAGAGCAGGGCCGGTTCAAGTAACAATTGGGCCCTAGGGCAAAATTAGCCTGGGGGCCACCCAACAGACACCTCCCGACCAAAAAGCATCATTAGAGGCCCTTTGTTGCAGCCAAATTTCCCTCCTGGGCCCCTGAGCTGGCTACTGACACTCCCCCAATCAACTCCCAACTTAACAGACTCTGCAGAGTCCCAGGGGAGCAACAGTTAAGATGGGGGAGGGACACCTTGGGGGCCCCTACAGGCTCTGGGGCCCTTGGGCAATTGCCCATTTTTTCCTATGGTAGCTCCGGCCCTGCTTCAGAGCAATAAGTAGATCAAAGGCCACATAACTTTGTACTCTACTGAGCATACCTCCCAACTTTTTGAGATGAGAAAGAGGGACACTTAAGCCATGCCCCCTGCCACACCCCTGATCACGCCCCATCACAACCCTAGTCACGCATACCATAAAGATTTCATAAGAAAAATGTTGTTTTATAATTCAAACCACACTGGTCCTTTCTATCCTGGTTCATTTCCCTTCATATTAACAATTTAAAAATAGTAATTTATCAATTTAAAGGATGTGAATAAAGTTTAGAGTCATTCAAACACATTTTTTAGTAGAGAAATATATATATTTACATAGAAAGAGGGACAAAGTCCTGAAAGAGGGACAAATGAGGAGGAAAGAGGGACAGGGCTGCTCCCAAAGAGGAACTGTCCCTCCAAAAGTTGGGAGCTATGTGAGTGGAAGTTATCTAGGTGACACAGACAACAATAAAACCCTGAAAAGCTTATAACCTCTTTCCATACTAATCAGAACTACAAGTGTAAAAAAGGAAAATAAATAAAATCCTTGCATTGGGCTTTAGAGCTGACATTTGTAATAGAACCACTGCAGTAGCTAATCTATATCCCTGAGATCTTCGCATCTTCCTCCCATCTTGGAAGAAAGACTCAATAACATCTCTATAATGCATTGCAACTCACTGATGCACACAACTTTATTGTTCACAGCAGAAGAGACGCTATTATTAGCTGAGCTGGAGTGGGCTGATAACCCCAGCTGTCCTACGTGTTGAGGAACATATGCAAGGGATTATACGATCACAAGGGCAGAGCTCTCGTCTTATTGTTTCCTGTCATTCTTATATGTGGATGTGTCAGACCTGTGTACTGATATACTTATGTATTAATATTATGTGTATATCCCCTAATTCGTTGTACAGTACAATAGGTAAAGAAAAAGCTATACAAATTATGATTATTATTACTAATCGGGGGCATGGGAAGGAAGGAACAACCATCCATATGTGGTGAGGAAATTGCACTAATCTCTTAGACCATGCCAGCATAAATGGACAACTTTTTCATGTGTCACTGAACCCTTCTTTAAAAGTTCCATTCCAGGCATAAATGTTTCCTAAAATTATACTTAAAGGAAACCAGAGCTGAAGGACAGTAACAGTCTTATACATACCCGGGGCTTCCTCCAGCCCCATCCGCACGGACCACTCCCATGCCACAGTCCTCAGTCTTCTCCATCTTCTGTACTCGGTCCCGTAACTTCGTCCAGTCGCGGCCAGTCTGTGCAAGAGAAGTCCGCTCTCTATGTATCTCTCCGGCGGCTGCTGGAGCGATACGTAGAGGGCACACTTCTCTTGCGTCTGACTGGCGGAAGTTACAAGACCCGGTACTGGCACAGGAGAAGACTGAGGACTGCGGCGTGGGAGCGATCCGTGCGCACGGGGCTGGAGGAAGCCCCGGGTATGTATCAGACTGTTACTGTCCCTCAGCTCTGGTGCACTTTAAAGGAAATATCAGGCAAAATAATAAAAAACAGATTTACTATATATACTCGACTATAAGTCTAGAAATTTACGCCTGACTCACTATATAAAAGTATAGGGGATGACTTATACACGAGTCACTAGCAACACTGAGCACATTGAGTGATGTGTGTACTATTAGTGACATTCCCATTTTCACCAACTTACCCAATAGTAAGTGACACTTTCTTGTTAAAGAAAATGCCAAGAAATTTCAGGTGTGAAAGTCAAGGCCACAAGAAATAACAAGGAAAGGGGCAGGGGGTCACTAGGCAGCAGAAGAGGGGGGAGGTGAATAATTGCTGCACTCGGGGCCTGGAGGAGTCAATGGTTGTACCTAATGGATAGCAGGGGTTAATAGCTGCAATACTGTATGCAGTGCAGTCATTAGCCCTACTGGTCCACAAGTGCAGCCATTAACTTTGCTGGGTAGGCTTATACTTGAGTCAAAAAAAATTCAAGCTTAAGAGGGTCAAATATTGGAGTTGACTTATACACAAGGTCAACTTATATTCGAGGATATACAGTACTTACCTGGAGCTTCCCCCAGCCCCTGGAAGCGTATGTGTCCCTTGCCGCAGCCGCGCTCTCAGCAGGTGTTTGCCTTCATTCTCCAGTCATCAGGAGCATTCTGTGCAGGCACAGTACTTCTCTGCCTGCGCAGAATGCTGCCGTCAAGGGGCGTGTGACCACGAGCAGTGCGGCTGTGCCCTTGCGCAGGCGCAGAAGGCCACCGGGTCGCAGCTGCTACAGAGGGGACCCCAGGTGACCTGCTGAGAGCGGAGCTACGGCAAGGGACACATAAGCTCCCAGGGACTGGAGGAAGCCCCAGGTAAGTACATCTGGTTTTTATTATTTTTCCAGGTATTTCCTTTAAGTGAAAACGAAGTGAAGAGATAAACAATTGTATCTATCCTCCTACTCCTAAAAATGACTTTTAGATATCTTGCAGTTTTATGTTGTTTATAAACTTAAAAAAGCAGAGTTCTTGTTTTGTCTCAGCGGAATGTAAAAGTTTGTCTCTGGGTCTCAGAGTGCTCCAATGTATGAACTATTGACCTTTTTTTTTTTTTTTTTTTTTTAAATTTATGCTCTCCTGCTAGAGAATTGGGCATCCTAGAGCAAAATATTTTATGGCTATCAGTAGTCCGACTGGGTTCCCGACTAGAGGAAAACTGTCAGTTGCATAGCAGAACAATAACTCTTTCAGGCGGAGAAAAAGAAAAGCATCACGACATATTTATTTGTGTGTTTCGCACTGTACATACAAATGTCTATCTCATCATATCACATGTCACTTATGGTTTCTATTAAAGAGAGTTTGAAGTGAATAAAATTAGCACTTTTATCTAGTCCTCTTCAGCAATATATAAGCAAAGATGAATTGCCACATCCGTGCGGCTAAATTATGTATTTAACCCCCCCCCCCCAAATCCCTGTGTCTAAATCCTCCGGTACTTCCTGGAGGAGGCAGAGCTTTGTGCAGTAGCTCTGCCTCTGCTCCAGTCAATCTCTGCAGATCTTCGCCTCTCCCCGCCCCTCTCAGTCTTATTTCACTGAGAGGAGCGTGGAGAGGTGGAGATCCGTGGAGATTGACTGCACTGGAGGCAGAGCTACTGCGCGAAGCTCTGCCTCCCCCGGGCAGCAAAATCCACGACCTGGAAAGTCTTGGAAATTTGCCCTGGGATTTTGGGGGGTTAAATGTATAGTTCAACCACGCGGATGCGGCGATTCATCTTTGCTCATACTGCTGAAGAGGACTAAATAGTAAAAGGAGGTAATTTTATTCACTTCAGAATCTCTTTAAAGATTCTGTATTGTTAAAATCGCACAAAAGTAAACAAGTAAACATACCAGTGCGTTAGGGGACATCTCCTATTACCCTCTGACACAATTTCGCCGCTCCTCGCCGCATTAAAAGTGGTTAAAAACAGTTTTAAAAAGTTTGTTTATAAACAAACAAAATGGCCACCAAAACAGGAAGTAGGTTGATGTACAGTATATCCACACATAGAAAATACATCCATACACAAGCAGGCTGTATACAGCATTCCTTTTGAATCTCAAGAGATCATTTGTGTGTTTCTTTCCCCCTGTTCTCATGCACTGAAGTTTCAGGCTGCTTGTTTCTTCCTGCAAACAGCTTTGCCCTTGTCTGTAATTCTTCAGTATGTGAAAGCCCAGCCAGCTCAGAGAACGATTTATCCAGCTTGTAAAAGATAAGAGAGAAGCTGCTCTAATCCTAAATAACACACAGGCAGTGTGCATAGAGGGGCCTGGAAGGGGGAGTTCATAGCAGAACCACAACACTGAAGAACTTGGCAGCCTTCCAGACACAGGCCGACAAGTCTGACAGGGGAAAGATACATTGATTTATTACAGAGACAGTGATAGTATAAAGTACTGCAGTAAGCCAGAACACATTAGAATAGCTTTTTGAACTTGTAGGATGATAAAAAACAGGATGCAATTTTTGTTACGGAGTCTCTTTAAGGCCTGTGAACACTTTTGTGACTGATGTCACCCAACAGTGTTTGGAACCTGATCCCGTGCGCGACGTCACTGGGCCGATGCTGTATCACAGCAAAGTCCACTGTATAGATGACATGTTTTGCTGCTATATGACAAGGTGGAGGGCCATCACAGAGAAGACAGCGAGCGGAATGAAGAAAGGTATCTTGCTTGAGTATGTTTATCCCCCTAGCGGATCGCTTGCCATGTGGCAGTCAGGGGCCACTGTACACGCACCAAGTTATCTGCCGCCTCAGCCGACTTTAATCTAGCATGTGTATGTGGCTTTAGACCTACAGTGGTTTGCAAAAGTATTCGGCCCCCTTGAAGTTTTCCACATTTTGTCACATTACTGCCACAAACATGAATCAATTTTATTGGAATTCCACGTGATAGACCAATACAAAGTGGTGTACATGTGAGAAGTGGAACGAAAATCATACATGATTCCAAACATTTTTTACAAATAAATAACTGCAAAGTGGGGTGTGCGTAATTATTCAGCCCCCTGTCTGAGTGCAGTCAGTTGCCCATAGACATTGCCTGATGAGTGCTAATGACTTAATAGAGTGCGCCTGTGTGTAATCTAATGTCAGTACAAATACAGCTGCTCTGTGACGGCCTCAGAGGTTGTCTAAGAGAATATTGGGAGCAACAACACCATGAAGTCCAAAGAACAAACCAAACAGGTCCGGGATAAAGGTATTGAGAAATTTAAAGCAGGCTTAGACTACAAAAAGATTTCCAAAGCCTTGAACATCCCACAGAGCACTGTTCAAGTGATCATTCAGAAATGGAAGGAGTATGGCACAACTGTAAACTTACCAAGACAAGGCCATCCACCTAAACTCACAGGCCGAACAAAGAGAGCGCTGATCAGAAATGCAGTCAAGAGGCCCATGGTGACTCTGGACGAGCTGCAGAGATCTACAGCTCAGGTGGGGGAATCTGTCTATAGCAGGGGTCCCCAAACGTTTTGAGTCGAGGGCTGGGTCAACATACTCCAGACTGCTGGAGGGCCAGAGTATACATAAAATGATGTAGAAGTCTTTGTGGGCCAGACAGTGAAGCATCCCAGGTGACAACCTGCAGTGGACAGCAGTGTCACCTGATGTGGAATCTGATTGGAAACTAGTGAATGACTGCTTTCTGGCTTCCATGTGGATGGGTGATGCCAGCACTGCTATTCCATATGCGGACCACTAATATTTAAAGATGTAGCTGACCGCATCTATATGTAATACATTTTGTGTGTGGGGGGCCGGTAAAAAAGCCTCAGGGGGCCACATTCGGCCCGCGGGCCTTAGTTTGAGGACCACTGGTCTATAGGATAACTATTAGTCGTGCACTTCACAAAGTTGGCCTTTATGGAAGAGTGGCAAGAAAAAAGCCATTGTTAACAGAAACGCAAAATAAGTCCCATTTGCAGTTTGCCACAAGCCATGTGGGGGACACAGCAAACATGTGGAAGAAGGTGCTCTGGTCAGATGAGACCAAAATGTAATTTTTTGGTCAAAATGCAAAACGCTATATGTGGCGGAAAACTAACACTGCACATCACTCTGAACACACCATCCCCACTGTCAAATATGGTGGTGGCAGCATCATGCTCTGGGGGTGCTTCTTTTCAACAGGGACAGGAAAGCTGCTCAGAGTTGATGGGAAGATGGATGGAGCCAAATACAGGGCAATCTTGGAAGAAAACCTCTTGGAGTCTGCAAAAGACTTGAGACTGGGGCGGAGGTTCACCTTCCAGCAGGACAATGACCCTAAACATAAAGCCAGGGCAACAATGGAATGGTTTAAAACAAAACATATCCATGTGTTAGAATGACCCAGTCAAAGTCCAGATCTAAATCCAATCGAGAATATGTGGCAATATCTGAAAACTGCTGTTCACAAACGCTGTCCATCTAATCTGACTAATCTGGAGCTGTTTTGCAGAGAAGAATGGGCAAGGATTTCAGTCTCTAGATGTGCAAAGCTGGTAGAGATGTACCCTAAGACTGGCAGCTGTAATTGCAGCAAAAGGTGGTTCTACAAAGTATTGACTCAGGGGGCTGAATAATTACACACACCCCACTTTGCAGTTTTTTTTTTTAAATGTTTGGAATCATGTATGATTTTCATTCCATTTCTGACGTGTACACCACTTTGTATTGGTCTTTCACATGGAATTCCAATAAAATTGATTCATGTTTGTGGCAGTAATGTGACAAAATGTGGAAAACTTCAAGGGGGCCCGAATACTTTTGCAAACCACTGTATATAGGCACTTAGTAGCACAGCTTGTTTATATAAATAACTAGTTAAATGCCTGTTCAGGAGCCCATCCACCAGCCACTTCCTGCACCACACACTTCAGTGCCATAGGCCGCACTCTTGTTAGATAGATTCAGACTGTGCCAGCCCCCTTTTCAGTCAGTGGAGATGATGCAATCCAGAAAGATGCAGCAGCCACGCCCACACTGAGTCTGAAAACTGGCTACTAAGTGCCTCTGCTTCTGGTCATGTGATCATAATTTTAAAGAAAGATTTTTAGTTGTAGGAGTAAAAAGAAGGTAACATCTGAGAGCCTTGATTACTATGCTATTCAGTTATATTTTTAGAGTCTCTTATACTTCAAGCCACAATCACTGTTTTTACCACCTGTCTGTGGCTGGCATGGTTAGCTGGTTTGTCAGGTGACTGTTTACATGTTTGATACGATGCTTACAATGGTTGGTGACAACATTCATTTGGTGCTTACACAACACCATATAAACATGGCAGGATTTCTGGAAAGGCCACAAAGGCCTAGGCCTTGGGAGGCTGCAGCCCAATAAGGTACCTGGTCATGAAAAAGAGATTGATACATATGGAGGAGGAAGTCACAAATTGGGAGCAACTCATGAAAAAGGGAAGCTAATGTCCATGTGAGCAGTTCATTAACTGCTTAAAGTTTCAGGACGTACAGTGGGATGCAAAAGTTTGGGCAACCTTGTTAATCGTCATGATTTTCCTGTATAAATCGTTGGTTGTTACAATAAAAAATGTCAGTTAAATATATCATATAGGAGACACGCAGTGATATTTGAGAAGTGAAAAAAAGTTTATTGGATTTACAGAAAGTGTGCATAATTGTTTAAACAAAATTAGGCAGGTGCATACATTTGGGCACCACTAAAAGGAAATGAAATCAATATTTAGTAGATCCTCCTTTTGCAGAAATTACAGCTTCTAAATGCTTCCTGTATGTTCCAATGAGAGTTTGGATTCTGGTTGAAGGTATTTTGGACCATTACTCTTTACAAAACATCTCTAGTTCATTCAGGTTTGATGGCTTCCAAGCATGGACAGCACAATAGATTTTCAATTATATTCCGGTCTGGGGACTGAGATGGCCATTCCAGAACATTGAACTTCTTCCTCTGAATGAACGCCTTAGTGGATTTTGAGCAGTGTTTAGGAATGTTGTCTTGTTGAAAGATCCAGCCCTGGCGCAGCTTCAGCTTTGTCACTGATTCCTGGACATTGGTCTCCAGAATCTGCTGATACTGAGTGGAATCCATGCGTCCCTCAACTTTGACAAGATTCCCAGTCCCTGCACTGGCCACACAGCACCACAGCATGATGGAACCACCACCATTTGTTACTGTAGGTAGCAGGTGTTTTTCTTGGAATGCTGTGTTGTTTTTCCTCCATACATAATGCCCCTTGTTATGCGCAAATAACTCAATTTTAGTTTCATCAGTCAACAGCACCTTATTCCAAAATGAAGCTGGCTTATCCAAATGTGCTTTAGCATACCTCAAGCAGCTCTGTTTGTGCTGTGGGCGGAGAAAAGGCTTCCTCTGCATCACTATCGCATACAGCATCTCCTTGTGTAAAGTGCGGCGAATGGTTGAACAATGCACAGTGACTCCATCTGCAGCAAGATTATGTTGTAGGTCTTTGGCACTGGTCTGTGGGCTGACTCTGACTGTTCTCATCATTCGTCGCTTCTGTTTATCCGAGATTTTTCTTGGTCTGCCACTTTGAGCCTTAACTTGAACTTAGCCTGTGGACTTCCATTTCCTCAATATGTTCCTAACTGTGAAAACAGATAGCTGAAATCTCTGAGACAGCTTTCTGTATCCTTCCCCTAAACCATGATGGTGAACAATCTTTGTCTTCAGGTCATTTGAGAGTTATTTTGAGACCCTCATGTTGTTACTCTTCAGAGAAAATTAAAAAAGGAGGGAAACTTACAAGAGACCCCTTAAACACTCTTTCTCGTAATTGGATTCACCTGTGTATGTAGGTCAGAGGTCACTGAGCTTACCAAGCCAATTTGAGTTCCAAAATTTAGTTCTAAAGGTTTTGGAATCAATATAATGACAACAGTGCCCAAATTTATGCACCTCCCTAATTTTATTTAAACGATTATTGCGCACTTTCTGTAAATCCAATAAACTTCATTTCACTTCTCAAATATCACTGTGTGAGTCTTCTATATGATATATTTAACTGACATTTTTTTATCGTAACAACCAACGATTTATGAAGGAAAATCATGACGATTAACAAGGTTGCCCAAACTTCCGCATCCCACTGTAGATTCTACGTCCTAATTAGTGCTGTAGTAGGTTCCAGGGTGTAGAATCTATCTACGTCCTGCATTGAAAATCGCCGCCTGCTGCTTCACGTGTGCGCTCTGTGTGTGCACGCTCATACGCGTGCACGATCGTTTGTTAGGAGTGAATGATTGTTGCTATTGCTAGCAACAATCATTCAATAAGTTTAGGCAAAAAAAAAAAAGTTGTAAGGCCTCATACACACCTAAAATTGAAAATGCAAACGCAAGCGTTTTGTGTTTTTGTGGGGATTTTCCCCCCCTCCCCCTCCCGGCGCTCCCCTGCGCGTTGCATTTCTGGTAAAAGCGATTTTCGAAGCGCTTTTCCAGATCAGTTTTGTAATTCACTCCCTGACGCAAGTCAGGAAGCGAACTCTTTGACCCGGAAAAGAATAAATATAATGTATTTATTCTTAAAAATGCTCACACAATCGCTGCACAACGCAATTTTGTGAGCGTTTGCGCTTTTCCTATACCTTCCATTAAGGCAAAATCGTCACAAAAATGGTACAGGCACCACTTTGCTGTACACACAGCGCACGAACTGCGCTGTTATGAACCTTCTCATAGAAATTAATTGCACAAGCATTTTGTGGGCGGCTTTAAAAATCGCCTGCGCGTGAAAAAAGGCCGAAAACGCCCATAGTGTGAACAAGCCCTTAAAGTGAAAAAAAAAAATTAAAGTGACACGGTCCCAATAAAATAAAAAGTGTTTTTTTTTTATCCCCACTTAGTTTTTAACCCCAGCCTAGCCTATTAACTCATTGTTAACCCCTGCAATACCTATACCTGTTTATAAACTTTTAATGACAGGCACCTGTAGCGGTCGGATGCGATCGCTAGGGCGAAAGTTTAGGGCCCCATCTCTCTGCCGTTGCCTAGAAGTGCATCTGTACACCACTATGGCCTCCAAACTGTCGCCCTAGCGAAAGTATCCTATTGCCACAGATGCGCAGGCTGGGGATAACAGTCTGTCAGCTATTAATAAAATATGTCATATTGGATATCATTTTAACTGGTAAGGGCCAAATTATTCATTTTTATGTGTTTTATAACTGTGGAATGTGTTATGTGAAAATTGGGAAGGGTGAAAAATTTGTATTTTTTGCATTTATGCCTAATTTTTTCCCCAAAAATGACTACAAAATAAAATAGTTTAGGGAAAAAATATTACCCTAAGCCTAGATTGTACTGAAAAAAACAAGATATGTATCACTAAGATGGTATAAGTAGTTAAAATGTTACTGCTGTATCAAAACGACACAGCTAAATTGTAAAAAATGTCAGGAACCTTAAAGGGATACTGTAGGGGGGTCGGGGGGAAATGAGCTGAACTTACCCGGGGCTTCTAATGGTCCCCCGCAGACATCCTGTGTTGGTGCAGCCACTCCCCAATGCTCCGGCCCCGCCTCCGGTTCACTTCTGGAATTTCTGACTTTAAAGTCAGAAAACCACTGCGCCTGTGTTGCCGTGTCCTCGCTCCCGCTGATGTCACCAGGAGTGTACTGCGCAGACACAGACCATACTGGTCCTGCGCTGTGCGCTCTTGATGACAGCAGCGGGATCGAGGACACGGCAACGCAGGCGCAGTGGTTTTCTGACTTTAAAGTCAGAAATTCCAGAAGTGAACCGGAGGCGGGGCCGGAGCATCGGTGAGCGGCTGCGCGGGCACAGGATGTCTGCGGGGGACCATTAGAAGCCCCGGGTAAGTTCAGCTCATTTTCCCCTGACCCCCCTACAGTATCCCTTTAAGGGGTAAAAACAGTGAAACACGAACGAGTTAAAAAGATGTGCTGCCAGTGCCATAGCAATAGGGGGTGCAGAGGTAGCAACCGCATGAGGGTCCATGGGCTGGAGGGGCCCCGGGGGCCCACCCCTGACACAAAGTATTAGCTCTTTATTGGTCCTCTGCTGATATTGACTTCTATAGTTGATTTGAATAGTAGTGATCATTAACACACAGTTTTCCATCTCCTTCTTGAACCTCTGACACTGTGGTTGTCCCTGATTGGTTTTGGTGTGTTCTATCAATTGGTATTTATAGCATGCTTGGGGCTCCAAAGCTAAACTTGCACTGGGGCCCACGGCACATTGAATAGGAGGGGGATGCCTAAATGGAAGAGGAGTCCAAACACACTTGGCCTGGGGTGGAAAAAGCATTAAATCCGTCCTTGCATATAAAACCATGCAGCTACAAGATGTTAGCAGTGGTTTTAATTCCACGTGGTAACTAAACGGTGGGTCCTGACCATTGAGCAACAACTTCCAGCTGCAACCACCCATACACCGTAGTTGCCCAATTTTAACTCTGTGGTAAGAAGATAGGAGGCCTTGGTGGATTGGCAGTTGCTTAGCTGCTATACTACATTGACACACTGTTCACTTGCCCTTCTGAATAAGCCACTATTGTTTCCTGCTTAGTGTGCATTGGCTAAACAAGAACCGTTTTATACTAACATACTCAAAGCAAAAGAAAGGATGAAGAGGCCTCAGAGTTCAAATATTATCTGTTCCCAAAACATTTTTTGTGATAGATTATATTGTGATGTTTTGTTTTTTGTTTCTTTTTTCTCTTTTTTCTTTTTTCTCACTTCCTCTCTTCTCTTCGGCCTCCCCACAGCAAATATGAACTTTTTTAAGATGATCAGGAATTTCTCATATGAAACCTTTAGTATTTTACTCCTTACTGCCATGCTCTACTGGTATTAGGCAAATCAGGCGCCACCATACACTTTAATCGAAAATATTGGCAAGCCAGTGCCAAAAGGGAAATTCAGGTTCCAGGCAACGGCCAAAAATTATTGTTTTTGCGTTTTTCTTCTCTGTTTTTAAGCTGGTGAAGCTGGCGACAAGGGGTAATTTGGGTGCCAGGTGGCAACAGGTATTCATGTTTATTTATTTTTCTTTCTTTTGGTACAGGAGGGATGATTAGGTTTAGGTATCAGGAAGGGCGTTTGAGGGGCGGCAGCTGGATTAGGTGTTGGGAAGGCAGTTTGTGCTGGGGGGTGTTTAGGCTTAGGCATCAGGGAGGGGGTTTGTGCAGGGGGGTCTTAGGGTTAGGCACCACCAGGGGGGATTAGTGTTAGGCATTGTAGTGAAGGGCCCTGTGTGAGAATAGGGTTAGCTATAGTAAAATATCGGTAGTAACTACAGATATTTTAGTAACGAAAAATAGTAATCAGTAAATTTACTGATATTCTGTCGGCACTGTTCCTGCGCCTGATTTTCCTTGGTGCCCGAAATTGGTGCTTGCAACTTAACCTATACAGTTAACCATCCTGAGTGTAAATTCTGAAACTGCTAGTAGTAAAGCCTTTTGTCACACGTGAGAACAGAAACCATTACCTGAGGTGTTATTTTGATACATCCTGTAACTCTTGTGGTGCAGCAGCGTTACAAATTCAACAAACTTCTTTCAATAAAATTAAAGCTACGTCACGTGGCAAATGCAGTATGTAAAACAGAAGATGACCACTAACAGGGGCAGACTGACCATTAGGGCACTCGGGCATGGACTGAGGGCCCGTGGTCAGTAGGGGCTGCCCCTGGCACGTTTGAGAGACAGTGATGGGGGGACGCAGTGGCGGGAGAAGCAGGCATAGTAGTTACAAATCTCCTTCCACCGCTGATCCCCTGCAGCCTCTATCTTCTTCCTCTCCAAGGCGTCCATTGCGTTGGTAACAGCACTTCCCTACGATGATAAGACCGCATATCATCACAGGGGGCGCTGTTACCAATACAACAGACGCCGGGAGAGGAAGGAGACAGAGGCTGCAGGGGATCGGCGATGGGAGGTGAGTTGTAACTACTATGCCCGCTCCCCCCGCCGCTGCAAGGACACCTACCTATCTAACCTAAACTGGGGAACCTACCTATCTAACCTATTCTGCGGGCACCTACCTATCTAACCTATATGGGGGCACCTACCTATCTAACCTTTATTCAGGGCACCTACCTATCAAACCTATATCCAGGTCATCTACCTATCTAACCTATACTGCGGGCACCTACCTATCTAACCTTTACTGCAAGCACCTACCTATCTAACCTTTAGTGCAAGCACCTACCTATCTAACCTTTACTGCAGGCACCTACCTATCTATATATGTCTGACCTATATTGGGGGCAACTGTACTGGCTACCTATATTGGAGGCACTAAAGGAAGGAATCAGTTGGTGTGGCTTGTGGGTGTACGGGGCCCCATAATCTCCTATTGCCCGGAGGCCCCATGAGTTGTCAGTGCTCCCCTGGCCGCTAATAGAATATCTGTAAAATTACTGATGATTCTATTGGTTAATTTTGATAATAAAATATAGTAAAGATTACCAATATTTTACGATGACCTAACCTTGCCCTAACACTAGTCCTTTTTCTTGCTGCCTAAACCTAAAATCCCACTGGTGGTGCCTAACACTAAGGACCCCCCCTTAGTGCTGCCAAACCTTAACCCCCCCCCCCACCCAACGCCTAGCACTTAGGACCCCTGCGAGCGCCTTACCCTAACCACTCATAGTTTCGGCGCAGCCTGCTATTATCAACAAAACAGGAGAGGGACAGACCGCAGACACAGTTCCAAGGAACATAGTATTGACATGAATACAGAGTTAGAATGTGACCATACAGTGGTTTGCAAAAAGTATTCGGGACCCTTGAAGTTTTCCACATTTTGTCATATTACTGCCACAAACATGAATTTTATTGGAATTCCACGTAAAAGATCAATACAAAGTGGTGTACATGTGAGAAGTGAAACAAAAATCATACATGATTCCAAACATATTAAAAAAAAAAAATAATTGCAAAGTGGGGTGTGCGTAATTATTCAGCCCCCTGAGTCAATACTTTGTAGAACTAGTGTTGGGCGAACAGTGTTCGTCACTGTTCGGGTTCTGCAGAACATCACCCTGTTCGGGTGATGTTCGAGTTCGGCCGAACACCTCATGGTGTTCTGTCCTTTTTAGTTCGGGTTCGCCCGAACAGCTCAATGCCCAGCCGAACAGGCCGAACAGGGCCCCTGTTCGGCCGAACAGGGCCCTGTTCGGCCGAATACTGCCCCCCTATGGGGTCGCAGGCATAAGGGGGGAGCATGCCCCGGTCATGGGGGGGGGGGGTCAAAAATTCCCCCCACCCCCTCCGCTAGCGCTCCCCCCCTCTGCCCGCTTCCCCATACAAAAAATTTCCGTAAAGTTCAATAGTACCTTCAGTGGCTGGCTGGCACTGTGGTGTGAGTGAGTAGGAGGAGTCCGAGTAGGACGCGTTGAGGCCAGGCAGCGGGCGGTTCAGCGGTAGTACCCTTGTGGTACTTCCGCCCTTTCTCTGACCTCACGTCCTCTATGTGATGACGCATACGAGGGTACGCGTGACGCGTACCCTCGTATGCAGAGGACGTGAGGTCAGAGAAAGGGCGGAAGTACCACAAGGGTACTACCGCTGAACCGCCCGCTGCCCGGCCTTAACGCGTCCTACTCGGACTCCTCCTACTCACTCACACCACAGTGCCAGCCAGCCACTGAAGGTACTATTGAACTTTACGCAAAATTTTTGTATGGGGAAGCGGGCAGAGGGGGGAGCGCTAGCGGAGGGGGTGGGGGGAATTTCCGACCCCCCCCCGCGACCGGGGCATGCTCCCCCCTTATGCCTGCGACCCCATAGGGCCCCCAAAAGCGAGATGTTCGGGGTTCGGGCCGAACATGCCGAACATCTGGCCCATGTTCGGCGAACGAACCCGAGCCCGAACATCCAGGTGTTCGCCCAACACTATGTAGAACCACCTTTTGCTGCAATTACAGCTGCCAGTCTTTTAGGGTATTTCTCTACCAGCTTTGCACATGTAGAGACTGAAATCCTTGCCCATTCTTCTTTGCAAAACAGCTCCAGCTCAGTCAGATTAGATGGACAGCTTTTGTGAACAGCAGTTTTCAGATCTTGCCACAGATTCTTGATCGGATTTAGATCTGGACTTTGACTGGGCCATTCTAACACATGGATATGTTTTGTTTTAAACCATTCTATTGTTGCCCTGGCTTTATGTTTAGGGTCGTTGTCCTGCTGGAAGGTGAACCTCCGCCCCAGTCTCAAGTCTTTTGAAGACTCCAAGAGGTTTTCTTCCAAGATTGCCCTGTATTTGGCTCCATCTATCTTCCCATCAGCTCTGACCAGCTTCCCTGTCCCTGCTGAAGAGTAGCACCCCCAGAGCATGATGCTGCCACCACCATATTTGACAGTGGGGATGGTGTGTTCCGAGTGATGTGCAGTGTTAGTTTTCCACCACACATAGCATTTTGCATTTTTGCCAAAAAGTTCCATTTTGGTTTCATCTGACCAGAGCACCTTCTTCCACATGTTTGCTGTGTCCCCCAAATGGCTTGTGGCAAACTGCAAACGGGACTTCTTATGCTTTTCTGTTAACAATGACTTTCTTCTTGCCACTCTTCCATAAAAACATAAAAAGAGAGGGGCGCTTTGAGCCTACTATAGACACAATCGATACTTCCACTAGGCAGGTCTCACCTGGTTGAAGTGTGGCTGGTACAGCGTACACAGCCTCCGCACGCGTGTGTCCCACTATGCCGAGCCGGGGACCAGGCTCTCACTCGCATGGGCGGATGTGACGTCACGTCCCAAGATCCTCCAGGACCAGTTACCTCGGCAACCAGGACGCTCGCTCGTGAGTGAAGATCAATGTCGGGGAAGTTGCTGCGGGGGAGATCCCGCCGCAGCACATAGGAAGCACATACTAATAAGTATAAATTTATTTAAAACAACGCGTTTCGCAGAGGTTCATCCTCCGCTTTTTCAAGTTCATCATATACGATATATACTCGCCCATGCGAGTGAGAGCCTGGTCCCCGGCTCGGCATAGTGGGACACACGCGTGCGGAGGCTGTGTACGCTGTACCAGCCACACTTCAACCAGGTGAGACCTGCCTAGTGGAAGTATCGATTGTGTCTATAGTAGGCTCAAAGCGCCCCTCTCTTTTTATGTTTTTATAGTGGATTATCCTGGGAGCAGCTGAGCTTGTATTTCTCTTGGGGCCTGATCGCATCTAGGGGTGAATTCCAACACCCCACTCTCTTTACTCTTCCATAAAGGCCAACTTTGTACAGTGCACGACTTATAGTTGTCCTATGGACAGATTCCCCCATCTGAGCGGTAGATCTCTGCAGCTCGTCCAGAGTCACTATGGGCCTCTTGACTGCATTTCTGATCAGCGCTCTCCTTGTTTGGCCTGTGAATTTAGGCGGATGGCCTTGTCTTGGTAGCTTTACAGTTGTGCCACACTCCTTCCATTTCTGAATGATCACTTGAACAGTGCTCAGTGGGATGTTCAGGGCTTTGGAAATTTTTTTGTAGCCTAAGCCTGCTTTAACTTTATCAATAACTTTATCACTGACTTGTCTGGTGTGTTCTTTGGACTTCACAGTGTTGTTGCTCCCAATATTCTCTTAGACAACCTCTGAGGCCGTCATTTGTACTGACATTAGACTACACACAGGTGCACTCTATTTAGTCATTAACACTCATCAGGCAATGCCTATGGGCAACTGACTGCACTCAGACCAAAGGGGGCTGAATAATTACGCACACGCCACTTTGCAGTTTTTGTTTTTTTTAATGTTTGGAATTTTGTATGATTTTCATTCCACTTCTCACGTGTACACCACTTTGTATTGGTCTTTCACGTGGAATTCCAATAAAATCGATGCATATTTGTGGCAGTTATGTGACAAAATGTGGAAAACTTCAAGGGGGCTGAATACTTCTGCAACCCACTGTATAAACAGAACTGTATTGTTGACCTTTACACATAATATGACATTCTTGATGTAAATGCATGAACATGTTACCAAAGTGCTTTTCTTCTATGATGTAACAAACAAAATTATATAGGAGTGAGCTCCTTTATTATGTGCAGATTAGCACAATATGCAGTCAATAATGAGAAAAGGTAGAGAGAAAGTGTTGGGGGAAGGGGAGGGGGTGGTTAGCAGAAAAGGTGGATAAAGAGAATAGGGGAGGAAACAAAGAAAAATGACTGTGAATTTGACAAGCAAAAGGTGCCCAAGTCTGGCATTTAAAATGACTGTCATGTTTTTTTTTCCCTTGGGATGATAAGTCCTTTCATTCGTTGAATGGATTCCAATCCCTGAAATCAATTCGCAATGGAAAGATCTGTTTGAACCTTCACAATCTGAGGTTAATGTTTGCTGCAGTATGTGACAGGTAAGACATTTGTGGAACCGAGGAATGGTGTTGGGCAAGAAACTCAACAAGAGACCTTTTGGTGTGTTCTCAAGGTGTTTAATTATGGGGAACACTCTGGACCAGAATCTGTTATCGAATTGTATTCTCATCAGATGTGCAGTACGGTACTTACAGTCAGGGCTGGTCCTAGACTTTTTGCTGCCCGAGGCAAACTTGTGAGGATGCGCAACCCCCCTTTCCCGATTTGGAATGATCGCACAGCATCCGGCACTTCACTCTGCTTCATTTAATTCAAATTAAACACTGCTGCTCTCCTGCCTCCCCCCTCCTCACTCACTGTCAGACTTCTCACACAGCACAACAAGCTGCTTTTCCCCAATGATAACCTCTTCACCTCACTCACAGTACAAAAACGCTGCCCCTGTAATCTCTGCGCCTGATGCAAGTGTTTCACCTTGCTTCATTACAGAACCAGCCCTGCTTACAGTATGTCTGTACCTAAATTATGAGTAAAGAGATAAGAGATAATGAACTTTTTTCCCAAGTTTTCTCCAAACTCAAATCACTCTACATCAATAAAACATCTTTGCACCCCCTAGCAAAATAGGAAATACTCAAAATAAGATTGATAGTGACGGGACGAAATTGGCGTTTGCTGTCTTTGCAAATTTACTGACCATGCACCAGGCCCCATTATGAGATAAACAGATATAGTGAGATCATTCCAGAGATAGATTTTGTGAACCATCCCCATTGAGAACTATAAGAATCACTTGTTTGCAGTTAAATGCCATACAACAACATTGGGTGTCTTAAACTCTAAAACTCTACAAAGTCTGATAAATAAAAAAATATGTAAGCAACAATGGTGGGTGCGCCAACTACTTGAATTTGTGTAATTTGAATTATTTCAGACCCTTTTGGCTTTTTGCTTGTGATGGGGTATCTTCAGTTTGTCCACGTTTGCAGTGGCGGAGCAATAGGGATTGCAGAGGTCTCGACTGCACCGGGGCCCAGGGCCCTAGGGCCCTCTTTCAAACTCAGTATTAGCTCATTAGTGATCCTGTGCTGGCAGGGTCGTAACTAGACATCACTGGGCCCCCCTGCGAAGCTTTGGAAGGCCCCACCCCCACCTTCCTCGCTTTCTGCACAGGAAAACTGAGGACCAATGTGTTTTCCCTATGCAGATAAACACACTTACACTTAGGCTGGTTTCACAGTGGGACGTTGAAGTCCCACATTACAGCAGCCAGTAACGCAGCCTAACTCACAGCACTGTAAAATCAATGTGCTATTCACAGTGCACACATTGCGTTACATTGTAACGCAGCACGTTTAAACAAAGTGCTGCGTGCTGTACGTTATACTAGGCGAAGCCACGTTCGACTGCTTGCACATGCTCAGTAATGTTGGAGGAGGAGGTCTCCCCTCCTCCTCTGCGGCCAGCCACATGGCTAATTAATATTCACTGCACTGTGGTGACTCATGGTGGGACTGTAGTGTTGTCCGGGTCATGAACGAATCGTTCATTTGATCCAGATCTTTTTTGTGAGTCGAATCATCCGGATCATCACAATGAAAGATTCGGTTCACAGTGGATGTCTGTCTGGAAGAAACAGGAACATACAGAATGTACAGTGCAGGGAAAGTCCTGTCCTGCTAGTCATTTCACCCAGTCTGCCTCCCTAGTAAAATGATTCAAATGATTCGGTTCAAAGATCCGGATCTTTTCAATGATCCGATTCAAATGATCCGAATCCTTAAAAAGATCCGGACTTCCTATCACTAACCTGAAGCGGCTGCTTTGAGAGCTGCATAACGCAGCTCAATCTGACGTCCAACTTCAACACCACCATGCGTTGCGTTAGAGGCACGTTATGCGACCATAACGTCCCCTAAAACGCAACGTCTTCGTGGGAAAGTAGCCTTAAAGGAAATGTCAGGCAATCTATGCTACCCCTAGATCTACTTACCTGGGGCTTCCTCCAGCCCCTTGCAGCCGATAAGCCCCTCATCGCACCTCTGCTCCCAGTACATACATACACACACAGCCGTATTATTTTACTACATGAGAGCACATGCTATATGGAGGAACAACAAGGACATGCTGAACATAAAATATAGTGTTTACTGTAACTTTGGCAAAACATTCAGGATGTTACTGATTGATACTGTAATTACAGGATCTTAGACTCAGTTTGAGACACAAGCTCTTAATGAGGCAGAGACAGTCAGACATCAATCTTACCCATTCCACTTTGCCCAGTAATTAGACACCATAAGGTCACTAGCCTGTGTGTGATAAGAATCTAGGAATCTCTTTTGAGGGAAGGTCTACAACTTTTTTTTAACTGTGACTGCTTTGTTTGTAAAGTTGTACATGAAGTCATCAGAACTCTGCTGCAGTGTGAGACAGATGTTTTTTTTACGAACCCTATGGAGCAGGGACAGTGTACAAATTCCAAAGTGTGTATGATTCCTTATCTGTGTGGTAGACACATGCAGTCAACATAACAATGGTACGAGAGTAGAATACGTTTTCTCTCCATGCCCTTAGTTGTCAGTCTCTCAAACTTTTTCCCCCACGGGGCCCTCTGTGGCTTCTGGGCCTCCCTGCGGAGGCATCCTTTGCAGTTGTAGCACTGTGTTTTTAGGCACATGAAGTTTCACCAAATATCCAGTCTGCAGGTTTGCAAGAGGGTCATACCAACATACAGGAGCTGCAGAAATGTACACTTGTTAAAAATAGTTTAATTTGTTCAAAAGCTGTTAACAGAGTGTCAGGACAGGCAAAATAAACCTCTTTAAATGTGTCATTAGCTAGAGAGACCATACGTCCCGCTTTACCTGGGACGCGTCCCGCCTTCGGCGTCCACTGTCCCAGGCTGCATGAGGTCCCGGGAAACGTCCCGCTTTTAGCAGCGGGACGTCCTGACCTCGAGACTCTGGCCACCGTATCTGCATGAACTGGCTGCGGCGTCTATAGACGCTGTGCCAGTTCATTGCCTGCAGCCCCACTCCAGCCTGCATACTCTTCCGTTCCGGCAGGCGAGCAGGGCTATGGGAAGATGGCTGCCGAATGCCCTGTACTGGTGACTATTTGTGTCTCCAGTACAGGGCTTCGGGCGGCATCTTGCCGTAGCCCTGCTCTGCCTGTCAGCGCGGGAGACTGCAGTACAGGAGCAAGATGGTCCTGGGAGCAGCGCGCCAGAGGCTGAAGACTTCTGTCAGGTGAGTAAATGCTTTTTTTCCCAGGTGAAATGTGCCCACAGTGCGTTTATTTTGTGCTGAAATATTGCTCACATTGGGCTTGATTCACAAAAAGAGTGCTAACTGTTAGCCCTGCCATTTTTCACGCGAATTTTCGTGTTCGCGCACAATTAACCGTTTTTGCGAAAAATCTGTACAATTTTCGCACACAAACGCGAATTTTCGCGCGAAATCAGTACCATTTTCGCGCGAATATTCGCGTTTGCACGCAAAACGATATCGATTTAGTGCGAAAATGGTTAATTGTGCACTAACGCAAAAATTTGTGCGAAAAACGTCCGTGCTATTAAGCCCATTGTGTATACTTTGGGCTGACATGTTGCCCATTGCGTTTATTTTGTACTGACATGTTGCCCACATTGCGTTTATTTTCTGCTGACATGCTGCCCACATTGCATTTATTTTGTACTGACATGTTGCCCACATAGTGTTTATTTTGTGCTGACATGTTGCCCACATTGCGTTTATTTTGTGCTGACATGTTGCCCACATTGCATTTATTTTGTGCTGACATGTTGCCCACATTGCGTTTATTTTGTACTGACATGTTGCTTACATTGCGTTTATTTTGTGCTGAAATGTTGCCCACATTGCGTTTATTTTGTACTGACATGTTGCCCACATAGTGTTTATTTTGTACTGACATGTTGCCCACATTGCGTTTATTTTTTGCTGACATGTTGCCCACATTGCGTTTAATTTGTACTGACATGTTGTCCACATTGCATTTATTTTGTGCTGACATGTTGCCCATTGCGTTTATTTTGTGCTGACATGTTGCCCATTGCGTTTATTTTTTGCTGACATGTTGCCCACATTGCGTTTAATTTGTACTGACATGTTGTCCACATTGCATTTATTTTGTGCTGACATGTTGCCCATTGCGTTTATTTTGTGCTGACATGTTGCCCATTGCGTTTATTTTGTGCTGACATGTTGCCCATTGTGTTAATTTTGTGCTGACATGTTGCCCCCATTGCGTTTATTTTGTGCTAACATGTTGCCCACATTGCGCTTATTTTGTGCTGACATGTTGCCCATTGCGTTTATTTTGTACTGACATGTTGCCCACATTACGTTTATTTTGTGCTGACATGTTACCCACATTGCGTTTATTTTGTGCTGACATGTTGCCCACATTGGGCTCTATTCATAAAACCTTACCGCAAGTTTTCCGCTCAAAACAGCGGATTTTCCCGTCCATTTAGCAAAGTGGGCATTCATAAAAGCTGTTCCCGCATGAAAATCTACAATCCCCCAGCAGAGCGAGAAATTTCCGCCCTCTCCAGTGTTTTTCTAGATTTATCTAGAAAAAAGTAACAAAATGGCCATTCATGAAGTTTAGAGGAAGCGGTATGTGGACGGGAAATACCGCTTCCTCTGATTTTGCGGATTACATACAAGTGAATGGGACAGACCTCCCAGAGAGAGCAGTGCACGGAGGGACTCTGCCGGCTGAAGTGTTTCCGCATGCCTTCCGACAGCTTACCGCCAGCTTTCAGCGGGAGATCTCCGCTCTTGCATCGCAGCTGGCAAGATTTTTTTGAATGACCACCCAAAAGTGTAAAATACCGCTGCGGTATTTTCCCTCCAGGAGTTTTTTCGCCACAACTTTTTTATGAATAGAGCCCATTGCGTTTATTTTCTGCTGACATGTTGCCCACATTGCGTTTAATTTGTACTGACATGTTGTCCACATTGCGTTTATTTTGTGCTGACATGTTGCCCATTGCGTTTATTTTCTGGTGTCTGGGGTAACTGTTGCTGCATTTATTATTTAATGGTCATAGTTGGCTATGTTTGCTGCTTTGGGGTTACGGTATACTATTAAATAGCATCACACAGTTTCTGCACACCCATGACACGAAACCTCATTTGACCACATCACGGCATAAACACTGCTTTCTTATGCCTCGCTGTTACATCATTATGTTAGCTCCGCCCATACAATGTCATGGCCATGCTCATTTTTCGGCGCAGCGCAGTCCCTGGTTTTCGGTGCGCCCACCCAATTTTCGCCGTGGCCCCGCTCCTCCCAACATCCCCCGTCCCGTCCAAGGTTGAACCGACAAAAATCTGGTCACTCTACATTAGCTAAAACTGAGAGAAGTGTTAACGGGCTAAATCTTAGCAATGGACTTTTCCAGAAAGCCCCCTGTGTATTCCACCTGTTGGTTTGGTCTCCTCAGTGTAAGGATTGACTGGGGAAGAGGTAGGATCTCTGTCTGTGTTCTCTGAAGCTAAAGTTAATCTATCTGCTGTAAAAAGTTATGATCTATATCCATAATAGTTCTGTAGAATGTAAAGAGTTATAGGTGTACTTTTTAGCAGCCTGTAGGCCCTGCAGCACATGCTAGGCTGAGTAGATGATGTAAGTTAGAGAGCCATGTGCTCTTCCTGAGATGGCTGCTGTATGAGACATGCAGTGTTTCACATCACACTGCTGCAATATCTCTGTAAAATGTTTTCTATTGTTCATTTTCATGTATGCTTTGTTATATATAGCCTGTAAAATGTATGTGGGAATGTAATATAATGACTGCCTGTTGTGATATAGGTGGGCTGGTGGCCTGGCAGTATCCCAGATAGTGGAAGTGTTTCCCTGTTGTCTTACAGGCTCCAGCCAACTGCACTCCACCTCAATAAAGCTTTAAGGCTGGTTTCACACCAGGACGTTGTGTTTTAGGGGACGTTATGGTCGCACAACGTGCCCCTAACGCAACGCCTGGTGCTCTCTGCTTTGGACGTCAGAGTGAGCCGCGTTGTGCAGCTCACTCTGGCGTCCGTGATGCCGTGATGCGCACTCTTGGACGCATGTGGCATCACGTGGTCCCGCCGGCCAATCGCCGCACAGAGCGGCCGCTCCAGGAAATAAACACTGCACGTCACTGAGTGCAGTGAATATTAATTAGCCATGTGCCTGGCCGCTCTCCGCTCCTCCCCAACATTACCGAGCATGTGCAAACAGTCTAACGCGGCTCTGCCGCTTACAAAGTACTGCATGCAGTACGTTATATTATGGCGCAGCGTTACACTGTAACACAACGTGGGCAGTGTGAACAACCCATTGATTTTTCATTGCTGTGCGGTGGGGTGCGTTACAGGCTGCTCTAACGTGCGCCTGTAACGTCCCACTGTGAAACCAGCCTAAAACACAGAAGGCCTGAGTATCATCCCTTTCAGTCCACTTGGAGTTTATGCTGGTGGCCGAGTGAGTGTGAAAGCTGGAAGTGTCGCAGATGGTGTAAGAAAGAGAGGGTTACACAGGGTCTATTGTTACGCCCCTGTGTGCTGGTAATAATCGCTTCTATAGATGCTTTGAATGATAATAATCATTAACAAACTGTTCCCTATCCCCTTCTTGCACCTCTGACACTGTGGTTGTCCTTGACAGGTTTTGGTGCGCTGTATCAATATCAATAATGTATAGAGTGCTTGGGGGGCCCAGTGTAAAACTTGTACCGGGCCCATTGTTCCTTAGCTATGCCTATAATACATGACCGATGTGACAGGTAATCACAACACTCATCTGAATCAGCCCAGCTATTGGAAAGTGGAAGCTTCTGGGGCTGGGTTCACACTGTGCACATTGCATAACGCTTGCATTATAATAAGTGTGAACTGCAATAGAGACTAGACATAGACGTTAATTCAAACCTTGCATGCAGCGAGTTATAATAATGCGATCCGTTACAACGCAGAACTGGGAACAGCCCCATTGATGTGCATAATGCAACTAAGGCAGTGTAAAAAGACCCTTTAGCATTTTATTTATTTATTGTATTTGTTATGTTCTGTTATGCTGTTTTTGCTTTTGCTGGAAAATTGCACTTTAGAATTTCGTTGTACAATTTCGGTTGTTACAATGACCATAAAGATTTTCTATTCTATTTATAAAGCGCCAACATATTACGCAGAGCTGAGCATCTGCCCTCCGAAGAGTTATACTGCCACATTGTTTATTATGTTCTTACAAATTGTCGGTTGGCTAGTTAGGTTGTGAATAACCGGTTTCTTCCTTCTAGAATAGCTAGCGGGAGCCTCTTTTCTTCCTCAACACGAAAAAGTGGTGGCAGTGAAATTACCCGATTTCCAGCGCGAAATCAATATTTTTAGTTTACTGATTATACATACAATCAAAAATTGTACTTGTATTGGCACCATTAACCAGTCTTAAAGGCACTCTGAGCTCTACTTAAAAAGTAAAATAGTACTCACCCGGGGCTTTCTTTAGTCCAGCGCTGGTCGGGAGGTCCCACGACGGTGTCCTGGCTCCTCTCCTAGGCCCTGCTCCGGAATGGCTGGACGGCGGCAGCCCGGCGACACTCGGCTGAGTGTCGGGCTCATTCTTCCTGGTATGACATGGCTGATGTCACCACGCCGGCGTCATCAAGGCGGCCGGCGTGAAAGTACTGCGCATGCGCGATTAAAGCGTGCATGCGCTGTACTTCCACGCCAGCCGCCATGATGACGCGAGGCGGCCGGCGTAGTGACATCAGCCGCGTCATACCAGGAAGAAGGAGCCCGACACTCGACCGAGTGTCGCCGGGCTGCCGCCGTCCAGCCATTCCGGAGCGGGCCTAGGAGAGGAGCCAGGACGCCGTTGTGGGACCTCCCGACCAGCGCTGGACTAAAGAAAGCCCCGGTTGAGTACTATTTTACTTTTTAAGTAGAGCTCGGAGTCCCTTTAATCGATTATTGTGCGCACAGTGGATTTTCTTCCAGAAGTCCCTAGTGAATAATGCCTGCATGGCAACTGTGGCCTAGTAATACGGGATTGACATATGTGGTTGTCACATTACATTGTCGGCAGTGTTGCGACCAATCTTTAGTGTCAGTCTGCTCACCGTAGTTCCAGCCATCGGGTGCGACTATTCCCCAAATGGTAACAGGAGCAGATTAGAAGGAATTGGTCGCGCTCTGTTGAGTTATTTCCCTCTCTGAAGATCCTGTAACCGGTCTTTTAACGTCATTTAGACGGGATCGCGGGGCTGGATTGTCACATTTTACATTTCCCATTCGGGCAGCTGTTTATATGCATTTCACTGAACATTAAATGTAAATAATCATGCACAAAATATTAAAAAAAACTTTGGCCTCAATTCACTAAGCTTTATCAAACACTTTATCGAATGTTTGGTAATTTACATCATGGGTAAAATCTAATTTTGAATTCACTAATATAAGTGTTATATATTTATCGAATGTTTTATCGATAAGACGTTCAATAAATCTATAACACCTTAGTGAATTCAAAATAAGATTTTATCCATGAGGTAAATTATCAAACGTTCGATAAAGTGTTTGATAAAGCTTAGTGAATTGAGGCCAATGTAGTTTATGCAAAACAAAAATACCTACAGGCCCAAAAGCTGAGGAAGCTGCTCGTGGTCGTGCCAGCTGAAAAGTAGGCATGGACGGAAAATTCCGACAGTATGCCATTTTACGAGTTTCCGATTGGATATTGGCTTTCTGCACCCGCAATCGGATATCAGAAATCTGTCAGAATGCCGCATTTCTGCAATTCAGAAATTTTAGGCCAATCACAGAAGTCAGAAGCACTGGACCAATCAGAGAATGCTGACATTTTCAGTCGAAATCGGATTTCTGTGATAACTTTACACCAATCACAAGACGCGGTTACTACCGAGTTTTTCCAAGCCTTGTGTTGTAGTTTTCCGACTTCTGCAGTGAAGTTTTGCATTCTCTGATTGGTCCACAAACTAGCGAGTATTTTTGAGTCAGACTACATTACGGATTCCGTAAAAAACAACCTTTTTTTTAAATTACCTGATTTTATTAAACAGAATGGAAAAAAAAACCCAATACTTTTTGAGGAAATCAGAAATTCGTTGGAATGTTGTGTTATCGATAATCGCTGTAACTCAGAATTTCATAGGAATCAGAAATCTGCGTTTCTGACCATCCCTACTGAAAATCTAGCGTGTGTCCAGGTGCCTCTCAAGCTAATATACAGATCTTTCAATGACAATAACCCCCGCTGTTTCATCATGTGCTGCACCATCATCATTCCTCCCTTCTCCATAAAAACAGCATGCTTCACTCTGCTATTGCAGAACAAGGCGCCTCTGCAGCCCACAATGTTGTCTGAGTGATCAAGTCCCGACCCCAGCAGATGACAGTGTGGACACATGTTAGGTCATAGCATAGTCACTTCCTCCAACCTACAGCTCAGATATAAATAATTTTGACTAGCTTACAATTTTACCTAAAAAGGGGAAAAAAATTGTAACTATAGTTGTAGTCGCGCTCACACTTATCCAGGCGATTTTTTTTTATTGCACGCCCAATTCTGCGTTTGGCAATTTTTTGGTTTTGCACATGCAAATCCCACTTTTGCCATGCATAGCAATGATAATTTAGATGAGAATGTATTTATTTTCAAAATGGAATTCGATTTTCACGTATTAAAGGCAATTTTCCTACTTTTTACTGACTTACGTTACTTGCTAGTCGCACATTCCATGCAGACAAAGCATCCCTGTCAAGGGATGAGCGTAGTGTGCATATCGGCCGCTAATTGTTTTTAGCTCGTTTGTGAATCAAGCCCATAGCATCACATTAGCAAGAGCTTTTCCAATCACAAGCACTTAGAAAAGCGCTGCTAGTGGGTCCCAGGCCTTAGGCCACATACACACATCAGACCATAGTCTTTTGAAAATGAAAGAGCACAGACCAATCTTACCCCCTTCCATGTAGTATGAGAGCCATACTCTACACAGTCTTTTCTATGGAGCTGAACTCTACATCAGAAAAAAACCTTTGCAAGATGCTGCACACACAGATGCTGTACAGACACAAAAGATCAGTATCTGCAAAAGATCTGTTCCTGCCAAAAATCCATTCATGCAAATTGCAATGATAGTCTATGAGATCTGCAGATCATCATACACACATGATTTAACTGACATTCATCTGCAGATCAGATCCACCAGGATGGATTTTCAGATCTGCAGATGATTGCTTGATCTGCAGATGAATGTCAGTTAAATCATGTGTGTATGATGATCTGCAGATCTCATAGACTATCATTGCAATTTGCAGGAATGGATTTTTGGCAGGAACAGATCTTTTGCAGATACTGATATTTTGTGTCTGTACAGCATCTGTGTGTGCAGCATCTTGCAAAGATTTTTTTCTGATGTGGAGTTCAGCTCCATAGAAAAGACTGTGTAGAGTATGTCTCTCATACTACATGAAGGGTGGTAAGATTGGTCTGTGATCTTTCATTTTCCAAAGACTATAGTCTGATGTGTGTATGAGCCTTTAGTGTGAATTGCCCATAAGGTGCCAATACATCTAATGATTTTAGCAGCCGATCGACCAAGAGACAAATCTCTATCTTAACAGAACTGTTCAGAAAGAGATCTGTGGCCTCTATAAACAGTAGGCCGATTCCCATATGATTTCAGCATGAAATCTTTCTGGAATCGGCTTAGTGATGCCGCCTCGTCACACACCTGCCCAAGTTACGCCGGCAACCTCATGGTGCACACGTGTGTGAGGAAGAGCGTGGACGCTGGACAGCGGTGGACACTGACGGGCAAACGGGTAATTTCACCCAAAATCGGTTACATTGTCCTATGGACATGTTTTTGGCAGCACTGATTTTCATCCGATTTGATTATAATCATGGCATTGGATGGTCGATTGGCCACCAAGTCACCTGATGTATGGCCACCTTTACTCTCTACAAGTTTTTGTAATGGTTATCAGCTCCCACTCAGGCAAATATGGAACATTGTATTTTTTCTTAAATCTATGTAGATTGCTTTCACTTTGTGATATACAACCCCATCTCCAATTGTAAGGTGTGTAAAAGATGAAAACACAATGTAGTGATTTGTAAGCACTATTTTTATTTTACATTAAAACAAAGGCATCAGAGAAAATCTAGAAACTGAGATATATTGTTTTTGAAAAATATTTGCTCAATTTTGAATTAATTTCTAATTTGTTTCTAAAAAAAAATAGGAGAAGGGCATACTTACCATTGTGTTGCACCACTTGTGGTTTTTTTTTTAGCAAACCTGTGAATTCTAAAAAAAATAAAAAAGGTATATACTTGCCTCAGTATTAGGGAGCTTATGGATGCTCCAGAGACTTCCCATGTCCTCCTCCGACACCATCACTGCTGGTCAGGACCCTCTTGTTCTATTGAGCTGCGCCACTTGCACATGGAGGTAAAAGCCATGCACAAGCAGCTTCATGCTACTGCACAGGTGTGGACCATACTCATGCATGGGCAGTACAGCCGCTTGTACACTGAGGGAAGCATGGTCATGAGAGAACATATCCCACAAGCTCGTGATGGATATTCAGAGGGACCATGCGTAGGAATGGTGGGCTCGTAGATGGGATCAAGTAGCCTCTGGACTACCCAGAGGCTTCCCTCCCTCCACTGTAGTATCTGTTTTGCTACAAGGCACATTGCCTTAGCATTGCTCAGGGCATTTTACTTAGGCAACTTGTGCAATGCTGCCAGTGTTAGTAACAGTAAAATTGCCATGCAGTACCTGCGCATGGCTGTCTTACTGCAGTTTAGTGTCAGGCCCCTAGACTCTTTTGCTACATAGCCATACTGTTGTAATACATGCAGATTGCTGTTTGGAATTGTTGAAATAAGGACTTTCCTGAAAAAAGTTGTGGTTTGGATAATTACGTATTTAGTATTACTGGGGTCTAGAGATGTCCAGAACGGTTCGCCGGCAAACGGTTCCAGGCGAACTTCAGGTGGTTCGCGTTCGCCTGCGAAGGCGAACTTTTGCGGAAGTTCGATTCGCCCCATAATGCTCTATTGAGCAGAACTTTGACCCTCTACATCACAGTCAGCAGGCATATTGTCACCATTCAGACTCCACTCACTCTTGGAGCCCCACCCCCCCTTATAAAAGGCAAAGTTCTGCAGTCGTTTTACTCACTCATCTGCCTCCAGTAATTAGTTAAGGGACAGCTGCTGACAGACTCTGCTAGGGAGAGTTAGGCTCTTGTAGGTTTGTTCCTAGCTGATTGTTATTCCTTATACTTCCTCCCTCACTCCCTCCTCCCGGAGGGTCTCATCTTCCAGGGAATTGTAGTATTTCAAAAGCCAGCATACATACCGTGGCTGGGAATTGAACCCAGGGTGGGCTGGGAATTGAACCCAGGTCTCAGTGTGCAGTAGGTAACTCATTTAACCACTATACCACCAACCACACTACATGCTGAAGCCAGCCTAGCATGTACCATTATGATCAATCCAAGAGAAAAATTAGCTTGCTTAATCCATGGAATTGTACTATATCAAAAGCCAGCTTACATACCGTGGCTGGGGGAGAGGAGAGGGGACTGAATTTACACACAAAAAATCTGATACCATCTCCAGCTCTTAGCCAGTGACAATATGACAAAAAGAACATGGCTGCCCCCATTGTATCACCGGAATAAATAATCATACACTTTTTAAACTTTTGCAGCTAGATATGCTGTGTAAACTATCTAAACTTTAGATAAGATATATAGACAAGTTACTTGTTATAGTTAGTGTTTCATCTCGGATCCGCTTTAAAACACTGCTTTGTATTAAATCCAGATTTTTTTCTGAGACTTTTGATGTGTATTTTACTCAACTATGTCTTCCTCCAGGTATGAGACCCCATGAAACATCTTTTCTATCATGTATCCAGTCAGCAGAATTTTTTTAAAATTTTGAAGTTCGCCTCCCCATTGAAGTCTATTGCGGTTCGCGAAAGTTCGCGCGAACCGAACCTTCCGCGAAAGATCTCTACTGGGGTCTTCTCAGCTACCCATGCCACATACATGGATGCATCCTAGGCCACCTGGGATACTGGCATTTGAACTGTGCAATGAAAGCAAGCCAGATAGTTCTTCTCCTCTTTATACTGAATAATGTAGTGTGTGTAATGACTTTCCAAAGTTAATTTGATTTTATCAGACCACAGGACTGTTTCCCAATTCTTCTTCCTCGGACCCAGAGAAGGCAGCTTATTTGCTGGACCACGTTTAAGGAAAAGTTAAAGATGCAGTGATAAATTGTGTCCTCGGCCCTCCCACCACTCTGGCACTACTGCAGAGTGCAGACCGCTCACTCAGCTGTCTCAATCTTGTTGGCTCCAAACCCTTTTATCTCTGTTCACCAATCACAGTTCTCACAGGAAACCAAATGGGGAAAAGATGCCTCTGACCAGAGACGTCTGGCAATCAAAGGGTTAAAACAGCTTTAAGGATAAGTGAACAGTGCTGTATGGTATGAAACAGCCTTGAGGGAAAAAGAAGCATATAAAAAAAAAGTCCCCACCCCCTCCCCAACCAGGCCCAATTAATCCATTGCAGACAGATCCATAACACCAGGGTGGCAATCTGCTAAAGTAAGCAACAAGCCAGCCCCTCCCACCCTCATCTCATAAGTGGGGGTAGGCCCTTGCGGAACTGATTGGTGGAACCTGAGAACCCCTTTAATATTGAGATACCCAGATATCCACAACCCCATTTACCTACAGCGCTGCATAATATGTTGGCGCTTTATAAATAAATAAATAAAATGTAAATTCAAATACAATAACATTTTCAAAATTGAAGCTAAAAATACTTTGTCCTCCATTTTTTTTTTTTTTTTAGATTTCCCTGGCCAGCTGAGCCCTGAAAACGACAAAAAACAGGCATGGAGCGTACCAATATAAGCAGTCCCAGGGATGCTGTTTGTAAATCAAGTCATGCATTATACATACTGGTACGTCTGGATAACCTATTTATCTTGATTTGAAAATAAAGCATAAACAATGTTTCTTTTCCCTTCAAATGTGCTTTAATCACCTCATAATAGTTTATACTGCAACATGTAATAACACCAATAGTACAGAACATTTTGTACAGGAGAACACATTTCTATAAATGTGTGAGGCTTGTAACCATTGGCGAAGTGATCACCCCTGCGACCCCTGCGAAAGCAGTGGGGCCCAGAGGCTCCTCCTCCTCCCCAACCACAAGTGCAGCCAATTAGCACGAAAACCGCGTGCAGGAGTGTGTGCTATTATTTCCTGCTTCCAGAGGCTGCTTCACAGCAAAACACTCTCTACTGCCACAGACAAAGGAGGCCCCATGCTATCATTTTTGCAGGGGGCCTATTAAAAGACCACTATCTTAAAAAAAGTAGGCGGTTAAAAATCTGACAGAACAGACAGGTTTTGGGCCAGTCCATCACCTCATGGAGGATTCTCAGGTTTTCTTTGTTTTCAACGGCATTTCCTGAACAGCAGTTTAACTGCCAAAATAGTAAGATACCAGCCAGGCTCCCTACTCAGTTGCACAATATAATTTGTCAGTTAGATTTTGCAACTGCTGTTCATGAATTGCTGTTGAAAACAAAGAAAACCCTGAGAATCCCTCTTTAGGAGATGGACTGGCCCAAAACCCGTCGGTTCTGTCGGATTTTAACTGTCTACTTTTTACGTGATAGTGGTCCTTTAAGTCTAGTTACGCCCCTGCTTGTAACTCCAGTGTTTCTAAACAGGGGACTATCTGTATTGACCCATTTCCTCTCGGGTGCCGTGTCAGTTTCAGAATCGGACACGTCCATGCAAAAAGGGCGTCAAGAAAAAAGGGTGCGTGGTGTAAACGGTAAGCGCTGATAGCGTTTATAAAAATATTGTGTTGTATTATGCTTACAATAATGTTTTCCAAATTGAAAACCTTTAATAATGTCTATGAAATCGCAAATTGTGAATATGATAATCTTGTCTTGTTTTCAAAGTAAAACTTATAATTACGTTTTAAAAAAACGATAGTATATATTTATAATCGTTATAATTGTATAATATTGTGTATAACCTTTATTTATCGTTTCTTCATGTAATAAAATCTGTAATAAAAATTGTTTATAACAATGAAAAAAAATAAGTTCGTAAGTACGTTTGTAATTACCGTAGTAAAACTTTAGTAAATATTACTAACATTTTACTACAACTAAACCTAACCCTACTCTCACACAGAACCCTTCCTCTCTACCTATCCCTAACCCTTAGACCCCCCTGGTGATGCCTAACCCTAAATCCTCCCTGTTGGTGCCTAACCCTAAGACCCCCCTGGTGGGGCCTAACCCTAAGACCCTTCTGGTGGTGCCTAACCCTAAATCCCCTCTGATGGGGCCTAAAGCTAAGACCCCCTTAGTGATCGCTTTATTGTGTGGATAATAATGTTTTACAAATAATGACTGTAAAAAATATATTACGTTTTACTTACTGATTGCTTTATTATTTGGATAATAATCTTTTAACCACTTAAACCCCCGCGGTACGAATTTCTCCGTCCCTTTTTTCCCCCCTAAAAAACCAGGGACTGAGAAATCCGTACCTTCCGCGCTACCGCCGCTGTCCGCGCACCTGCCGCTCGTGCGCGCGCACCCGCCGCTCGTGCACGCCGCCGCCTGCTCGCACGGAGATCGATGAACGGGAAAATCCATTCCCGTTCGTTGATCTAAGCCCCCGCAATGATCGCGCTGCTTCTATTAGAAACAGCGCGATCATAGTGATTCTCCCAGCTTCCTACTGCTTCCTGTAAGCGTCCGGAAGGACGCTTACAGGTCGCATGTAAACAAACACACTGTGGCCATCTTGTGGCCAAATAGTAAACTACACCCTAAAAGCATTTTACATAAACAAACATTACATTTACACAATAAATTAACTTATTACCTCCCACACTCCCCAATTCTTTTTTTTTTTTTTTTTGTAATTAAAAAAAAAAAAATACAATAAAAAAAAACATAAATAGTTACCTTAGGGACTGAACTTTTTAAATATTTATGTCAAGAGGGTATAACACTGTTACTTTATAAACTGCGGGCTTGTAATTAGGGATGGATGCAAAACTGAAAAAAATGCACCTTTATTTCCAAATAAAATATTGTCGCCAAACATTGTGATAGGGACATAATTTAAATGGTTTTATAACCGGGACAAATGGTTAAATACATTTAATGGGTTTTAATTACAGTAGCATGCTTTATTTAAAAACTATAATGGCCGAAAACTGAAAAGTAATACTTTTTTCCCACATTTTTTCCTATTTTCCCATTAAAACACATTTAGAATAAAATAATTCTTGGCATAATGTCCCACCTAAAGAAAGCCTAATTGGTGGCGAAAAAAACAAGATATAGTTCATTTCATTGGGATAAGTAATAATAAAGTTATAGACGAATTCATGGAAGGAGCGCTGAAAGGTGAATATTGCTCTGGTGTTCAAGGGGTAAAACCCCTCAGTGGTGAAGTGGTTAAAAACAGTAAGTGATACAATTTTAAATAATGGTTTAGTTAAAGAGACACTGAAGTGGAAAAAAAAATATGATATAATGAATTGGTTGTGTAGTACGGATAATTACTAGAAGATTAGTAGAAAATAAAATATTCTCATATTTTTATTTTCAGTTATATAGTATTTTATAACATTGCATCATTCTTTAATATTTTCAGTTTACACACTACTCAGCATTCTAAATTATTTTTTCAGAGCAGTCTTGTGAACTATTGACCTGTCCTCTGGCAGAGAAAAAGAAAATTCTTCACTGACAGCTGAGATAATACACTTCAGAAGTGTGATGAAACGCGGAAAAGCCGCTGTCTCTCAAGGCGAGGCGGCTGTTTCCGCGTCCAGCATGGCGTCACAACGCGGAAAAAACGCCGCATGCCGCTTAGGCAGAGCGGCGGAATCCGCATTGGAGGCGGCTCCCGCACTCAGTTCACTGGATACATTGCAAGACAGTACTGGTGTGGCTGGGACTGATAGTCCACCAAGATTCAGACTTACACGCGCGCGAGCACAGAGGCAGAGTTTAAATAGCTGTTAGAAGGGAGTCGGCTGACCAGCTGGGTCAGCTGACAAATTCCACTGCTCCCATTGGACCAGCAATTAGGGAGGTCCTGGAAAGGTCCTAGAGTATATATACTGCTGGTTGTTCACTTGCTCTTTGTCTGGCGTGCGATCACACATGTGGGAGCACCCAGATCCGTAGTCAGATCCGCAAGTGTGCCGGGACCAGCTGGAGCTGTAATCCTACACTTAGCTAGATTCTGTTGATAGCTAAAGTACTAGTTTGATTGTGATTATCTGTTATGACTTTTGCCTGCCTTGACTACCCTTCTGAACTCTGATCTTGTACCTCGTTATTTCTGATACTCTGTTGCCGAACCCCGGCTCGCTCCTAGACTCTGTTTCTGCCTCCTGATTTTGTACCCCGATATATCTGATACCCCGTTGCCGAACCCTGCCTGTACTTTGACTCTGCCTTTGTCTGCTGATCTTGTACTTTATCTGTCTGTGTGTTTACGACCTGGCTTGTCCGACCTCGAGAACCGACCTTACCGTTAGAGGCGGTTCCTCGCTCTGTTAGCGATCCTTCCTCCTGAGGGTCACTTTCAGATATACCTTCCTACTGTCAGTCTGACTCCTCCCGTCTTGGAGAGCTCAGGTCTGCAGAAGGAATCTGTGCAGTACTCCTTGCTGCATTGAGGCCTTGTCCTCTAAGTGTTACAGTTACACCAAACACTACACTCTACTCAGGTGAACAGAGGTTAGTTTGTATATCGGATTATCGGTGAGACTGCAGATCACTTATAATCTGGTATATATCTGTATTTCCGGTGATACTGCAGATCACCGGTAATCAGATACTCTCTGCGCCCACCGATCGTTACAAGAAGACAGCCCTCTCTGCAACTTTGAAAGTCGCGGAGCTTAAAGCTAATGTAACCCCATGTAAAAAAAAAAAAAGTCAGATACTCACCTAAGGAGAGGAAAGGCTCCGAGTCCTAATGAGCCTTCCCTCTCCTCTCCCGGTGCCCGGTGAATCCTATGTTCAAATCCGCCACTGCGGGGACTTCAGAAGTCTTGGGGAGCACTCGGGCTCCCGAAGGTCGGCGGCTCCATACTGTGCACGCGCGAGTGCGTCATAGAGGGCACTCGCGCATGCGCAGTATGCAGCGGCCCGACTTCGGGATCCCGAGTGCTCCCGAAGACTTCCGAAACCTCCTTTCGGCGGCGGAAGTGGCAGTATTTGACCGAAACAGTAGGTAGTAAAAATCTGACATTACACACAGGTTTTGGAATAGTCCATCTCTCCATAGGGGATTTTCAACAAGACTTTTATTCTTTATAAAGATATTCCCTAAAAAGGATTTAAACAATGATGCTGGCCAGCTTCCCTGCTCGCTACATAGTTTTTTGGCAGTTGGACAGAGCAACTGTCATTCACTAAGTGCTTTTGAAAATAAATAAATCCCTGAGAATCCCCTATGAAGAGATGGGCTAGTCCAAAACCTGTCACTTCTTCTGTCAGATTTCTACTACCAACATAGGAGAAAAGTAATTTATGGCTCATTTTACTCTGAAAAAAACGTACTTCTTATTTTTATATGTTTGCACATATTTAAAATTTTTCACCATAGTGCCCCTTTATTTAATGGCTCTTTTGCATAGAGATAACAACTGGAGTTTCTTAACTCTTCCTGTACTGGAAACAATTAGACTTATGTCTCTGCTGCTAATGTTTCATTTCTTAGCTGTACTTCACATACAAATCATTATATCATTATTATTTTTTCGCTTCAGAGTCTCTTTAGTATAGTATATACGTTTAGTATATTTGTAAACGTTATTTGTCACAGGCTCATTTTGTAAACTTAAATCATCACAAGCGCAGTTTGAAAACGTTAATAATCTCCGGGCGCCCTTTTTTTCCTGTTCGGCGCCTGTCAAACAATATTTAATATGGGAGTGAATGGCAGCGCTCTTTTTGTCCACTTGCTTCATGCGCCCAAATTTCCTGCTTCCCATGGGACCTGTGCTGCTGCGAAGCTGCAGCTGAATCGCTATAGGGATTATAGGCACTGGCATGTATGATTATAGGCTATAGAGTAGGGATGGTCGTAGTCAGCCAACTTTGCTACGCTGGAACTACGCGTAGTTTTACGCAAATACGCTTTGCTAAACTACGGCTTCGAAATCAAATATTCGCTTCGTATGTATTTCGTAAACTAAATACGCAATTACGCGTAGTGTATGCGGACGCTTATGCCATTATGCAGAAAAATTTATGCATTCATTTCGCTATTAATGACAAGACAAATAACATTTATATTGCGCTTTTCTCCTGGCGGACTCAAAGCGCCAGAGCTGCAGCCACTATGGCGCGCTCTATAGGCAGTAGCAGTGTTAGGGAATCTTGCCTAAGGTCTCCTTACTGAATAGGTGCTGGCTTGTACCAGGAACTCTTCTATGCGTACATTCCTCTTTCCAATGCGCAATTTTGTTAGCATACAATCGTACGCGGAAAAATAGCAACTATGATGTTTAGATGCGGACTACGATGCGTAAATTTGCACTGGTGTAGTTTATGCTCATCCCTGCTATAGACATTATAGGCACTGGCATGTGGGATTATAGGCTATAGGCACTGAATGTGATTTGGACGGTATGCTTATTGACAGAATAGGCAGCGTTTCCTTGTGTGACTCGGGTGCAAGAATAGCTGCGTATTCTGCAGTAGTGGAAACAAGCCGTTTAGAAGATCCGGGCCCAACAGTTAAAGGGGTTCTTTCGCGAAAAAAGTAGGCAGTTAAAAATGTGACAGATGACAGGTTTTGGGCCAGTCCATCTTTTTAAGGGGGATTCTCAGGGCTTTCTTTGTTTTCAATTTCAACAGCATTTCCTGAACAGCAGTTTAACTGCCAAAATAGCAAGATACCAGCCGGCCTCCCTAATCACTTGCACACTATTATGTCAGTTAGATTTTGCAACTGTTGTTCAGGAAATGCTGTTGAAAACAAAGAAAGCCCTGAGAATCCCCCTTAAAAAGATGGACTGGCCCAAAACCTGTCATCTGTCACATTTTTTAACTGCCTACTTTTTTCGCGAAAGAATTCATTTAAATAACTTTCTTGCAGAAACCCCTTGTATCTGTCAACCACACCATATGATGGAGAAAGCAGTGATCTGTCATGCTGTTGAACAGCACTGCATGTCCTTGGCTGAGTTACAACAACTCATCAAACAACTCCTCAGAGTTTCCACAAAAATATATTTGCCAGCATTACCTTAGCAGCCCCCTCCCTGAACCATCATTGTGTGAATAGAGATGAGCAAGCCCTGAACTTCAGAAGTCTCTACCCCCCAGCTATCAGTTTTACAGTCTGGGCTTCCCTTTGCATGACGCTTTAGTTATAAGCGTTAGACTTGAGAGAGGTGACAACAGTGCGCCAGCCGACTCAGCGATCTCTTGTTTACCGACTGGAGAGGGATAAGCTGACTTGACAGCGCTGCTGCAGGAATACCAGAAGAGGATGTTGTCGTGTTGGGGTTAAATGCACTATGCTGATTATCTGCTGCAGTTTCCTGCCCAGATGGGAGGAAGTGTAACTCAAATTGTATCTGAGGGCTGTTTTGGGCGGTGAAAAGTGACAGAGAGGGGCTGTGACTTGTCACAACTGCCGGAGAGAGGTAGGGAGTGTGCTGCTTTACTCTGATGGGTTAAACTACACGCTGCAATAAGAGCTGACAGTCTCATCCATCCTGGGGTGTTTGCTCTAGTTCCTTGCAAGGTATGTTTAGGTTCCTGCCGTTGTAGTTTGAGAACTCTGTTAGTTTATGTCTGCGTGTTGGGTTGGCGTGGCTCTGTAAAATGTATAAGCTATAGGCTCGCTATACATCAGCGGTTCTGGATGTGTGCATAAAAATATGATTTGCATATTAGGGAGTAATGCATCATGGGTAACCATGCTCACTGGATTACTGCAAATACCTTCTGTTTTTAACCATTTAACAGCTACATATAGCAAAGCTGTATGTATGATGCGGGTCCGATTTTTTTTTTCTGCTGCTAGGGAAGGGTGCCTATCTCATCCTGGCAGGGTATGCAGAGTGGCGCAGGGAGCAGTCATACTTGCCTCTTCTGGGCGGCCAGATCAGATTCTCCTTTCCTCCACTGGCGGCGCTACAATGCTGACATCCTCTTTGGCGTTCCAATCACATGATATGACATGTGATTGTAACCCAAGGGATGGTGTCAGCATTGCAGCACCACCCTGTGGCTGAAGAGGGTTAATGGAAGAGTCTCTTTCATCATCTGCTTCCACCACCGGGTGGCGCTGCAATGCTGACTCCATCCCCTGAGTTACGATCATATGCTATATCATGTGATCGAAAGTCAGAAGATGATGCCGGGGGTGCAGCTCCGCGGGTGTGTGAAGAGGAGAAGCCAATCCAGATAAATCATGAGGCGGCACACCACTGGCTGCAAATATGCTTGTATTAAGAAACAGAAGCACTACATGTTACGGAAAATCCTTCATCAGGTTATGCACCTGATGAAGGATTTTCCGTAACATGTAGTGCTTCTGTTTCTTAATACAAGCATATTTGCAGCCAGTGGTGTGCCGCCTCATGATTTATTTGGAGTGTTACTAGGAGACCGTGTGAGCAATCCGGTCGAGGCTCGGCACCGGCAAGAACGGTAGAAGAGCATAGGCAGCCCTTCTACCGCTCCCATCATATGCGATGCGCAATCGCACTACTGCATGCATTTTTCAAGAATCACAGCGCTGTAGTGAATGGGATCAGCAGCGCAGCGCATAGTAGTGCAGATGGCGTGCGATTGTACGCGTTGTGTTCCGATCGCACAACCATCTGCGCTAATTGATTTGAGAGAGGCCTTAGGCAACAAAACTATATATATATCATTAGAAGATGCCCTGCACACATTATCTAACTAGAGATAATACAATGCAGGGCTGTTAACAGGTTAAAAGACAGTTATATTCGGTGTTGTTTTTTTAGTAAGAGGGCTTTTTGGTCTGTTTTAGCCCCGTATACTCTTCTAGCAGTTCTTCTGGGTCAGCATGAGCTGTCTCGGTACTCTGTATTGTCTTCTACAGCTTCTCTAGTACACAGATGCCATGGTCACTTTACTTTTTTCAGTCCTGCCAAACCGCTGAGCACCAATGTTTAATCTCACATCTAAATGTCCGTCATCTAATAATGGTAGCAGCTAAATGTCTGTGCAGGGACTTTTGAGAGCAGCTATGAAATTGCAGGGCACTGCTCAGGATGGCAATGGAGTGTCTGTGACGTGTAGTAGCAAGGTTTAAAGTTCTGCTAGCCACATATTTTCATAAAGGAAACCTGTAATTACTTAAAAAAAAGTTTCATATACCTGGCGCTTCGGCCGGCCCCTTGCAGCCGTCCTGTCCTGCGCCAGTACTCAACGATCCTCCGGAGGTTTTCTCGTACGTGCAGCCAGCGCCGCACAGGTGTATTGGCCAACGACTTTTTTTCTGTAAAGATGTACAGAGGCGCCAGAAGAATAAAATGCACTAAAATCGTCTAAAACGGTCAGGAGGCGGTGGTGGACCAGTCACTCCAAAACAGACACAATGCTGTCGAGTGAGGTAATAACGATTTATTTACATACTCCTAAAAACAATTGGCAACGCGTTTCACGGGCGTAGTCCAGGCAGTAAACAACGGGCTTCCTCAGGCAGTAAACAACAGGAGTATCACACTGGAATTGACAGAGACAAAAGCGTAATCAAAACGCTGTGTGTGGCATAACTGTATCAATATGTGCGACTGTATGGTAAAAGTTTAGTAATGAGGGACATGGCAATATGTGTGGATACATGTTGTGGGATAATAAACATATAAAAATACACATAAATAATTGTGCAACTAAAACGTACATAAGTAACTGAGGGTCTTGTGTGTGTGTGTGTGTGTGTATCAATACGATGAATACTAGCAGATATATCAGTGTGCAGAACACAATACAGAAGTATAGAGTGGTAGAGGGGAAAGGGAGGGTGTATCTGTGTGGGAAAGTGGCTAAGTATGCATAGAGAAACTGGGCATTAAGATAAAATAAGTAGAGCAATAGGAGGTAGAAAGCATGTGTAATAGTGCAAATTGTGAGATATGGGAAGAGGGATCTATGAGGGAGTAATTATAAATAGTGACACTTAGCAGCAAGAGTTCCAATATCAGCTTGGCACCTCTGTGCTGGTGTGTCGGCGTGAGGGTGTTTTATAAGCCAGCTATTTGCCAACAATTCAATTATAGACTATTATGGGGCTGGGGCAGTGCGGGGGTGGGCGTGGGCAACGGGATGGCTGATGTCCAATAGGGGAGCCAGGTGGGCGGGGATTGCCCTGTCTATCTAGGAGGAGTGCGACGAAAGCGTCGCACCTCTCAATAGCGGCAGGAGCGGTGGGCAGTGCGACTATGACGTCGCACCCCCGGAATGACTGCGCATGTGCGGGCTACGAGATAGCCGCGCGTGTTATGCAAATGGCTAGAAGGGCCGGTCAGAGAGATGTGCGCCTGCGTGCCTGTACTTAATGTGCAGGGACTGCCATGTTGGTAAAGGGAAAACACAATGGGAAGGGGCTCTAGGTGAATAGAGCCTGGGGAGTAACTAAAATAATAAGAAAAATTCATCAATGACCCAATATTGAGTTGACTACGATAAAACACTAATTATGGCTTGATTATTTCTAATTTAAATTGATGAAATGACAGTACAGTGCAAAGTCACAATAAAACATTGCCACCTAGTGGTATAAAAATAAAACGCAAGCTGATAATGTCATTTAGGCAGTGTAGTAAAGTGCTCAATGTGCCTGACAGATAGAAATATTCTATGGGACCAATATAGGAAGATACATTAGTTGTATCAGACATAGAGTACATTGAACTGCACCATAAAAGCGTTATACAGAATGACGTAATGTAAAGGGTATATAAAAGAAATATAAAAATACAATCATAAATTAAAAATCAGAATAAATAATAATAGATAATGTTAGACTCCAAGCCATCTTTACCTGCAACCAATTACTACGTGCTTAAATATTATATCAACAGAACAAAATAGTCCTAAACAAGTCCTTAACTACCTAACGACTGTGTCATGCCAATGGGTGTGAACGCGGCGGCAGCCCCAGGACCGCCTAACGCCATTGGCATCAAGTCCTGGAGCTGCAGTTTCCTAGGGAATGGCCGCGCGCATGTGCAATCATTCCCTGCCTGTTCACGGAGTTCTGTGATTAGCCTGCTAGCTGCGACAAGTGGGCTGTTTGTAAATGAAAGGTCTCCGGCAGCGCTGTATGAGATCGGCGATCCCCGGCCTCTGATCGGCCTGGGATCGCCATTCTCTCATAGGCTGATGCCTATGAGAGGTGGAACAGGACGGATCACCGTCCTGTTCAATGCAGGTTCTAGGAGGGGAGGAGGGAAGGGGAGGGAGGGAGGATGAAACAGCCTGATACAGGCTGAAAAAAAAAAAACTACTGCCACAGCGATCGGACACCTCAGGCGGCATGTCCCCTAAGGGACAAAAAAAGGAGATGAGTCAGATCGCTGGGCTCCATAACTGGGCTGTGCATAAGGCTGAAAAGCCTGCACAGCTCAGTGCAACAAAGCAGAGCCTGGTCAGTAGAGGGGTTTAACACTGCGGTCCTCAAGTGGTTAAAGAGGAACTTTAACCAAAGATTGAACTTCATTCCAATCACTAGCTGATACCCCCTTTTCATGAATAGATCATCAGGGGGGGGGGGGGGGGGGGTCTGTATGGCTGATATTGTCTTGAAACCTCTCCCACAATGTGATTTCATAACCAAGGTCCTGACAGTTTGCTGTCTGTGAACCTTGTTGCATTATGGGAAATAAAGTTTTTTTTTTTCCAAATGCCAAGCAAGCAGTATCTCCCTCTGTGCATAGAACTCTCAGTAACGAACATGCCGTACCTGGCAGGAGTAAAGATGTCGCCACTTGTGCTAAATATCAGAAAGTAAATCAGGGAGAGGAAATATTTCACAATGGGCAAACACTTAGTGCACACATGGCTATGCGTGAAAGATCGCGATTTCTGTCATGTGCGTTTTTGTGTTTGTAGTGCGTTTTTTTTCTGTGTTTGCGTCTTTTTTCCCGCATATTAGTTTTTCTAGAGTTTTGTGTGCGTTTTAATGTGTTTGCGGTTTGCATTTATAAAGCGCATATGCGTTTTGTATGTGTTTTCCATGCATTTTTCTATTGCGTTTTATGCAAGTCACTAGGAAGACAACAGGAAGGGGAAATACATCAGAAAACATAACAAAAAAAAAACGAATTGAAAAATGCATGAAAAACGCATACATGCATTACATTGTGTTGCCAATGACTTTCATTATGTGCGTTCTTGATGCGTTTTTGAAAATGATGCAACAAAACCAGCGTTTTTAAAAATGCATGTTAGAAAATGCATACAAAATGCATTCGCGTTTTTATATGCTGTTTTTGATGCGGCCCATTGACTACCATTGCAGGCAAAAACGCTGCGTTTTCCGCAACACTAGCGTTTCTGCTAAGTGTGCTCCTAGCCTGAATAAATCATCTATAAATGAATAATATAAAAAATGTTACAATTGTATTAATTATGTTTTCTCTGGGCAAGTGCTGTAATTGAGCATCTGTTTTCTTTGTACCTGACCTAATACACCATCCCTGGTGCTTGTTTTTGGTTGAGCCTCACACTATTCAACCCACAGAAAAGGGGAACATTCTGTCACATCATACATGAAGAAAGTTGCCCAAACTTGGAAGAGGAAATTGCGAAGGTTTTGGAGACCGAATAATCTCAAATCAAAATCTGAGCTGGACAAAACCTGCATTGCCAAATCTGAGAGTTATGCTGGGAATACACGGTTCGTTTCTGCTGTGCGTTTCTCCTCTCAATTGTTTTTGCCGCTTGATTCGGCAGTCGATTTTCTTATCTTACGCTTGTTTTTCTTATCTTTTTGCATTCACTTCTATCAGAAATCGAGCAGCAAAAGGATGGAAAGGGAGATCAGACATGTCGGAAATTATCTATCGAACCATCTTATCACCTAAAAAACGAACTGTGTATTCCCAGGTACATGTTTATAGCAAGCTCAATGTTGTCTAGGTGAGCACGATCCCTGGAGGTTGGGGAGTAGTGTTGGGCGAACAGTGTTCGCCACTGTTCGGGTTCTGCAGAACATCACCCTGTTCGGGTGATGTTCGAGTTCGGCCGAACACCTGACGGTGCTCGGCCAAACCGTTCGGCCACATGGCCGAACTAAGAGCGCATGGCCGAACGTTCCCCGAACGTTCGGCTAGCGCTGTGATTGGCCGAACGGGTCACGTGGTTCGGACCCGAACGCGCTCTGATTGGCCGAACGGTCACGTGGTTCGGGTAAATAAATACCCGAACCACGTCATATCTCCGCCATTTGTCTGTGGGTTTAGCTTTGGGTAGGCAGGCAGTGTAGTTCGCGCTCCAGCCACGCTAGCCAGGGTCCCCCCCAGTCATTGTGTGTCGCAGCTGGGAACAGTAGTACACCGCTCGCTCAGCCACACTATATATAGCATTGTTTACTGCCACTGTGTACCTCGCTCAGCCACACTATATAGCATTCTGTGTACTGTTCTGTGTCTGCTGGGAACAGTAGTACACCGCTCGTTCAGCCACACTATATAGCATTCTGTGTACTGTTCTGTGTCTGCTGGGAACAGTAGTACACCGCTCGTTCAGCCACACTATATAGCATTCTGTGTACTGTTCTGTGTCTGCTGGGAATAGTGGTACACCGCTCGTTCAGCCACACTATATAGCATTCTGTGTACTGTTCTGTGTCTGCTGGGAACAGTAGTACACCGCTCGTTCAGCCACACTATATAGCATTCTGTGTACTGTTCTGTGTCTGCTGGGAACAGTAGTACACCGCTCGTTCAGCCACACTATATAGCATTCTGTGTACTGTTCTGTGTCTGCTGGGAATAGTGGTACACCGCTCGTTCAGCCACACTATATAGCATTCTGTGTACTGTTCTGTGTCTGCTGGGAACAGTAGTACACCGCTCGTTCAGCCACACTATATAGCATTCTGTGTACTGTTCTGTGTCTGCTGGGAATAGTGGTACACCGCTCGTTCAGCCACACTATATAGCATTCTGTGTACTGTTCTGTGTCTGCTGGGAACAGTAGTACACCGCTCGTTCAGCCACACTATATAGCATTCTGTGTACTGTTCTGTGTCTGCTGGGAATAGTGGTACACCGCTCGTTCAGCCACACTATATAGCATTCTGTGTACTGTTCTGTGTCTGCTGGGAACAGTAGTACACCGCTCGTTCAGCCACACTATATAGCATTCTGTGTACTGTTCTGTGTCTGCTGGGAATAGTGGTACACCGCTCGTTCAGCCACACTATATAGCATTCTGTGTACTGTTCTGTGTCTGCTGGGAACAGTAGTACACCGCTCGTTCAGCCACACTATATAGCATTCTGTGTACTGTTCTGTGTCTGCTGGGAATAGTGGTACACCGCTCGTTCAGCCACACTATATAGCATTCTGTGTACTGTTCTGTGTCTGCTGGGAACAGTAGTACACCGCTCGTTCAGCCACACTATATAGCATTCTGTGTACTGTTCTGTGTCTGCTGGGAACAGTAGTACACCGCTCGTTCAGCCACACTGTATAGCATTCTGTGTACTGTTCTGTGTCTGCTGGGAACAGTAGTACACCGCTCGTTCAGCCACACTATATAGCATTCTGTGTACTGTTCTGTGTCTGCTGGGAACAGTGGTACACCGCTCGTTCAGCCACACTATATAGCATTCTGTGTACTGTTCTGTGTCTGCTGGGAACAGTAGTACACCGCTCGTTCAGCCACACTATATAGCATTCTGTGTACTGTTCTGTGTCTGCTGGGAACAGTAGTACACCGCTCGTTCAGCCACACTATATAGCATTCTGTGTACTGTTCTGTGTCTGCTGGGAATAGTGGTACACCGCTCGTTCAGCCACACTATATAGCATTCTGTGTACTGTTCTGTGTCTGCTGGGAATAGTGGTACACCGCTCGTTCAGCCACACTATATAGCATTCTGTGTACTGTTCTGTGTCTGCTGGGAACAGTAGTACACCGCTCGTTCAGCCACACTATATAGCATTCTGTGTACTGTTCTGTGTCTGCTGGGAACAGTAGTACACCGCTCGTTCAGCCACACTATATAGCATTCTGTGTACTGTTCTGTGTCTGCTGGGAACAGTAGTACACCGCTCGTTCAGCCACACTATATAGCATTCTGTGTACTGTTCTGTGTCTGCTGGGAACAGTGGTACACCGCTCGTTCAGCCACACTATATAGCATTCTGTGTACTGTTCTGTGTCTGCTGGGAATAGTGGTACACCGCTCACCCGCCACTGTATAGCATTGTGCACTGTGTCGCTGCTGGGAATAGTGGTACACCGCTCACCCGTCACTGTATAGCATTGTGCTCTGTGTCGCTGCTGGGAATAGTGGTACTGTATAGCATTTCTGTACTGCCACTGTACTGCTGCCAGTCAGCGTGTACTGTAAGGATAAGTGAAATGAGTAAGAAATCCGGTGAAAGAGGGAGGGGCAAGGGAAGAGGTGTTTCCCCTGACGGTTCACGTACAGGCCACAGGGGAGCACCCAAGAAAACCCACTCAATACCGCCCATGTTGTCCAGGACAACAACCCTCACAAATCCAAAAGAACAGGACCAGATAATTACTTGGATGACCTCTCAAGCGTCCAGCAGTGGGTTAAGCAGCACCAGCACATCACGCACGAGGTCCGAGTCCTCAGCCAGTTACAAGGAGCCAGTGGGCACAAAGCTGACACAACCGGCAGCGACACCACGCACACAACTGCCAGATAACCAGTCCGATGAATTACCTCAGGACACAATGGGGTATTCGCAGGAGCTATTCCCAGCCCAACAAACTTCCACCTTTCAAAGGTCAATGGAGGAACAGCCAGAAATGTTGTGCCTGGATTCACAACCGTTAACTGTGGGAAATGCACCGCGCACTGAAATACAAGGCGAGTCCGAAGAGGACTCGGAAACCCAAATCCCAGAGCAATTTGGGCAGGAGGGGTTGCAATTGCAGGAGGTCGGCCGACAAGATCTGGAAGACGACGTTGGAGTGTGCTGCGCAGAGGTTGTTGTGGGGAGCTCTACTCCACGGCGGCGGCCCACAATGACATATGACGAGTTTGAGGAGATGGAAGAGGAGGGTATGGACAATGTGGACAGAGACCCAGATTTTGTTTGTGAACGAGAACATCGCCGTCGTAGCAGCAGCACAGATGAGTCTGTTGAAGAACCCACTGCTGCACGAGCTCGCCTTGTGCCACAAGGTAGGCGGCGCGCAATTTCAGGCACCACAAGCGTGGAAGTTCAAGTGAGAGGCAAAAGAGGAGCAAACAGAAATCGCCAGCAAGGAGGCAGGTGCTCCAAAGTCTGGGCTTTCTTTGAAGACTGCACTGAGGATGTTACCATGGCGATTTGCAAGGTGTGCAAGACCCGCCTGAGCAGGGGGAAAAGTATTAACAACCTCTCCACCACCAGCATGAGCCGTCACATGCTATCCAAACATCCCACTCTTTGGGCAAACGCGTCAGGACAGGGTACCAGAAACAACACTGCCTCCCTTGGGTTCACCAGACCCGCCTCAGCAGCAGCAGTAGCCCAGCCATTGCGTGGTTCACAACATTCACAAACATCAGACGACGCTGACACTGTCACTTTCCGGAGTAGTGCTCTTGAGGTCTCCCAGTGTTCTTCAAACACAACAACCAACAGCCCTTCCGTGTGCAGCGCTACGGTTCAGTTGTCTGTGTCGGAGATGTTTGAGCGCAAGAGGAAATTGCCAGCAAATGACCCCCGGGCCGTGGCAGTAACAGCCAGCATAGCCAAGCTTCTGGCCTGCGAAATGCTGCCATATCGATTGGTGGAGACAAACAGCTTCAAGGGCATGATGTCAGTGGCCATCCCACGTTACGTGGTTCCCAGCCGCTACCACTTTGCACGCTCTGCAGTGCCTGAGTTGCATGAGCACGTGGTCAGCAAAATAACCCGAAGCTTGAAGAATGCCGTTGCCTGCAAGGTTCACCTCACCACTGACACCTGGACGAGTGCGTTCGGCCAGGGTCGATACATCTCCCTTACCGCGCACTGGATGAACCTTGTGGAGCCTGGCAGCGATTCCTCACCTGCTACGGCACGGGTGTTGCCCACGCCACAAACAGCTGCACCGCCGTCCCTCACACTGGATAACAGCAGCACCTACCTCTCTGACTCCTTCTCCTCCAACGCATCTCAAAGCTGTACCTCATCCGGAAACGCTAACCCAGCAGCAGTAGGATCGTGGAAGCAGTGCAGCACAGCTGTTGGCATGCGTCAGCAAGCGTTGCTGAAGCTAATCTGCCTTGGGGATAAGCAGCACACAGGGGAGGAAATTTGGAAGGGAATAAAGGAACAGACGGATTTGTGGCTGGCACCGCTGGACCTGAAACCGGGCATGGTTGTGTGTGATAATGGGAGTAATCTCATTCGCGCTTTAAGGTTGGCTAAGCTGACACACATCCCTTGCCTGGCGCACGTGATGAACCTAGTAGTTCAGCGGTTCCTGAGGACATACCCAGGCGTGGCCGATCTTCTGTTGAAGGTGCGTCGAGTGGCCAAACATTGTAGAACTTCCAGTACTGCTTCGGGGGCACTCGCCAAGATGCAGGAGCGCTTCAATCTCCCCCACCATCGCTTGCTGTGTGATGTCCCTACGCGCTGGAATTCTACGCTGCACATGCTAGCCCGCTTTTGCGAGCAGAAGAGTGCAGTGGTCCAGTACATGACGGCGCAGTACCGAGGCGCATCCGGCCAGCTGCCAAGCTTCTGTGGATCCGATTGGGCCAACATGTTGGACCTCTGCCAAGTCCTCCAAAATTTTGAGCAATCCACGTTGCTTGTGAGCAGTGACAACTCTTCAGTCAGCATTACCATACCACTGCTGTGTTTACTGAAGAGGTCGATGTTAAAAATCAAGGAAACAGCTGTCATGATGCAACTGGGGGAATCTGAAGGAGAAAACGATCAGCGTGATGGTACCAACATCAGGCCATCCGCCTCAGGGAACGCTGGCCCCAGCAGCTATGACGAAGAAGAGGAGGAGGAACAGCTGGAGTTGGAGCAGGAGTTTCATGCCACCACTGACGAGGGCCAGAGCGGTGCACGTTGGACTTCCACAATTCAACGCGAATGGTCAGCAGAAGCAGACCAGGAGGAAGGTGACGACTATGATGCATCACAACAACTATCACAACGCTCACAAGAGGATGATGAGGATTCTGGTAGGACTCTGGCACACATGGCTCAATTCATGCTAGACTGCATTGAACGTGACCCACGCATTGTGCGCATTCTGGACAACACCAATTACTGGGTTTATACCCTTCTGGATCCACGGTACAAACACAATGTTCCAAAACTGCTTGAAGAAAGAGTCAGACAGGTCAAAATGGAAGAATACCAGCAGGCCCTTGTGGAGACTTTAGAGAGGAGATTGACATCCTCCCCCTCCTCTAGCCAGTTGTACGCAGACAGACTGACTTCCGCAAACCCAGGACGACCAGGAGGGCAGCAAACAACGCAAGCCGCAGCTAGTACCCAAAAGGGAATGGTATCGGCAGTGTCCTTGGAGTGGGAAAATTTTCTGACACCCATGCAGCAGCAGCCCACTGAACAGCAAGCGTGCAGATCCACCTCCAACACCGATCGCCTGGAGAAGATGGTCAAGGACTACATGTCAGATGACGTAGCTGTGTCTAACAGTCCATCTGCACCCTTCAACTATTGGGTATCGAAGCTAGACACCTGGCACGAACTGGCAATGTACGCAATAGAGGTGCTGGCTTGCCCGGCAGCCAGCGTTATGTCGGAACGCTGTTTCAGTGCTGCCGGAGGCATCGTCACAGATCGGCGTATCCGCCTCTCCACAGAAAATGCAGACCGTCTGACTCAAATTAAAATGAATCAATCCTGGATTGGAAACGACTACGCAACACTCCAGGACCCCAACCAAGTAACATGACCAATGAACATCTGGGATGGTTTAGCGTTTCCGGTCCCTGTTTATTGAACCTCTCATCTGTATTACACTTATGACTGCATGGCGGCAAAAAGCATTGCTATATCCGCACGCTTTTTGTCCTCATGCAAGGCCTGTGTTGTTGTGTCTCAAAAAGCTTGGCCTTCTCCTCCTGCGCCTGCTCCTGTTCCATCACGTCTGCTGCTGCTGGGTTAGCATTTCCAGTCCCTGTTTATTGAACCTCTCATCTGTATTACATTTATGACTGCATGGCGGCAAAAAGCATTGCTATATCCGCACGCTTTTTGTCCTCATGCAAGGCCTGGGTTGCGTCTCAAAAAGCGTGGCCTTCTCCTCCTGCGCCTCCTCCTGTTCCATCATGTGTGCTGCTGCTGGGTTAGCGTTTCCAGTCCCTGTTTATTGAACCTCTCATCTGTATTACATTTATGACTGCATGGCGGCAAAAAGCATTGCTATATCCGCACGCTTTTTGTCCTCATGCAAGGCCTGGGTTGTTGTGTCTCAAAGCGTGGCCTTCTCCTCCTGCGCCTCCTCCTGTTCCATCACGTGTGCTCTGTGCTGCTGCTGGGTTAGCGTTACCGGTCCCTGTTTATGGAACCTCTTCTCTTTATTACATTTATGACTGCATGGCGGCAAAAAGCATTGCTGCTATATCCGCACGCTTCTTGTCCTCATGCAAGGCCTGGGTTGTTGTGTCTCAAAAAGCGTGGCCTTCTCCTCCTGCGCCTCCTCCTGTTCCATCACGTGTGCTGCTGCTGCTGCTGGGTTAGCGTTACCGGTCCCTGTTTATTGAACCTCTTATCTTTATTACATTTATGACTGCATGGCGGTAAAAAGCATGCTATCCGCACGCTTCTTGTCCTCATGCAAGGCCTGGGTTGTTGTGTCTCAAAAAGCGTGGCCTTCTCCTCCTGCGCCTCCTCCTGTTCCATCACGTGTGCTGCTGCTGCTGCTGGGTTAGCGTTACCGGTCCCTGTTTATTAAACCTCTTATCTTTATTACATTTATGACTGCCTGGCGGTAAAAACCATGTTACCTGTGCAAAGAAACATGACATTTTCAGCATTTAAAAGACAATTTTTCCTTTGAAACTTTACAATCAATTTTCTCAAAAACTATAAGCTCTTTTTGCTAAATTTTTTTTTTCCTCTTGTACCCACTCCCAAGGTGCACATACCCTGTAAATTTGGGTTATGTAGCATGTAAGGAGGCTTTACAAAGCACAAAAGTTCGGGTCCCCATTGACTTCCATTATGTTCGGAGTTCGGGTCGAACACCCGAACATCGCGGCCATGTTCGGCCTGTTCGGCCCGAACCCGAACATCTAGATGTTCGCCCAACACTATTGGGGAGTGACCCCATAATTTAGCATCACATTAATTTATTGGTTCGTGTGATCCTGTACCTGAGTAGAGATCTCCCGAACGGTTCGCCGGCGAACGGTTCCAGGCGAACTTCGGGTGGTTTGCATTCGCCTGCGAAGGCGAACTTTCCCGGAAGTTCGATTCGCCCCATAATGCTCTATTGAGCAGAACTTTGACCCTCTACATCACAGTCAGCAGGCACATTGTTGCCAATCAGACTGCACTCACTCCTGGATCCCCACCCCCCCCTTATAAAAGGCAATGTCCTTGTGCCGTTTTACTCACTAGTCTTCCTGCACTAATTAGTTAAGGGACAGCTGCTGACAGACTCTGCTAGGGAGAGTTTAGTTAGGCTCTTATAGGCTTGTTCCTACTTCCCTCACTCCCTCCTCCCTCACTCCCTACTCCCTCACTCCCTACCTACCTCCTCCCTCACTCCCTCCTCCCTCACTCCTCCTCCCAGAGGGAGGCTACCTTCAGCATGTAGTGTTGGTGGTGGTATAGCGGTTAAGAGAGCTATCTACCAAGCACTCAGACCTGGGTTCAATTCCCGGCCAAGACCTGGGTTCAATTCCTGGCCAAGGTATATAAGCTGGCTTTTGAAATTCTACAATTCCCTGGAAGATGAGACCCTCCTCCCTCTGGGGGAAGGGAGGGAGAGAGGGAGGAGGGAGTGAGGGAGGAGGGATACACTGCCTGATGTTGTAAAGTAGTGTAGGCCTGTAATTGAACATTGAATGAGATTTGTGACCTTAAAATAGGGGTTTATGTGAAATCTAGATTTTTGCCTGGGACTTTTGATGTGTATTTCACTCAATCATGTCTTCCTCCAGGTATTAGATCCCTTGAAACATGTTTTCTATAATTTTTCCAGCCGGTAGAAATTTTTCTAAATTTTGAAGTTCGCCTCCCCATTGAAGTCTATTGCGGTTCGCGAACTTTTCCGCGAATTGAACCTTCCGGAGATTCGCGACATCTCTATACCTGAGTGGTTTTGATGGAAACGGTCTGCGCTATGATTCTTGTGTCTGTATTCTTTCCATGACGAGGATAGGTTGAGGCCAACATTAGTGAAGCAGAGTGAAATGTTATATTAATATATGCATGTGGTGCTGTCTGTGGATCTGGGCAGCTACCACAAAACGTGAGCAGGACCTGAATGGTGGTAAGGGGTTTGCACATGAACTTGGGTGTGAATCATTAAGAAAATACACGATGATGTATTTTGGTTGGGACTGGACATCAAAAAGCCCTTATATTTGTGCAATGAGAGTTTTTTTTGTTCTCTATTCCTGAGGTTGGGTTGAATGGAAAATTGAAGCTGACGGACTCTCTATGAACTTTTGAAAACTGGAGCGAATCTATTCATGTAGGACTTGTGGTTTGATTAGTAGCGCACATATCATATTGGTATATCTTCATGGATAGCTCATTGTTAGACATGTACAGATACACAAACTGTCAGGTGACAGAGTTGCTCCTTCAAGAAGAACTTTACTGAAATATAGTAGTAGGGGGAGAAAAGAGAAGTTAAACAAATGAAAGATAGATCAAGAAATAATTGATATTCGTCGTATATTTGTTCATGTTGTTTGAGCCTTTGTGAGTCTGCAGGTCAGCATCTTTATTGCTGGCAGTCATGAAAAAACAAACAAAAACGAACAACACCAACTGCCCTTATCTATAAACAAACCTGCTAACAATGTGATAGGCTAAAAGGTTGGCTAAAAGGGAGATATAGCTTACTTGGCAGTTGACAATTGCTGTTATCTCCCCCAGTGCAACGAGGTTCACAGACAGGACACTGTCATGGCTATAGCATGACATCACACTACGGGATGGGCTTCACGTCAATATTCACCACACAGACATAAATACATGATGATCTATTTAAGAAAAGGTAGATATCTCGTGAAAAAAAGCGATATTGGCTACTGATTGGAATGAGGTTAAATTTTGCACTAGAAGTGACTCTTTAAAGAGAACCTGTACTGAGTGAAATTATTTAACAACTTAAGCCCACAGGGTAGAATTTTTTTTGCATCTGAGCAACTTTCACCTCCCATTCATTTGCCAATAACTTTATAACTACTCATCACAATGAATTGATCTATATCTTGTTTTTTCCGGCACCAATTAGGCTTTCTTTGGACAGTACATTTGCTGAGAATTAATTTATTCTAAATCCATTTTAACAGGAATATTAAGAAAGAAATGGAAAAAAAATCATTATTTCTCAGCTCTTGTCCATTATAGTTTGAAATTCATATATGCTACCCTAATTAAAACCCAGGTACTTTATTTGCCAATTTGTCCCGCTTATTACACCATTTAAATTATGTCCCTATCACAATGTATGGCGCCGATATTTTATTTGGAAATAAAGGTGAATTTTTTTCAATTTGCGTCCATCACTATTTACAAGCCCATAATTTTAAAAATATATATTAATATACTCCTTTGACATGCATATTTAAAAAGTTCAGACCCTTAGGTAACGAGTTATGTGTTTTTTTTTTATTGTAATTTTTCTTTTATTTTTTTAATTAAAAATTGTGTGTGGGTAATTTTTGGTGTGGGAGGTAAACAGGTAATTTTTATCATAATAAAGTGTATCTGTGTAATGTAAAAATGTATGTGGTGTAGTTTTACTATTTGGCCACAAGATGGCCACAGTCAAAAAGTCCTGGGAGCGATCGATCTCGCTCCCAGGAAGAAGAATGAAGACGGGGAACTTTTTGAAGTCAGAAAAGCCGCAGCTTCTGAGGAGACGCTGACAGCTTTTCGCCGGGGGGGGGGGGGGGGTTTCCGATCAGTGAAAGGGATCTACAATCCCTTTCACTGATCGCTGGGCTAATGGCCAGTAGTGAGAGCGCGCATGGGGGGGCCCGCGGGAGCGCGCGCGACCCGGGGGAGTGCGCGCAGCCTAACTTGGACGAGATTTCTCGTCCAGTTAGGCTTAAGTGGTTAAAATAAACACATGAGGTAACTTCAAATGAACATTACATAGTTACCTTGCTATTAGTTCCTCTCAGAAGCTCACCATTTTCTTCTGACAGTGATCGCTTTGAGTTCTGACAATATTTTGTCAGAACTGAAATATATCAGTTGCTGTCAATTATAGCTGAGAGGACAACTGATGTGCCAAGTAATGCCTATGTTTTCCTATGGCTCAAGTGGGCGATATCACAGTTTAACAGTGTGCTGACCAGAAAGCTGTTATGGGGTAATGACCATTTTCAAAATGGAGGACCGAGAATTCCCTTGATCACAGTGAACAAACAGGACGTGGGAAAGGAGAAAGTGATTGATGAGTAGACTACTTGGGCGGTAAGTATGACCTGTGTATGGTTATTTTGACTTTTAATTTTCAGTTCAGGTTTTCTTTAAACTTGCTTAAAGAGAACCTGTACTGAGTAAAAATATTTAAAATAAACACATGAGGTAACGTCAAATGAACATTACATAGTTACCTTGCCATCAGTTCCTTTCAGAAGCTCACCATTTTCTTCTGACTATAATCCCTTCCAGTTCTGACAATATTTTGTCAGATCAGAAATATATCAGTTGCTGTCAGTAAAATATCAGTTGCTGTCAGTTATAGCTGAGAGGAAAACTGCTATACCAGGTAATGTCCATGTTTCCCTATGGCTCAGGTGAGCGATGTTACAGTTTAACTGTGTGCTGACCAGGAAGCTGTTATGGGTAATGGCCATTTTCAAAATGGAGGACGGAAAATTCCCTTGATCACAGTGAACAAACAGGACGCGGGACAGGAGAAAGACACTGAGGAGTAGACTACATGGAAGGTAAGTATGACTTGTGTATGGTTATTTTGACTTTTAATGTTCAATTCAGGTTTTCTTTAAAGAGGAGCTGTCAGCCATACTATCTCCGAAAAAAACAACACATATATAAGTAGATAAATACTTGCTCTACTTACATAACCTATGTATTGCACTGGCCACATTTTGATTTTAGTGATTCTTCTACAGTAAAAAAAAAAGAGAAAATCCTTCTTAGCATTTCCCATTTTAGCTGTGGCTATTTTGAAGCCAATTCTGAAGTCATTTCCTCCTTTACTCCCCTCTGCCTGATTTGCCCGCCCTTCACTATAGAAAGTGCATTGTCTTGGCATGAGAAATACTGGCCAATCAGAGAGGAACAGAGGTGTGTGAGAGAAAAACAGGAGCGAAAGAGGCTTCAGCTAATCAGGCTGCATTAGTTAAGTCTGAGGGGAGGTAGAGAAGCAAAAAAAGGACAACCCAGCATGCCCTGCAACTTCCTTTTTGTGTACCTAATTTTGTGTGTAACAAGAAAAGTAATAGAGATTTTAACTTTTGGATTGCCTTGTTAGCATCCTTATTACTTGTTTACCAGATAAAAATAAAGAATTGATTTTTGATTTTATGCCCTACAATTACTCTTTAAACCACTCTGGAATCTTCTAAAGAATGTCCCACAACCCTATTAATAACTAAGTGATAATGATAGGACACACCCAGCAGATAGTCAGACACACTGACCAGTTCAAAGAAAGGTACATGTTGTTATTATTAGCATTCTGAGTTGCATTTCAGGAACTGCAATAAACTGAATACCTGCACTTTATTTGTACTAATACTGACAGTATTTCTATTTCATACACATGCACTTTGGTATATACTAATACACAAATATATATCCAGTAGTATATTAGTTCTGATTGACATTCACTTGGTTTTTGTATTTACTGCTAAATAAAATGGTTTAAGGGCTCATTTCCACTGTTGCGGTGCGGAATCGCCTGGATTCCACCGCGGACGAAATCGCATGCGGATGCGTTTCCGCATGCGGATTTCCCCGCGATTTCGCATGGCAAGGAGCCAGGCGAATTTAACCATGTCACTGCCTGTGCAAAGTTCCATTGCATTTCATGTGAAATCGCATGCGAAATCGCGGGGAAATCCGCATGACAAAGCCGCATGCGATTTCCCTATTAAAAGCATTGCAGGTGATTCGCCCGCATTCCTGCCGCAAGCGAAATCTGACGGCTCTGCCGTGCAGATTTCCCCCGCACGCCAAAACGCACCCGCACGACGCACAAGTGGAAACGATCCCATCCACTTGTATTGACTATGCGAATCCGCATGCGGTGCCTGCATGCGGATTCGCTATAGTGGAAACGAGCCCACATTGCATGCTTCATGTCACAAAATCTGCAGTAACCAAAATCTTGTCCTGACCTGCACCAGTTTGGGTTCAGCAAAGAGACTGTAAAATGAGCTTCCAACACTGTGAGCTCAGAATGCTAAAATGCCAGAAGCTAAACACTCTGGTGAACCACAACTCCCAGCATAGTGATGCACCTCAAGCAGGTTCAAATTGCATTTCTATCATACATGTATCATATTGCGACAATGAGATACGGAGCAAAAATGTTTGAGCGTAAAATATTGACAAAGTGGTCATAGCAGCGGTGGATAATCCAGCAAGCTGAACTTGTGCCTGGCTCAGCCCAGTGGCGTAGCTAAGGAGCTGTGGGCCCCGGTGCAAGTTTTACATGGGGACCCCCAATCACTCTATACATAACAAGTGATACGGCGTACCAAAACCTGCCAATAGCAACTACAGGTGCAAGAAGGGGATGGGGAACAGTTTAATGATTACCACTATTCAAAGTATCTATAGAAGTGATTATTATGAGCACAGGACCAATAGAGAGCTAATACTGTGGTTGAGGAAGGGCCATTCGGGGCCCCTTTGGCCCAAGGGCCCCGATGCGGTCGCTACCTCTGCAACCCCTATTGCTACGCCCCTGGCTCGGCCCAAAACCCTGTGACTGTCAGGAAAACTGGCACCCTCCAAATTCTCTGATTCCCTTAAAAAGACGAGAAACAGCTGACAGATGATGCTACTTGTGTTATCCTGTTGCTAACACTTACTTGAAAAGTTACCGTCACCGGAGTCAAAGTGATGCTAACTACAAACTGGACTTGTTGCGGTAATTAGACTAGGGCAAAAAACAAACAAACTACATTTTTAATTAATTTGCTTTTTAATTAATTTGCTTAATGCCTTTTATTTCATACTGGGGTTTAATCTTTAAAAGAAACACCAGGTGGAAGTAAACTGATGAGATACATATCAGATAAACTGATGAGATAAATATCAGATAAACTGATGAGATATATCTATCCTCCTTCTAAAAAAGACTTTTTTTTTTTGGATATACCACATTTTTATTTTATTTTTCAATGTACTTTTTAAGTTTTTACTGTTTCATTGTCTCTGCTCAATCACACATTCATTGAAGTATGCTAGAGCTAAAATCTATGATCTATTGACACTTTTTATCTATTTACTGCTCTCAGAAGCCATTTTCTGCTAGGAAAGTGTTTTATGGCTGTAATACTTTATCTTTATCAGTGAGGGCTGGGGCACACCGAGTGGCTTTTTGAGCATTTCTGCAGTCGCTTGCGGCTGTGGATACGCTTGGTCAATGTATCTCAATGGGGTGGTTCACACCAGAGCGGGAGGCGTTTTGCTGAAACGCATACTCCCGGGGTGAGGCATTTTTTGGATTACGGAGGCGTTTCTGCCTCCAATGTAAAGTATAGGAAAAATGCAAACCGCTCTGAAAAACAGCAGTTCAGAGCGGTTTTGCAGGCGTTTTTGTTACAGAATCTGTTCAGTAACAGCTTTACTGTAACAATATCTGAAATCTACTACACCAAAAACGCTTCACAAAACCACAAAATGCTAGCTGAAACGCTACAGAAAAATAAGAAAAAGCGTTTCAAAATCTGCTAGCATTTTGCGGATCTGCTAGCGGGTTTTGCTGTGCACCAGGCCTTAGAGGGTTATAATAGTCCGACCCAGTCCTGACCTGGACAGAAACTGTTACTTGCATACCTGATGTTTAACTCTTTCACGCAGGGAATGAAGAAAAGGAACAGAGCATACTTATTTGTGTTCTTGGCACTGTACATATCCATGTCTACCTTATCACTTGTCACCTCAGATATCTTTGAGTTCTGGTGCACACCAGAGCGGTTCTGGATCGGTTTTTTAAAACGCTTGCAGGGGGAAAAGCGCTTGGCTAATGAAAGTGAATGGGATGGTGCACACCAGAGCACCTCGTTTTCTCCACAAACACAAACTCGGGGGCTGCAGCATTTTTTAGATTTCTGAGGTGTTTCTGCCTTCGCAAAACAGAGACGTGGTGCAAGACACGTGATAGAGGCATTTAAATACAGTAACCATATTATATAATATATAAAGTATTGTTAATATATGTTATATAATAAACTATTGTTCCATAACAAAGTTTAAAAAAAGAAAAGTTGACTTTTTTTTTTTTACACAATATTTCAAACTGAAATGAATCTGTAATACTGTGGTCTGTTTTGTTAAAAAACACATTCTGATGTTTCTCCAAGAAATACAGAGAAGTGATCAAAGTTTGACTCTCTAATGGAACAGTAAAACCTTGCATGTTTGCAGCTCTGCATCATTCTGTTAGAAGCACCGCCGTAAGTGTCATTTGCTTAAAGGGCCACTTTGAAGACACATTTTTACCCAGGTTTCAGCAGCAGGAAGGCTTCTTCTTATATAGCCAGACGGAAAAAAAATGTTCAAAGGTAATTTTATGAGCATTTGTAACCTGGAAGAATGAGTCAAAACTTCCTTTATTGCATCAGTTTGCAAGGAATTTGTGAAATGGTTAAGTTCTGGCTTATCTCTACTTCTCAGTGATAGTGCCAGTTTGCCCAGAACATCACTTTTCTTGTGGCCGTGGCCAGGGGCGCAACTAGAAATCACTGGGCCCCTCTGCAAAACTTTGGATGGGGCCCCTAATACCTCCACACCCCCCCCCCCCCCCACACACACACACAGACACACACACACCACCACCACCACCACTTTTCAGCACAGGTAAACTGAGAACCAATGCACAGTTAAACTGAGATGCAGTCATTAGAACATTGCAGGACACAGCACTTGGGGAGGGGTAGAAAGGCTCGGGGTAGAACAGTGCTATACACAAGACCCTGCTGAACACTGAATAGGGACTGTCTACAATTCTTTGTCTGCAAAACTTTGTATGATTCCTAATCAGTGGCTGAGCAGATGCAGTCATTAGAACAATTGTGCAGGGAGCAGAACGTTTTTTCTCCCCTTGCCTTTAGTTGTCAGTCTCTCAGGACGGGGCCCCCTATGGCTTCTGGGCCCCCCTGCGGCTGCATCCCTTGCAGGGTCTATTGTTACGCCCCTGGCCGTGGCATTCTGCACAGTGAACAGTGTTGCCACACTCAGTAATCCTGGTAGGTGACAATGTTGAGGTAAATAGAGAAAAGTATCCAGGCACCAGTCGCAGCAGAGTGATGCTAAACAACCTTTAATTCATCCCCATAACACTGACATGCAACAAGTGGAGGCCTGACAGACGTTTCACAGGACTAACCTGCTTCTTCAGAGGCAACCATTACCAGTCAGTGTTATGGGGATAAATTAAAGGTTGTATAGCATCACTCTACTGCGACTGGTGCCCGGATACTTTTCTCTATTTATGGCTGATTGATCTGGAGGCACGGTTGCCTAAACTTGTTACCCCTGTGTGTCTGCTGTCTACAGCATCTTGTGTCAATCACTCCTACCTACTATTAGGTGAGAAATGTAAAGATAAAATGAAATGTCTGCTAATTTAATTGTCAGTCAGTATGAATTGTGTGCAACAGCATTAGAACAAACAGTGAGCATCTTTTATAAAAGCCCCGTTTGCGGGAAAGGAGGGAAATTTGGGCGCACGGCAACAATTTACCTTATTTGCAGCAAATTTTGGCGCAGATTTTATATTGGTACGTATGGGGCAAGGATGGTAGATTTTGCTGCAAACCACATGTTTGCAGCGGCACCTCGGGGCACTGAAATTTACATTTTCTGTCGCACATTGGTTTAGGCATCACCAGTAGGGAGGTTAGGGTTAAGCGCCACCGGTGGGGGGAGGGAGGGGGATAATAGGGTTAGGCACCAGGAGGGATCTTAGGGTTAGGCACCTCCATGTGGGTTAGGGTTAGGCTTCGGTAGTGAAGGGTTCCGTGTGAGGGTAGGGTTATGTTTAGTATATAATGTTTAGTAGCAATTACCAATATTTTACTATCCGAATCCAGCAGTAGACTATTACTAATTTTAGCGATATTCTACCAGCGACAATCCCATTCCCTTTTTTCCAGGCACCTTTTTTCATGTATGCTAAATATTTAATGTTGGCCATTATACTACATAGATACTACATAGATATGGTGAGATCAGGTCTTGCTTTATTCCCATGGACACTTTTTCAGAAATGTTCTCAAATTGACCCACGTTACCTAGGTAATGTGAGCATTGGGTTAAGGCTTGGTTCACATGAATCTGGATCATAAACTGTTTTATGTTAGTGTGAACTGAGCCTTCCAATAATCATGTTACCTAGGTAACAAGGGTTGCATAATACACACTACCTCATCAGCGTAATTAACAATAAAATTGTCATGTGCTCACTGCCAACGGCAACTTTACCGATGGTTTGTGCATATTCCCTATTGCAAAGGTATAAAGACCAGTGTTCTCCCCAGAATTTTTTTTCCAGCCGGGTGGCATGAAAAAGTAGCCGGGTGGGGCGAGATGATAGAATGCAGGGCCGGTGCTTCTGTGCGCAACCCTGCTTACAGCATAGGAGAAGTTGAGCGGATGACAGCCGGGTGCTCATCAAAACTAGCTGGGTGGAGCACCCGGCTAAAAGAGCCTGGGGAGAACACTGTAGATCAGGAGTCTCAAACTCAATTTACCTGGGGGCCGCAGGAGGCAAAGTCAGGATGAGGCCGGGCCGCATTAGGGATTTCACAATCGCGGCGCATCGCCGCCTCTGCCCGCCCCTCTCACTCTTCCTTCACAGAGAGGGGCGGGGAGAGGCAGCGATCCGTGCGGCGATTGACGTCGGGAGGGGCAGAGCTGAAGCTGAAAGCTCTGCCCCTTCCAGGAAATGCCGGCGGATTTCCCCCCGGGCGATTTGGGGGCTCTGCAGCCCTCATTTAGCGGCGGGGATGCGGCGGATTACTTGGGAGCACTGAAGCGAACTATAAGGAAGCTTTTGCCGGCGAGGGTCACAAAATATTGTATCAAGGGCCGCAAATGGCCCGCGGGGCGCGAGTTTGAGACCCCTGCTGTAGATGTTCACTGTCCCTTTAGATTTCTGTTTCAGAATGAGTCCATTGGCTACAGAGGTCTCCTTTATTACGCCACATCTGTAGGTTTGGATGATGGCACACCTCCAGGTGTTATTGACTCCCAACAACGTAATTTATTGTTTTTACAATTTGGGCATCTGTGTGTTTGTACTGATCTTTGTAAAAACTATTCCATTCATACTTCTTCTCTACTGTCTTTCTTAGGGATCGGGAGGGTGAATAGAGGAAGGACACTCTACGAAGGTCAGTAAGTGTTTTTCTCATCCTCTCAGTAGACCATTATTGACTGTTGTTTCACACAATGTCCAGGAATTCAATTCCCCAGCTCAGCATTCAATTCATTATTATTGTAAAGCTGCCATAATACGTCTGCAAGAAACCAGGCCCTTGACGGCTTCATACCTGTAGTGTTTGAGTTTCATTATCCACAAGTGTTCAGGGCATACCTCTTTGGAACTAATAGGGAGGCGCTGATAGAATTGGAAAATGAAGGTTCCTATTTAAAGCTGAACTGAAAATTAAAAGTCAAAACAAACATACACACGTCATACGTACCTCCCTGATAGCCTAGTATTAATCTCTTTCTCCTCTTTTGCGTCCTGTTTGTCCTCTGTGAGAATAGAATTCATCATCCTCCATTTTAAAAATGGCAATGACCCTGTAACAGTTTCTAGGTCAGCACACTGTTAAACTATCCCCCACTTAAAGAGGGTTCTGTGGGGTATAAAAAAAAACTAAAAGTGTCACTTACCTGGGGAATCTACCGGCCCTCAGCAGCTATTAAGTCACTGAAGCCCCCTCAGTTCGCCGCCGCTGGTGACCTGCTAATTATTCATCTAGTTAGACGAATAGCACTACGGCTGCGCGTCCTCGCTCCCGCACGCATTATCGGGAGCTTACTGTGCAGACGCAGTACAAGTAAACGTTGTTCTGCACCTGCGCAGTAAGCTCCCGATGACGTGCGCGAAAGTGAGGATGCACACGGCCGTGCAGCCGCAGTGCTATTCAGCTAGTTAGAAGAATAATTAGCAGGTCACCGGCGGCGACGAACAGAGGGGGCTTCAGTGACGGCGTGGGACTTAATAGTTGCAGGGGGGCGGTAGAAGCCCCAGGTAAATGACGCTTTTTGGGTTTTTTTTTACCCCACAGAACCCCTTTAAGCCACAAGCAAACATGGAGATTACCTTGCACATCAGTTGTCCTAACTGACAGCAACTGCTATATAACTGGCAACAACTGATATATTTCAGTTCTGACAAAATCATGTCAGAACTTGAAGGAATCGTTGTAAGAAGAAAATGAGCTCTTAAGATGAATTGACTGGTGAGGTAAGTATATAATATTCATTTGCAGGTACATCATGTGTTTATTTTAAATCATTTTACTCGGTTCAGGTTCCCTTTAATGCATTAAATAAGAAAGAGATTTCCCAACTGCCTTCTACCTCCTAAGATAGCTGGGGATCTATATACCACCTCCACTGACAAACGTACAGTCTGTTGCCCTCTGAGTTTTATGATCCCCTATCCCAATAAAGAATATATATATTTCTTGTGACAATTTCAGTCATCTTGTCAGTGGTGTAGCAATAGGGCAGGCAGACTGCATCAGGGCCCATGGACCAGAGGAGCCCACCAGGGGCATACGTTTGTTATTGGCGATATTGTATTGGCACAATAATTATAATATCCATAACATTATGTTGCCATTCTATAATGGTTGGCAGTGGTTGTAATTCTTTTTGCTACCCTTCTAATGCCCCCTACCCTATCCTCGCTAACTTTCTTATAAATACGCCTAATGCTAACCTTTCTATTCATACTCTTAAGGGCCCTTTTCCACCAGCACGTTTGCGCTGGCTGAATCGTAAAAACGCAAACCGCCAGCGATTTTACAATCGCTACGGTTTGCTTTTTAACATAGGAATCGCGGTAGGTCATTTCCACAACCGCGATTCGTTTTTGCCGGGAACGCGAACGCGCGGCGGAGCGATATTTGCCGCGATTTTGCTATGCAGTGCATAGCACAGCAAAATCGCGGCCGCGAACGTCGGGGAATCGCCAGTAATTGCGATTCAGCAATCGCTAGCGTTCAGCGTGAACGCTAGCGATTGCTAGTGGAAAAGGGCCCTAAAGGAGCACTATTGCTAATTTCATCTTTTTACCTTTTCGACGCCAATGCAGCCTAATCCATTTTATAGTAGGGAGGCATCACTGGTGTTAGAGCTGCCGTTATTTTCCACCCCTCTGTGCAGCTCCATTTACTTTGTGCCACCTTGTAACTGCTCTAACGTACAGTTACATAGCTCACAGCAGCCACCGTAAAGTGCAGGACGTGGCTGCGAGCGGCTGTGTGTTGAAACAAAGCACTGCCGCCAAGGACCCCTTTTGCTAAGCCGGCAATGAAACGGACACCTATTGTCCGTTTCTATGGTAACCCGACTGGCTTCTGAACTGCGCAATCTAGCGGCTCTTTGATGCCGCCGCTAGATTGCGCAGTTCAGAAGCCGGCCGGGTTACCATAGAAACATAGAAGCGCTTGTACGCGCTTCTATGTGCTAAAAAAGCGGACTCATTCACTTGCATTGCTGTGCGCTTTACAGCTCAACGCACAGAAATGCCTGCAACACTACGTTTCTGTAACGCTGCTCAGCGCAGCGCATAGATGTGAACCAGCTACATTTAGTTACATGGAAAAATCAATACCTTGCTGAACGCACAGGGCAGTGCGCTGTGGAAAGCGCACAGAAACGGCCCTGATGTGAACGAGGCCTAAATGCATATTGTCAGTGAACATTTACATTTGAACAGGACTATATACTTAGCAAGGCCATTACTCCAGATAGACATATGAATGTATAAGTGTCTAAAAGAGATGAAATTAGCAATAGTGCTCCTTTAAAGGAATACTGTAGGGGGGTCGGGAGAAAATGAGTTGAACTTACCCGGGGCTTCTAATGGTCCCCCGCAGACATCCTGTGCCCGCGCAGCCACTCACCGATGCTCCGGCCCCGCCTCCAGTTCACTTCTGGAATTTCAGACTTTAAAGAGGAGCTGTTAGGTATAAGGTCTCAGAGCAAATAAACACATATATCAGTAGCTAAAGATTGGCTGTACTTACATTACATATGCATTTCACTGTCCACGTTTGGATTTCACAGAATTTGTATATAGTATATGCAGAGATAGATGCTCCTGACAGCTCATGGCAGGCTCCATGTTTTTCTGTCAAATGTGTCGTCATGTCCTGCCTGCTTCCTGATCACAGATAAGCTTGTACTAAATAACACAGTGTGCAGTGAATATTAATGAGCCATGTGGCTAGGAACAATAGCTGACTCCTGCAGTGTAGTCTGCCCGAGATTTATCAGTGCTACGCGATTACAAGCTGCTGTAACGTCTCATTAGCAGCCGAGGGGAGAGCCCCAGAATGCTTTGCAGTATGGTATGCGGCTTGCGTCTTCTTAAGAATAACAGACTTGCTGATAAGCACACATCAAAGGTAACTGAGATTTTTATCTTCACTAATTGCTTTTGGGCTTCCTTCTAAACTGTTTAACACAGGAGAATAGAGGTTTAAATTAGCTTCTGCAGCCTGACAGTTACTCTTTAAAGTCAGAAAACCACTGCGCCTGCGTGGCCGCGCCCTCCCTCCCACTGACATCACCAGGAGTGTATAGCACAAGCCCAGTATGGTCTGTGCCTGCGCAGTACACTCCTGGTGACATCAGCGGGATTGAGGACACTGCAACGCAGGCGCAGGGGTTTTCTGACTTTAAAGTCTGAAATTCCAGAAGTGAACCGGAGGCGGGGCCAGAGCATCGGTGAGTGGCTGCGTGGGCACAGGATGTCTGCGGGGACCATTAGAAGCCCCGGGTAGCTTCAACTCATTTTCCTCCGACCCCCTACAGTAGTCCTTTAACCAATCGCTTGATAAACATTTATGCCACTCGCCCTATTACTCTGTGTACTTGTCAAAATTACCATGCGGGCACCCCACCTCCACTTACCAATCACTTGCCAACCATTTCCAACGACCATTTCCCTAACACTAGTGCTGCCAGCTGAATGATTCCCAAGCATACTGTATATGAAAAGTTCAGTTCTAATTTAAAGAGAAACTCCGACCAAGAATTGAACTTTTTTCCAATCAGTAGCTGATACCCCCTTTTACATGAGAAATCTATTCCTTTTCACAAACAGACCATCAGGGGGTGCTGTATGGCTGATATTGTGGTGAAAGCCCTCCCACAAAGAGATTCTGAGTACGTACTCTTGGCAGTTTCCTGTCTGTGAACATTGTTGCATTGTGGGAAATAGCTGTTTACAGCTGTTTCCAACTGCCAAAACAGCAAGCAGCAGCGACATCACTTGCCAGCAGTAAAAATGTCACCATGTGATAAATGTCATAATGTAAATCAGGGATTTAAAATATTTTACAATGGGCAAACACTGACTAAATCATTTATACATAATTATTGTAAAAATGAAGCACGTTTTTATTACATTATTTTCACTGGAGTTCCTCTTTAAGTGCCACCATGACAGCTTTCTCACTTGTGTCCAGGTCGTGGTGTTTGCATAATGCTTGCCAAGTACAACTCCTTTTTTTTATCTTGGATAGTGATAGCTTCATGAATGAAGATTGGAGATGATGGCGGTGGTTGTCCTCCACACAATGTATTGTTTTAGGCAGAAAGAAGTCTAGAACCATCCCTGCCTTCAGCCTTTATTTTGCAGCCTTCTAGGTTTCTTACAAGACAGCAATCATGTACGGGCACAGAAGGCTTTTATTTCCTGGTAGGTACAGACTAACCAGCAAGCTCATGGTGACCCAGAACTCATTGGAGTGTGTAAGGGACTACAATGGTCCTAAAAGCATTCCTGGTAGGAATGCTTTATACGGGCTAAAACTGGTGTCCTATATTCTTTATTCAATACTGTTGCCATCATAGTGTTGGATTTTCATTTGCTATGATACAGTTCCTATCCATTGGAATGATGTTATTATTATTTTGATGGCAGTGGACTTCTTGTTATCACTAAATGTATTTATTTTTATCCATAGAATGTTTTATCTTTGGCAATGTCAATTTATTGCGGTGAGATTTTCACCTTTTTGTAAATGAGAAAATGGCAAGTACGAGTAGTCAAAGAGATGCAAATAATTTCAATGCTGATGCACCATTATAAAAATGTTGCATGCAAATTGATGCAGCCTGAAAGTGAACCAATCAAATCCTGCTGTGGTAAAAAATGATTTTCAAGCTACATAAATTTGCATACAAATTTTGCATAATCCTGCATCAACTCAAAATTATTTGCATCTTGTTGATCATCCCTAATGGCAAGTGTGTTTGATTCTTATGTAAAAAAAAATAGCCGCAAGTCTTGGATAATAGCAGTCTCCCTTGTTTGGACTTCTGCATCCACCCACCTTTCCTGACCCTTTCTTCTGCTTTCTCTTCTCTCTTCCAGTTTCTTTTTCCAGCTTCTGCTTATTATAAAGGGATCTCAACTCTCTTTTTGTCATTTCTTACTTGTTTTACCCCCCCCCCCCCAAAAAAAAAAAAAACAAAACAACAAAAGAAAACAAACAAACCAGCCAGAAACGGCAATTTACTTGTTAAAATTTGTTTATTGGATGTACTGAGAACACTGATGGAAACATTTTTCAGTGACAGCGAACAACATTGATTTATTTGTTCAGAATATTACTTAAAAGAACTTTGTATTAAAAAGTGGATTGTTTGTTCTTGTAAGATGGGTGTAAAAATTAGTTTATGATTTACTGAGATGATAAATGATATGTATATCCTCTTCAAACATATAAAAAGTGAAAACAAAAAATCTGCTGTAAAGAGGCAGAAGCTTACCAGACAACTTCTAAGCTGAATACTAAACTGACGATGCAGGAAGATGGGTTCCAGCGATTTCCCTGATCCGCCTTCCTGCTCACGGGAACATGTAACGGCACATGACGTGCAAGAATGAGAGTTCAAACGATCATGGAACTTTGTGTGTGAATCGTCGGGGATCTTAAAGATCTGATCCTCTGTGACGGCCATTATCGCCATGGATTGCCAAACTTCGTTCATGCTATCGCGTGCCTGTACCCACTTCTCGAGATTGTGGAAGTGATTGCTCGTTTCTCAGAAAATTGCTGGTTGTCAGAAAAATAATTGTAGTGGGTACGGGATTTTCGAGTCACCAATTAGCTTGGTGCGGACACTGCTGATTTGTTGAGGATTCTCTCTGTATTGGATGGGCATTGCACATTTGCTGGTGTTTTTCTAAATCACAGTTCATGTTGCAGAAAATTCAGGAAGGTTGATGTCTTGGATATCCCTAATATGGAAACCCTTAGACGTAGAAGGGTGTAGACAGAGGGGATTCAGGAAAGGCTCCACGCCCACTATGATGTGCTGGCCATTATGCTGTTCTATTGCTTACCATCTCTGCTCCCACTGTCCAGTCAGAAAGTTGCATCTGGAAAAGCTGAAACTGGTGTGGTTTGGTATCTCCCCATAACCCCTGATTCTCTGTGATGACAATGAGGCCTAGTGATTAGTCACATAGGCACTGACTGAGAGTCATCCTTGGGGAGGGTGGAGGGGGAGGTGCTAGGAGGCCTGTCTTGCCACAACCAGGATTCCGAATCAATTTTATTATTCGCCAAGCACAACTGGGTCATGCCAGAATTGAATTTGGCACAAAAAAAAGCAGGGCTAAAAGTAGGAGATAGGACACACAATACACAATATACAATGCAATATACAGCAATATATGCAAATACAGTACAATAAAGGAAGTGACTCAGTAGACACCTTATCCATTGGACACACAATAAGGCATTGACTCAGTAGGCAGTTTATCGATAATTAATAACTAGCGTGGCGAGAGTTCAAGAAGTTGACAACCAAGGGGAAAAAGGTGGTTCTATGCCTTGAGGTCCTGATGGGGATTGTCCTCCGGCCTGATGGGAGCTGACTGAAGAGGTGGTGACCTGGGTGAGAGGGGTCGTTGGCAATCCTCAAGGCTGCTTATGGTTAGTGTTGTTGTTCAAAGCTGGTTTTCCTTATTCGGAAACCTGGATAAAGCCGTTCACAGCAGTGCAGCACCAAATACAAGTGGAGAAGTTCATGGAGTTGCATCCCACATCACAGTTCACGTGACTCTGTTGTTTTCTCCTTCCAAGCTGTAGAATGCAACTACAGGTAGTCCCCGGTTAACGAACGAGATAGGGACTGTAGGTTCGTTCTTTATTATTATTATTATTTATTTATAAAGCGCCAACATATTCCGTGGTGCTGTACAATGTAAGAAAACAAACAAGGGATACATAATGATACAGACAATGATATACATCAAATATGAACACTGATACAAAATACAGCACTGCTGATTACAATTTGATTTAACATGATGACTAAAATGTATAATTGTCTAACAATGTGCAAGCAATTAAATTAATAACAGTCCATGACACAAAAGGATGAGAGCCCTGCCCTTGCGAGCTTACAATCTAAAGGAATGGGGTGGAAACAAGAGGTGGGGATGTATACAGTATATGTACAGGCAGTGCGCAATTAGGTTATTTAGTGGGTGCATGGCCTAAGCTAGAGAATATGCTTGTCGGAAAAGGTGGGTTTTGAGGGAGCGTTTAAAAATTTCAAAGGTGGGAGAGTGGCGAATGTGTTGTGGAAGGGCATTCCAGAGGAGGGGTGAGGCACGTGAGAAGTCTTGTACACGTGAATGTGAGGAGGTAATTGTAGAAGAGGATAGAAGAAGCTCGTGTGCAGATCTGAGATTGCGGTTGGGTTGGTATCTGGAGACTAGTGAGGAGATGTACAGGGGAGAGAGATTGTGGAGAGCTTTGTAGGTTAGGGTTAAGAGTTTGAACTGAATCCTCTCATTAATTGGTAGCCAGTGAAGAGCTTGACAGAGAGGGTCAGCAGAGGAAGAGCGAGAGGAGAGATGAATGAGTCGAGCAGCAGAGTTCAGTACAGAATTGAGCGGTGTTAGTCGGTTAGTTGGAAGTCCACCAAGCAATATATTGCAATAGTCCAATCGAGATATAATAAGAGCATGTACTAACATTTTGGTTGTGTCATGGGAGAGAAAAGGTCGGATACGTGCTATGTTTTTCAGGTGGAAATGGCAGGAGCTGGTTAGGGAGTTAATGTGAGGAGTAAATGAGAGAGAAGAATCAAATATTATCCCCCAAGCACCGTGCTTTGGGAACTGATGTTATAGACGTGTTGTTAACATTTATTGTAATATCAGGCAAAGGGGTGGACAGGGATGGTGGAAAGACTATTAGTTCAGTTTTATTCATATTAAGTTTTAAGAAGCGAGAGGACATGAAAGAGGAAATAGCGGCCAGGCAGTCGGGAACCCGTGTGAGGAGGGAGTTAAGGTCTGGGGCCGAGAGGTGCAGTTGTGTATCGTCTGCATATAGGTGGTATTGGAAACCAAATGAGCTGATTAAGTTACCAAGACCGTGCATGTAGATGGAGAAGAGGAGGGGACCAAGGACAGAGCCTTGAGGTACCCCTACAGACAGAGGATGTGAAGAGGAGGCCTGATCTGAATAAGAAACAGTGAAAGACCTTCCAGAGAGGTAGGAAGATATCCAGGAGATAGAGAGGTACTTTATTCCTATAGATGAAAGGATCTGTAGGAGTAGAGTGTGGTCGACAGTGTCGAATGCTGATGACAGATCTAGTAGGATGAGTATGGAATAATAGCCTTTGGATTTAGCTGTGAGGAGATCATTAGCTACTTTGGTGAGGGCTGTTTCAGTGGAGTGGTTTGGCCGGAAGCCAGATTGGAACTGATCAAGCAAGGAATTTGCAGATAAATACTGACTTCGTTCAGCATGAATGTGGCGTTCAAGTAATTTAGATGCAAATGGAAGAAGTGACACTGGGCGGTAGTTAGCAAGTTCGGTGAGGTCTAGAGATGGTTTTTTAAGTAGTGGTGTTACAACAGCCCTCTTGAGTGAGGATGGAAAAATTCCGGTGGAGAGGGACAGCGATGTTAGGGCAGGAATGAGGGATGTGGATAGCTGTGGAATGAGATGTGATGGGATAGGATCCAACGAACAGGTGGTTAGATGGGATTTGGAGATAAGGGAAGAGAGCGAATGTTCGGAGAGTGGAGAGAAACTGGAAAAAGAGCAGTCAACAAGAGGAGTGGAGGTGGAGTTTGATGTCTGCGTGGAAAACACACTACGGATTTTTGCAATTTTATCTGTAAAGTATGTTGCAAATTCTTCAGCTGATAAGCATGAAGAAGGAGGAGGAGGGGATGGACGGAGAAGGGAGTTGAAAGTACTGAACAGGCGCTTTGGATTGTGCAAGTGGGAGGATATGAGGGAGGAGAAGTATGATTGTTTTGCAGAAGAGAGAGCGGTTTTAAACTTGTTCAACTCTTTTTTGTAAGTAATGAAATCCTAATTAGTATTAGTTTTTCTCCAACGGCGTTCAGCTACCCTAGAGTACCCCTTTAGCTGTTTAGTAGCTTTGGTCAGCCAGGGTTGGCGACTGACACGGTGTGGGCGGACATTGGTGAGGGGTGCGATTTCATCCATTCGTTCTTAACCTGAATCTTTTCTTAAGTTGGAACATTGTGTCACCTCTGTCCATTGTACCTCCTGAGTGCCCCTGTGCCTCCAGTGTCCCCCTCTGTGTCACCTCTGCCCCTGGCTGTACCTGCTTACACAAGTTTAAAAGCCATTTTTTTTTTATCTATTTTCTTAAGAACTATTTTCTCTTAAAAAAAAAAGTCCAATTTAAAAAGATTTTTTTTGACTTGTTCCCACAGAATCACAGTTGGGGACTACCTGTACTTGACTTTCTCCGCTCATAAGGGCGCTGAACTGCTGTGTATGGCATTTTCTGGGCTAATGAATAAGCAAACCCGGATTTGAACACTACTTATGGTGGTCATACACTAGACAACATTCTTCATGGATTAGACATTAAATTTGGTAAAAATGAGGATATAAAAACATATTAAAAATGATTGTACTCTTGATCAATGTTTGATTGTTGGAACATTGATCATGAAAAGCAGTTTTTATGTACTGTATTTAAGCATGCAAATAGGGGTAGAATCAGCTCATCCAGGAGCGGCGCGCAATCAATAGCTTCGATGTCAGTGGCTGAGATCTAATATAATATTAAGTGGCGAAAGGAGGTAGACAATCAACAATAATGTCAGCTGGATATTGATTGTTCGCAGGCTCTAGTGAGGCATGAAAAGCTTTCTACTGCAGGAGCAGCAAGGAAAGCATGAGGAGGGCTTCATGTGCAATGATCAGCCAAAAGATGAAAACTCCCTGCTTAGTATCAATTAACAAAACTGGGGACACCGAGAGCCCAATATAGTGTAGTAAGCAAAACAAAACGTTGGCATTGAAAAGTATATAGTGTATATACTCACAAAAGTGGGTTACCTCCTAGGTAACTACTGTACAGGCAGGTGAGGAGATTAGACCTCACTCAGGATTAAAAGTCGCTCTCTGTAAATCAGGAAAAAAAGAGATGGGGATTGACCCCTCCACCAGGGGTGGATATTGGTAATATAAGAGTGAACAGAGGCGCCAGCAGGATAAAAGGTACTAAAAAGTTTAAAATCCCTCAGGAGGTGGTGGTGGACTCGCCTCCCCAAAGCAGACAAGATACTGTCAGCTTTTTAACAACAACAGGTTTATTTATATACTCCAGACAACTATACAACGCGTTTCGCAGGTATATTCCCGCTTCCTCAGGCAATAACAAATAGGAGTACACGCTGAAGACTCTCTGGCTTTTCAGCGTGTACTCCTATTTTTCTCAGACATGCGATCGGTCGGAGAGATTTTTGCCATATACATTTAGGCATTCTAAAATACGTAAATACGATCCTGATGTCAAACTTTATATATGCTCTTAACCCTTTCCAATATTAATTGATCATTCATGTACATGGGGGGAGGGCTGGCACACGGGTGATCTTTCTGTGCTGTACCGCTGGAAGCTGGTGGGGTCTCTACCACGTTACACTAGTACAAGGAGATGGCCTGTCACTCAGGGAGGGGGTGGCGCGAGAGCTCTAGCTCCACCCCACAATGCACGCGTGTCAGGGTAATGCGTAATTACATAGTGCATTGTGGTTCTGGAGGGGAACCAAGTGTCGCACCTCGTCCAACACACTTCGATCCAACTAGCCTCATGCTGTGTCAGGCTACGTCCGATGATGATGCAGGCATTAGGAGCTCAAATAAGTCCAGGTAATGTTTATATTATGTGGTGATTGGTGTCAGACTTAGTCTGACACTCTGATCTAAAGGGGCTGTCGTCGTTTTGGATTAACTGTATCCAGGGCCGGATTTGTACTTTTTACCGCCCAAGGCCAATGTCACCAGCCGCCCCCTTTCAGTATAGGTAGCAAGATAACCCTTCCCTCCAGAATCGGTAGCTAGATGACCCCACCCCTCTTTCCCTCTAGTATAGGTAGCCTGATGACCCCTTCTCCTCCCCCTCCAGTATAGATAGCCAGATTACTCCCTGAATCCCTTCCTTTCCCACTCCCCCCTTTCAGTACAGCTTGCCTCCGCACCGCAGCAGCCATCAGTGTCACTCACTTCTCTGCTTATCTTCAGTGTAGAAGCTTCCTCTTCCCCTCCGTCTCCAATGCTGCCAAAGTCCGTAGCTGTCCGCCACAATGCCAGATAGCTGGCAGCAGAGTACTCGCGGTCAGGCACTCACCTGATCTCCCTGCATTGCAGCATTTGCAAGCTTGCAAATGCTGCATCAGGTTAGTCTGCTGCTTTGGTGCCCTTGCTCTTGTGGTGCCCTAGGCCATGGCCTAGGTGGCCTAGGCCTAAATCCGGCCCTGACTGTATCTGACGAAGGTGCCTGCAGTGGCGGCCTTCATATTCCTTCTTGTCGAACAGAATCCGACATTAGGAGCTGGGGGGAATGGTCCCCTGTGATTGCAAATGGTTAATAGTACATAGCAGCAGCATGGTGGCATAGTGGATAGCTCGCTTTCCTTGCAGTGGTGGGTCTCCAGAACACTATCTGCATGGAGTTTGTATGTTTTCCCCATGTCTGTATGGGTTTTCTCCGGGCACTTCTGTTTCCTCCCACACCCCAAAACATACTTATAAGGTAATTGGCTTCCTCTAAATAAGCCCTAGACTACCATACACTTACTACAATCATACATACATAGACATATGACTATGGCAGGGATTAGATTGTGAGCCCCTCTGAGGGACGGTTAAGGGACAACACAATATATACTCTGTACAGCGCTGTGGATGATGGCATCGCTAGATAAAGTCTAAATGATAATAAACATAAATACCGTATATTCTGGCGTATAAGACGACTGGGAATATAAGACGACCCCCCAACTTTTCCAGTTAAAATAGAGTTTGGGATATACTCACCGTATAAGACTACCTCTCTTCCGACGCACACCAAATAAAAATAAAAACAAAAAACATCATAAATATGTGCCATGTATGAACAGATACTGGGGCTGTACTGTATGTGGTACCCAGTATATAACAGTATATAGGCAATTCACTGGTTGGATTGGTCAACTCTCCCTCTCCCTAAGCAGATTGGTCAGCTCTCCTTGTCTACCTGTTTATTAAAGTGGTGTGGAAGAATAGATTGTGCTGTGCCCATAAAACACGCCTCTTTCACCCTTCTGACCCACCCTGTATCCTATTTACCTCCTTCTCTGTCTCTCAGATCCAGGGCCGGGCCGAGGCATAGGCTGGAGAGGCTGCAGCCTCAGGGCGCAGTGTAGGAGGGGGCGCAGAATTTATTCAGCTGTCACTCCTAATTGTGTTTGAAGCAGAAAGAAATAAGAAAAGGGGATACATGGCAGTGACTGCAAGCCAGATAACTCGATAGTAAGGTGTTGGGGAAGTTGTGGGCCCTGTGGTGCCTCTTAGTCTAATAGCAATCAGTGTGTGACGGCTGGGGTGGCAGGGATGGAGGGGCGCACTTTGATGTCTCAGCCTTGGGTGCTGGAGTACCTTGTCCCGGCTCTGCTCAGATCTTGCAAATGCGCATCTTTGCCGCTTCAATACAGTCCTCAGCAGCGAGATCTGAGAGGCGGTAACAGGATAAGGCGTATCACCCGGCATCAATGACACGCGGCCTATTATTATTATTATTATTATTATTATTTATTTATAAAGCGCCAACATATTCCGTGGCGCTGTACAATGTAAGAAAACAAACAAGGGATACATAATGATACAGACAATGATATACATCAAATATGAACACTGATACAAGATACAGCACTGCTGATTACAATTTGATTTAACATGATGACTAAAATGTATAAATGTCTAACAGCGTGCAAGCAATTAAATTAATAACATTCCATGACACAAAATGGTGAGAGCCCTGCCCTTGTGAGCTTACAATCTAAAGGAATGGGGTGGAAACAAGAGGTAGGGATGTATACAGTATATGCACAGGCAGTGTGTAATTAGGTTATTTAGTGGGTGCATGGCCTAAGCTGGAGAATATGCTTGTCGGAAAAGGTGGGTTTTGAGGGAGCGTTTAAAGATTTCAAAGGTGGGAGAGTGGCGGATGTGTTGTAGAAGGGCATTCCAGAGGAGGGGTGAGGCACGTGAGAAGGCCTATAAGACGACCCCTGACTTTTCAGAAGATTTTCAAGGGTTAAAAAGTAGTCTTATACACCAGCATATACTGTACTATCTTAGACCAATCAGATTTTTTTTAGATTGAAAGTAAAAAAATTACAATCATATTTATCGTAAAAAATCATGTAGTGTTACCATTGTATATACACACTGAAAATAGGTTCATATTTATATACATTTATTCTGTGTGATTGGGTGGGCACCAATCAGAACAGATATGACGATTGAGTGAGATCTCATGGGTAATTCATCTTATTTCAATGTTTCTCAAATTAGGCAGAATTGTTTTTCTCTAATTACCAGCATTGCTGAAATAAACAGGATATATGCACTGCTAGTTTCATTTTCCAATGCCCAGACTTCAGGAAAATATTCAGCAATTTGGGCATATTTATGACAAGTCAGTAATAAAATTGCTGTGCTGGTATCAATGCTGGCACATTGTGAAATATTCAAAACAGACAAGGGCAGAGGATGTGCAGACAAAGCCCAGACCTCTTATTGCAGCGTCTGCATCTACAGCCATGTTACAGTGGGCCACATTTACTAATCTCCATAAGTGATGTTTTTTCTTTTGTGGCAAAATCTGAGACTCCCTCTGAGATCATATTAGACCAACATTATGCTTTTTAAATAGAGCAGAGAATTTCCACAGTGTTGTAGAAAGTACATTAAACACTTGATATCACTAACTGCCTCTCAAAGCAACTTACAATCTTGGAGTATGGAGAAAGTTAGAGATCCTAGAAAAAGCCCATACAAACACAGGAAGAACATAACATCTCCATGCAGGTAGTGTCCTGAACAGGAATCACACCTGAGACACTAGTGCTGCCACCTTTCTGCCCTTTGGAAATGTTACTGAAATAAGTTCTCTCTATGTGGGTGCATGCATGTGACTGTAATCATACTTTTTGTTTGATTGGAATCTCATGCACCACAACCTGTGCAGAACATGGCTGTGAAGTAGGAGTCGAGGAGTCAGAACAATTTTGGGTACCCGGAGTCAGAGGTTTGATAAAACTGAGGCGTTGGATCATTTTTGTACCAATTTTTGTACCAACTCCAATTTTGGGTAACTGGAGTCGGAGGTTTCATAAACTGAGAAGGAGTCAGATGATTTTGGTACCGACTCCACAGCCCTGGAGAACTTTATTTTTCTCTTTTCTTTGTATTTTCTGGAACTCTTTTCTTTGTATTTTCTGGTCCAGCGCATTTGAAATCTACGTCCTGCTTGTGGCTACGCGGCTCTGAGAGGATGTAGATTTCAACATGGCCGCCGCTCACACCCTCCGCTCCCGCCGATTTATGACGTTCTGCCCCGCCGCAACTCACTTGCACTGCCGTCCATATGATGACAGAGCACTATGAGCTGGTGAGGAGCCGATTTCATTGGCTCCTGACCTGGCTTACATTGATGGACAGGGCCAGGAGCTAATGAAAGTGGCATGACCAGCGGGAGCCAGAGACTGCTGGTACGGAAGTAGTTTTAGGACAGTTTTAGGGAAATAAACAATTACTAGTTTGGATACTGTAGAAAGCAAATAATTTAACCTGTGACATTCCTTTAATGTAATGCTAAACATAAAAAACAAAAACAATTTGCAATATACAGTAACAAATAAGGTTTTTTTGTGGTAAGTAGTGTACTTATCTCACATATGTCATAAAATGTATAGTCAGGGTTTACGTAAAGCAAACCTAATCTGAAAATAAACTTGCTAGGTAAGTAATTGTATGTGTAGTGCTAATAGAACATAAGCAACACGGCCTCATACAAATTAACAATAAAAATAAAAATATGTAAGACTAAATTCTAAACAGCAGTCATGACAGCCGGATGTAAACTCAGCTCCATTTTGTAACAAAACAGAAGTAATGCCCCATTGAACCTATCTGTACTAAAACTTATCAGCTTAGCTTCCTCCAAAGATAAGAGAGGGTTTTACTTTCCTATTTACTTTTTTAGGACATCAGAATAAAATAAACTTTCTGTTTGACAAGCTTATTTGCATAGATAACAACTCCAGTTTTTTTAACACTTGCTGTACTGAAAAACAGAAAGGGACCTCAAACAATTTATTAGTAGGACTAGTACTGCATGTATCAATGTTTATCTCATCACGTCTCATGTTAGTTCAGGTATGCTTTAAATTAAAGACTAATGAGTAGAGGGGTCACACATTCCAGATTAAAATTATACTGTACAGTACATCAAAGAAAAATGTTCCTTTGCCTAAAGCATTGTAGAGGACACTGTATGTAGTAAATGTGGGAATGTGTAAGGAGGAGGAGCCGAGCTGCATACATACGTGGGCACAAAAATTAGAGATTCATTTAGAATTTGTACTGGGAAATGTTTTATGAGTAAATCAGGGGTGACAAATTCAAAGTGATATGAAATTGAACACTGGGACCAAGTCGCTGGCCAACCTCAATGTCTAATGGTCTTATAAAGTTCCCTGATGCCCACCCTCCCCTATAGTTTCCTGGTGTCTCGTGCCCCCCCCCCACTTCCTCCCCCATACAGTTCCCTGGTGTCTATTGCCTCCTCCTTCCCCTATACAGTTCCCTGGTGTCTAATGCCTCCTCCCTCCCCTATACAAGTCCCTGGTGTCTAATGCCTCCTCCCTCCCCTTTACAGTTCCCTGGTGTCTAATGCCTCCTACCTCCCCTATACAAGTCCCTGGTGTCTAATTCCCCCTCCCTCCCCTTTGCAGTTCCCTGGTGTCTAATGCCTCCTACCTCCCCTATACAAGTCCCTGGTGTCTAATGCCCCCTCTGTGAGGAAACGCGGAAAGACAGCCGCGTGAGGCGGCTGTCTCCGGGAGGGGCATGGCGGAACGCCGCGGTTGGTGCGCATGACCCTGCCGCCGATACTTTGTTCCAGTGCGGGGAGGCCGCCGCCAGTGCCGCTGGCGGGGCGACCAACCCCGCGCATGGGGCAGCAGGTGCAAGGCAAGACAGTGTTGGTGTGGCTGGGACCCATAGTCCCTCTAGGTTTAGAATGCGCGCGGAGAGGCAGGGCTTATGTGGCAGCCAGAAGTAGGTCAGCTGACCAGGCTGGTCAGCTGACAATTCAGAGTCCTCTCATTGGTCCAGCACTTGGGGAGGTGCTGGAGAATAGCTGTGTATATATACTGCTGGCTGTTCAGTTGCTGGTTGTCTGGCGTTGCGATCACATGGTGGTAGCACTCAGACCTGAGTCAGATCCTAAAGTGTGCCGGGACCAGCTGGAGCTGTAATTCTACACTTAGCTAGATTCTGTTGATAGTTTAAAGTACTAGTTTGTGATTATCTGTTGTGACTTTCTGCCTGCCTGACCATTCTCCTGAACTCTGATCCTGTACTTTGTCATTCTGATACTCTGTTGCTGAACCCCGGCTCGTCCTTAGACTCTGCACCTGCCTTCTGATTTTGTACCTCGATATTTCTGATACCCTGTTGCCAAACCCTGCCTGTACTTTAGACTTCGCCTTTGTCTTCTGAATCTGTACTTTATCTGTCCGTGTGTTTACGACCTGGCTTGTCCGACCTCGAGAACCGACCTTACTGTTAGAGGCGGTTCCCAGTCCTGATAGTGACACTCCCTCTTGAGTGTCACTCTCGTTCTGTCGTTCCTTCTCTCAGCCTGACTCCTCCCTCCGGGAGAGTCCAGATGGAATTGTGCACTACTCCATACTGCTCTGAGGCCAGTCCTCTCATTATTACTGTTTGCACCAAACACTCTCACTCTTAGGTGTCCAGAGGTTAGCTAGTATATCTGATTATCGGTGATACTGCAGATTATCAATAATCGGGTATATATCTGTATTCCCAGTGATACTGCAGATCACCGGTAATCAGATTCTCTCTGTGTTACACCGATCATTACACCCTCCCTCCACTTTACAGTTCCCTGGTGTCTAATGTCTTGTCCCTCCCCTATACAGTTCCCTAGTGTCTAATGGTCCTTCCTCCCCTATACAGTACTCTGGTGTCTAGTGGTCCTCCCTCCCCTATACAGTTCCCTGGTGTCTAATGCTTTCCCCCATCCTTCCACACATGGCTTTCCTGGTGATCTAAGGCTTCAACTCCAATATAGTTTCCCTGGTTTTCTAGAGTGGGCCAAACATAATGTAAAGTGGGGAAACCAGTTGCAGGCCAAATTTGATGGCTCTGCTCACCAGTTTTGGTCTGTGGGCCAGAGTTTGACATGTATGGAGTAAATGGAAAACGTGCATGTGGTGTTCAGGTCCCCATGAAAGGAGAACTTCATGATGTCATTGGGTGGAGCATGAAAAGGAATACATTTTGCAATGTATATCTTTTAAGAAATCTTTTAATCTTTTAAGAAATGTTTTTTAAAAGTTATTATCTGCAAAAGATTTAAAGTGTACCTCCAGTGAAACTAGAAAGTCAATGAGTCCACTTCTTGTAGCAAGTTATTACCAGCTGTGTCTTTACCCACCTCCCAGAAATCCTTCCTGTAGCTCCGGGACAGCCAGCTTCCGGCACATAGCCTCACCTCTCGTTAAAAACCACCATGATAGTTTTTTATTTGAGGTTGCTCCTGGGCTATGGGAGAGATTCGGGGGTAAAGACACAGCAGGTAATTGTAACTTGCTATGAGAAAAGGGCCTGTTAACTGTATAATATACACTGGAGGGTTGCTTTAAGCACTCTTATTGGCTGGTTGACTAACTTGGCGGTCATTCGACCAACCAATTCGATTATTATAATCAAATTGGATCAAAATCGGTTCTGCCGCGTGCATGCCCAACCGACAGTGAGACCAATTTCGGGACAAAAATTGGTTGCATTGTCGACTGTGCATGCTGCAAGATGTTGAACCGACTTGCTCGATTGGGTGTCCGGCGGGAATGGCGTGCAATTTTGCGACAATCGACGAATGTGACGAAACCCCCGGCGCTGTCCTCCCAGTGAAAAATGTCTCCCTGGTTCTCTGTGCAAGGTATACATTACCTGTCCGCAGTCAGCTTGTCCCTCCGCTGCTCTGGGCGCACTCCTTCCTCCATAGACACGCAACATGTGGTTTCCTAGTAAGGGTGCGTGTGTCGCATCACACATGCGTGCCCTCACTAGGAAACCACGTGGGGCACGCCTGTATGGAGAGGAGGAATCCCGGAAGCCAGCAGGGGACAAGCGTGGGCCGCGGACAGGTAATGTATACTTTACACTGGACACGGGGGGACAATTTTCATTAGGGGACAGCGTCGGGGTGGCGATGCGGACAGATACGAAGCACAAGCCCGATTCCGGATGGATTTCAGCATGAAATTGATTGGGAATCGGCCTGTGGTGTACGGGCAGCAGACAGATATCTCTCTAATCAGATTCGATTAGAGAGAGATTTGTCTCTTGGTCGAATTTGCCCATCATCGCTAGATGTATGGGTACCTTTACAGTTACAAGGACAACAGGGTTACCTTTACAGTGTATTTCCACCTTTAGTGGAAAATGTACTATTATGCTGGGAATACACCATGAGATTTTTTTGGCAGATAGATGGCTCGATAGATAATTTCCAACAGGTCCGATCTGGTTTTCGATGGTTTTTCTGATTGATTTCTCATAGAAGTGAATTAAAAACGATTGGAAAATTGATTGGGAAATCGACCGGACAGTAAATCTGCTAAAAAATCTCATCCTGTATTCTCAGCATGAGAGTAGAATCTGTAATATGTACTATGGTATGAGAACCTGGATGAGATCCTGGCTGCTCAGCAAGCAGCCACTCGTTTTGCTCCAATGTTAAGATCTGGGAACCACCTGGCTGTTTACCAAGGTCCTGAAAGTTTGCTCTCTGTGAACCCCATTGCATTGTGGGAAATAAAGTTTTTTTTCCAACTGCAAAGTAAGCAATATCTCCCTCTCCCCGGGCCGCACCGCCAAAAACAGCCTTCGGGGATTACTGCCTTAGCACGCAGTAATCCCCATCTAGCAGCCAGCTAAGCAGGAAGTGATGCTCACTTCTGTGGTTGAAGCGATCACGTGCGCAGAAGCGTATTGCTAAAATATGCTTCTGTGCATGCACGACGCGTAAAACTTGCAGCAGGCATTTTAAAACAAACACGCCTTGCCATAGACTTACATGACTTTATTTTTGGTGGCCCTGTGTTGTTATTGGGTCTACAAGCTATTCTAGCACACAAGGTGGCTACTCTTTATTTGAGAAATTAGCCATTAATTGTATTTCTTTTTTTTTGTTTTTTTTTTGTTTTGTTTTTGCTATGTCTTTAATACTTAACATGTTAAAAGGCCTTGCGGGAGCCTGACATGGACTGGTGCCATTGCGAAAAAGTATTTATGGAAAATCCTAATTCATCTTTCATGGCATGAAATGCATCTAATTCCCATGTGTTGGCCACGTGGGTAATATCTCTGTTTTTTTTGGAATAAAATGCATTAACTGCTTCAACAAAGACGGTCCGCAATATTTCAAATCATATTTAAGGCGTAACAAATGAACAGAACGTATGGTGCGCCTAGATGCTCAATAGTGCACCTTTAATAAAGTCAAGTAAGTCTATGGCATCGCCTCCTTTTTAAAATGCATGCTGCATTTTTTACACATCGTACATGCGCAGAAGTGTATTTTAGCAATATGCTTCTGCAAACATGACCGCTTCAACCAAAGAAAAGGAGTGTCACGGCCGGCTGCTAGACGGGGATTACCGTGTGCTAATGCGGTAATCACCGAAGGCTGTTTTTTTGGTGGTGGTGCGGCCCGGGGACCGCACCGCACTGCTACCACCAAGTGTGGTAGCAGTGTGAAACTATTGCTTGCTTTGCAGTTGGAAAAAAACATTATTTCCCACAATGCAACAAGGTTCACAGAGAGCAAACATTCAGAACCTTGGTTTACATTACATTACATAATTACATTACACTGTGGGAGGGTTTTTACCAGAAAATCATCCATACAGACCCCCCTGGTAATCTATTAGAGAAAAGGTAAAGATTTTTTGTGGGAAAGGGGTATCAGCTACTGATTGGGATGAAATTCAATCGTTGGGTTCCTCTTTAACCTCCTTTGTGGTAACCCCGAGTCAGGCTCGGAGTAAAAGAGGAGTGGTAATCCCAGGGAGGTGAGTCTTTGCAGGGGCTGCTGCAGATCTCTATGCAGTATGTCTTTTTCCTGCTTCTAGGAAAAGAACATGAAAAAATTGTACCGCTTCAAGACCCTAAAATCAGGAGAGAATCATACCTCCAGGGAGGTTAATATTCATGAGCTTCTGATGTTGCACAAGGGGGTACCTGATCAAATGGCATGTGCTATCCACAAGCAGGCCAACCTCGACTTGGATCTCTGGCCGGCGCTCACTGCACACTAGGATTGGTCAGAAATTTCCGAATACCGAAATTTCCGTATACCAATTTCCGAGTTCCCAATCAGAAATTGGCTTAACGCAGCAGAAGTCAGCCTCCTAGTCTTGTGATTGGGCTGAAACTTCTGTGGTATTTAAATTTTCGAGGTAAACCTCCGCTTTCTCTGATTGGTCCAACACTACTCTGGGGAGGATTTTTCCTCTTAGTATCTCAAGTGGAGTTTCACTGTACTAACACAACTGTCACCACGGTTACTTCTCTTTTATAGCGGCGTCAGGCTTTTCTCACTAGACCACACTGGTGAGAATTACTGCTACACTCACATGTGGAGATAAAAAGGAAAACTGTGTGTATCACCCACATAGAACTAATCACAGTGGTGTTATATAAAACTTCCCCTTTCACTTCTACAAATGAAAGTGGTATATTTGTGTACACTGGAGGCTTCGTAGCAGGCAGTTCTTATGCATTCTGATAAAACAAAGAGAGCTATGGTGCTGGGAGTGGTAAGAGCAGATAGTGGGACTGAGTTATCCAAGACTGGTGGAAAGAAAACTGGAGCTGAACCATGCTGTTGCTTAGGGCAATCCATAATGTTCCAGTTGTTAAAGTAAAGAAAGGGGAAGAAAGTGGTGCCCAGGGTATGATAAAACTAGGTTAAAAGTATCTAAAATGAAAAAAAGTTTGAGGTTGCTTACCTCAATGATAACACGTTCAAATAACTTGTAACGTACTTTTAATGTGCACTTGGCAACGCGTTTCGTGGGTCTCAGCCCACCTCCTCAGGCGGAAACAAACGCTAGCTTGATTTTCTTCTGGCATTGTATTCCTCCTGAGTAGGTGGGCTGAGACCCACGACACGCGTTGCCAAGTGTACATTAAAAGAGTGAGGACAGGCCCCCCCACCTGCGCATACAGTGGTTGTGTCAGTGACAACCAGAGTGTATGGATACATAACAGAGGCTTAAGAATAGCACCCACTACCTCTGCCATCAGGGTAGAGGGGCTCTGGTCTAAAGGGGCCAGCTGGTGTAATAACAGACCAGTGGCAGTGGAGCATCTACTTCAAACTTTGAAATACTTGTTGCCATTGTGACCATGAATGATTTGACAACAGGCACACCTTCTAAAGTGTGTGGTGTACCAGTGTCCACAGATTTAAAGTTATGTCTTAAAAGGGGGATGTTTCTTGTGGGAACCACAAAAGTAGGATGAGTGGGATCCAGTGTAGTGGAGTCCATCGATGCTGAAGATACTCAGGCTTTTTCATAAATGTTAAGCCTGTAATTTGCTAAAGGTATCATTGGAGGTTTACTGCCTCATCTACCAACCCCTGTGTCTCCTTCCCTAATGTCTATAATCCACTACTCTCTGGATTGTAAACTTGCAAGGGATGGGACCTCCTCCTAGGGATTGTTATTCTGCTGTAATTTATCATATGAACATGTACCAGTATTGGTGATGTCTCAAACCACACATCACTTACGTACTGTATATATTTGTATTGCTGAAATATGACTGACCCTGCTCCTGCACAAATTCCGTCTTCATAGACTTGCATGGCTCTTTGGTCGGGGAAGTGTACCACAGAGCGATGCAGTGGGCAAGTGTGCAAGGGGCCTTAATTTATAAGCAGGTTCAGAACATTATTTTTTTCTCCTGTCTTCCCCTCTGGTCACCTCTTATCATACCCACTTTTAACACTTCTCTTGATCCTCTCCCCTCCTCTTGAACTCCCTCCCTCAATACATCCACCACTCACAACCTTACAACTCACCTCTTCAGGCAAGCATACTCTCCTACCTAGGACACTCCTACCTTGCCCACTGACCACCATTTCTACAACCCCATACACAGCTTTCCTTCACCAACTGTCCTATTCCTTAAACCTTTGATCTCTCTTTTATTTTTTAACTTCTCACTTTGCAATGAATTGATTTATTTTTTTCCTCTTTGTTGCTATAGTTCCTCTTTACAAATAAGGGTATTGACACTTTCAGTTGGTACCATGTTGTGGGGTTTCTCAAAGTACTTTATCTGAATTAAAAAATCATTGTGGATTACTCAAACCACAATTGCTTTCAGCCTTGAGGCTCCCATTGTTGATCGGCTATTTGCAATTGGTACTGTTATTGGCCTGAGGAAGCGGGCTTAGACCCGTGAAACGCGTTGCCTGTGCTAAATAAATATTGTCTGTACAAAGATCTCATCTTTGAGGTAAGCCACCTCATTTTTTTCAATTGTATCTTGTTCTTAATCCAATTTTATTCACACCGGGCGCCTCTTTTCCCAAACTGGGCATTACGTACCCCCCAACATACCCTGTTGGAGGTGTCTAGACAGACCACACATGGTTTAAACCATAGCGATAATCTGTCACTTTTACCAAGGAGAGCGACCACACCCAGGTCCGGCTGGACCGCCCTGAGTGGAGTCGGGTTTGTTGTCTCCACCTACTTCCTGTGATCGGTTGCCCCTCTGCAACTCGCCTTTGTGAGTAGTACAATTACCTAGCGTATTGATATCCCGTATATGAAAACATATTGTGCTATTGGGCTTCTGTTTTTTTGTCTGTGTCTTTTTCTCGAGGGTGCTGAGACACCCCTACTACTCTGTTACAAAACTGACCATAAGTATGAAATGTACAAAGTGTGTTCCAGTCTTTTTGCTAAAGACACAGAATAAGTCATGTGAGTCTGTTTTTCAGGTCTCATGGTCACATATACTTAATTTGTAGTTTGATGTGCATTTATGTAAACAACAGAAGCATTCAGTCAGGACAGACAACAAGGTGTCTGAAAGGGAGGAACCCATGTGAACACTGTGCTTCCTCATTTTGTGTTTTCTAAGGCAACGTCTATAACCATTAGACACGGAGTAAACATGTGAAAACACGCTTCAACCTCAGCAAGATATCCCATGAGATACGCAAAGCTGACGGTTTTCACATCAGAGACAGAGACTTGTGAAAACAGGAAGGCAAATCACAAGCAGAGGAAGAGGTTACCCAAAATTTGGGAGGGGTATTGTATTTCACTACGGATGCCACCTCTCTGTGTGCGTTACACAATGCAGACTGCCTTAGTATAGAAAGGTGACAGTCGTTTTTAAATTTCAGAAATACACCTGAAAAACAGCTCTTATGGCCCATACTCACTGGCTACAATTGTCGCCGCAACACGTGGCGCGCGCTGCGACAGGTTGCCCGTGAGTATGCGCCGTCGCACGGGCGCGCACCCCGAACTGTCGCCCGCCGCTGATGTCGCCAGGCGATTGGCGCGGTCAATCGCCTGGCGACAGTCGCCGCCGCAACTGTCGCGGACTAGCGACAGCAACCTCCATTGAGGTATACGGAGCTTCCGGCGGGGGGGAGGAGGAACGTTGGCGACAGCTTCCGTCGCGCCGCTGGTCCCTCTTTCGCGTGTGTACGCAAAGGGACCTGGCAAGGAGCTGTCGCCGGCCTGTCGCCCACATGCTCACGTGTGCTGGCGACAGGCACAAAAAGTTGCCCGTGAGTATGGGCCATTAGCACCCCATAATATTATAATATAACTGTATAATGTGCTTCTTTCAAAGTAGATCCGAGATAAACTTTTACTCATTGCATAATTGTGCCCCTTACATATAGTGTATAGGGCATTCCTCAAGCCAAATACCCTTTTTTGTTTTAATACCTTAATTCCCTGTAAACTAAACAAGCCTCGCCCACAGCTCCTCCAGCGCCTAGGCATTCTGAGTCCCATGTAGCAAGTGCTCATGGGAGCTCAGTTTGGGGAGGAGGAGGCTTTTCTTGAAGGAGGAGGCATTACCAGCCAGAGATTTCAGAGGCAAGGGAGTGGAGAGGGGAGGAGAGAGGAGTGGAGTTTTCACAGGCTGAGGGGTGGAGATGCAGAGCAACTTGCCTGTGCAATGATGACAAGCAGAATATGGCTGCTCTCGTATCACAGGAAGAAATAATCATAAACTGTTGAAGCTGTTTGCAGCTAGATTTGCTGTGTAAACTATCTAAACTTTAGATAAGATATATAGACAAGTTACTTGTTATAAAAATAAAAGCGGAAAATAGCCCTGCGTGTACATCACCAAACAGTCCAAAACATATTTTTATTGGCTAATCGTAATCAGTAAAAATCCATACAGATTAAACAAGGAAGTGAACCTCTTTCTATATATAGTCTAGTCATCACTAGGGATGGGAGATGAGATGCAACTAATTTTGAGTTGATGCAGCATTATGCAAATTTTGTATGCAAATGTATGCAGCTTGAAAATGAATCGAATCCTGCTGAGGTAAATTTTTCAAGCTGCACAATTTTGCACACCAAATTTTCCTAATCCTCATCCTGCATCAACTTGAAATGCATCTAATTTACCATCCTGATGCTACATACACACTTGAGATAAAAGTCTTTGGAAATGGAAAGATCACAGACCAATTTTACCCCCTTCCATGTAGTATGAGAGCCCCTCCCGCTGCCAGCAATGACATCTACATTGCTCCCTCTCTCCTACCATCCTCTCTTCTCTCTACTCATGAACTATTCTTATTTCTCAAATCACACATACCTTCCTCCACATCTCTTAAACAGCCCTCTGTCACATACAAATCACATCCTCACCTCTCTCATCTCTGCCTACTACTTCTACTTGCTGCTAGGACTCAATCCAAGACCCTCTCCCAGACCGCACTGCACTCTGGTAAATACCACATCCCGCACTGACCATCCTCACTCCTCCACGCACATTAACCGATGTAACCTGATCACCATTCCTTGCCTTCCCAGCTCTCCCCCTCCTATATTTGGGGCCCTCTGGAATGCACGCTCTGTAGTCAATAAACTAGCCCATGTCCATGATCTGTTCATCACTAATGCTTTCACCTTCCTGGGGCTCACTGAGACATGGCTAACCCCATCTGATACTGTGTCTCCAGCTGCCCTTTCATACGGTGGCCTCAAGTTTAGCCACACACCTAGATCGGGTGACAAACATGGGGGTGGGAATTCTTCTTTCCGAACACTGCTCCTTTACACCGCTTGCACCTTCTCTGGCTTTCTCTTCTTTTGAGGTTCATGCTGTCCGCATCTACTCCCCTCACCACATCCAGGTTGCTGTCATCTACCGGCCCCCTGGACCAGCCTCCACCTTCATTGACCACTTTTCAACATGGCTTCTCCACTTTCTATCCACTGACATTCCTTCCATCATCATTGGGGACTTTAACATCCCCATAGACACTAACTGTTCCACTACCACAAAATTCCTCTCACTCACCTCATCCTATGACCTCTCCCAGTGGTCCTAAACCTCCACCCACAAAGATGGCCACACTTTGGACCTAGTTTTTACCCAGCTCTGCCCAGTTTCCACATTTAATAACTCTTTATTCCCCCTTTCAGATCACAATCTCATAACTTTTACAATCAGCCCCTCCCTGCCTCCTCCAGCTACCGTAGTGCAGCCATCACGCCTATGCAGGAATTATCGCAACCTCAACCTCTGCTCCCTAGCTGACTCTCTAAAACCCCTGGGCTCCCTGTCATCCTACACTGACCCCGAGTCAGCATCCATCTACTACTCCACCACAGTCGCCGCTGTCATGAACACAGCCGCCCCTCTCATCAACTTTCGCCCCCGCCGCATCAACAGACAGCCCTGGCTGACTGAACCCATCAAACAACTGAAAAGACAGTCCAGGGCAGCAGAACGGCAGTGGAGGAAAAGCTCCAATGCAGATGACTTTGCCCACTATAAAAACACGCTGCTGCAGCTCAGGGACGCTCTCTCACTTGCAAAGCAGTCATACTTCTCTACACTAATTTCTTTACAATCCCATAACCCTAAACAACTTTTCAACACCTTCAGCTCACTTCTCCACCCCCCGCCTCCCCCTACAACCACAAGCTTGTCTGCAGAAGACTTTGCAGCATATTTTGTGAGCAAAATTGAAACACTACAGAACAGCTTTCAAAAGCAACCCTCTTCACCTGTCCAATCACCTCTTCCTTTTCCCTCTCTGCCCGGCAGCTCCCCTACTATCAACCATCCCTCTCCACATAACCACTCACCCACTCAAACCTCCTCCCCGCTAACAATCTTCTCAGCCTTAACTGAACAGCGTCTTTCTTCACTAATCTCTAAAGCTAATCTTACTACATGCGCCTCAGATCCTATTCCCTCTCATCTTATCCCCCAGCTCTCCTCCCCCCTCATTCCTGCTTTAACACTGTTTAACCTTTCCATCTCTACTGGCATTTTTCCTTCTTCATTTAAACAAGCTATCATAACACCACTAATCAAAAAACCCTCTTTAGACTCTACTGCCCTTTCTAATTACCGCCCAGTCTCTCTCCTTCCCTTTGCCTCCAAACTTCTGGAACGCCACATTTACTCAGAGTTGTCTAACTTTCTCTCTGCTAATTCCCTGTTGGACCCATTCCAGTCTGGCTTCCGCCCTCAACACTCTACGGAAACCGTTCTCACTAAAGTTGCCAATGACCTCCTAGCTGCTAAAGCCAAAGGCAGATTTTCGGTACTAATACTCCTAGATCTGTCCTCTGCCTTCGACACTGTTGATCATACCCTACTTCTCCAGACCCTCTCAACACTGGGAATCAAGGGCCTAGCACACTCCTGGCTCAACTCTTACCTGTCTGGACGTTCTTTCATGGTCTCCTATGCCAATACCAACTCCTCTCCACGCCCACTGTCTGTCGGAGTACCACAAGGGTCAGTCCTTGGACCCCTCCTCTTTTCCATTTACACCCATGGCCTGGGACAGATAATAAGCTCTTTTGGGTTTCAATATCACCTCTATGCTGATGACACCCAAATTTATTGTTCTGCCCCAGACCTCTCCACACTACTATCAAAAATCCCCGAATGTCTATCTGCTGTATCTACATTTATGTCATCTCGCTTCCTTAAACTCAATATGAGCAAAACGGAGATTGTGATATTTCCACCTTCGCTCTCTGTTCCACCTCCCATTGTCACAATCAATGTAGATAACACCCCAAAAGCATCAACCCCCAAAGCCCGTTGCCTAGGGGTAACTCTGGACTCTGAGCTCTCCTTTAAACCACATATTAACACTTTACTTTACTACCTCCTGCTACTTCCATCTCAAAAACATTTCCAGAATCCGTCCCTTCCTTTCACAAGAAGCAACTAAAATGCTTGTACATGCCCTAATCATCTCCCGCCTTGACTACTGCAACACCCTACTCTGTGGTCTACCAAAAAGCAGACTGGCACCTCTCCAATCCCTACTAAACTCTGCGGCCCGTCTCATCCACCTCTCTTCTAGATCCTCTGAGGCAGCCCCTCTCTGCCAATCCCTCCATTGGTTACCAGTTGCCCAAAGGATTCAGTTTAAACTTCTCACACTTGCATACAAAGCTCTACACAAGCTATCACCTCCATACATTTCCTCTTTAATCTCCAGATACCTCCCCGCCCGGACCCTCCGTTCCTCACAGGAGACCATTTTGTCCTCCAGCCTAGTCACCTCCTCTCACTCTCGCATCCAAGACTTCTCACGGGCTGTCCCTCTCCTTTGGAACTCCCTCCCTCAGCCGGTTCGTCATGCCACGAGTCTGGAAACCTTCAAACGTACTCTGAAAACACACCTGTTCAGACAAGCCTATAATTTGCTATAGGCAGCACTGAAGGCACACTGGCTCACCCACTTATCCTTGTGTTTCCTTCCCTTTTGTTTCCTCCCCACTACCCTCTAGATTGTAAGCCTGCAAGGGCAGGGACCTCCTCCTAGTGTTTCTCATACTGCTGTTATTTTAACATATGTACATGTACCAACTACATATCAACTATGTATGTATCTATATTTATTCTATTCAATGTCATGACTGTACAGTGTCTTGTATTTCTTATGTATATTTGTTCCCCATTATTT